>NC_139928.1:14510743-14908243 GCF_963514095.1 Eutrigla gurnardus
CATGGACCCTGACGGACCTGGGACCGACCCACTGATGGGAGATGGAGGTCCCAAAGTTTCCAAAGATACCAAATATTTACACCATCTGAATTTAGAGGTCCAGCCAGTTTGGAAAAAGCTGGTCTTTTTTAGAAAAGCCGATCCACGTCAATCTCTGCTGTGCTTTAAGTACGTAGTTAACTAATCGTAGAGACTGGAAGCAGTTGGCTCTGTTCGAAATGCATAAAAATGCCTACGAAAGCTCGCAAACTCACACGGTCCAACTCGTTTATGACGGTGCAGCAAAGGGGAACGCTGCATGTTAAGGGGTTAACTTGTTTCGCTACACGCTTTTATCTCCATCTGACTCTCCCCATCTCCTTCTCTTCATCTCAGCGTTCCCTCCCTTTCTCTCTCACGCATGCAGCCTCTCTCCGTCTCACTCCCTCTCGCAGACACACACTGCCCCACCCACGATAATGAGCAAACCTCTTGCTGCCCCACCCAGGCCCGGTCTGCCAAGTTACTGCCAACACTTCACACACACGCGCACGCAACAGAAAACCCAACTTCTACAAAGAAGCCATACACACAACTCACACACTGCATGCACACTCACACCACGAACACCACTCTCACACTCAATACTACCACTTACATAGACCCATGTCAGTGCCCTGACACATCACACACACACACGTGCGCGCACACACACACACACACACACAGCTCAGTCTATTCTGATCTAATGTGATCATAGCCAATAAGCTCTGCGGCGCTGGCAGACCACTGACTGTTCCTACCAGTCCATGACATCACTGAGAAGTGAAAAGCACTGTGGCCTGAAAAGTAGGATGAGGGAACTGACTGACAGGTGGTCACCATGGGCACTGTCAGTTTGCCTCCCCCCGTTGCTGCAGCAACAAGCAAGTTCCTTCCCTGTCGCGGGTTAAAATCGGATTGAAAAAAAAAAAAAGAAGAAGAACACAACTTACGGGAAAGGAAATGATGTCATGGAGTCAGACGCGCGTGGATAAAAGCTCCGAGATATGAACGCTCACACGCTTCGCTAGCCAATGACGATCTGCATAAGTACATGTGACAGAAGAAATACAAGTCTCCTTGTAGATGCTCCCTGCAGGAGGTCTAATCTGCACATCTGATTCAAAGGAAACGAGGATGAAGGGCTTATTAATAGAAGCACTTTGACAACTAATGCTCTCAGCAGGTAGGATCTGAATCTGGAGACCTAGCTACAAAGGCCTTCAATCAGAGAGCCAGAGCTAAAAGCTCATATCAGAGTGTAAATGAGACAAAGGAGAAAGATCAGGCTGGATGAGAGGGGGGAATGTGAATGTGGGGTGTTAAGAAGGACAGAAGTAGGAGGGTGTGCACACGTTCCACCTTACCCGTAGAAGAGACTGGGACTCCTCTTTAGCGGCTCCACCTTTCTCCTGTCCTCCTCCACCTCCACTCCCTCCTCCTCCCGTGTACTGCTGAGGCATCCGGCTCTGTTTCTCCCCTCCGCCTGCGCCCGCAGTGGCTCCTCCTGGCCTCCCTCCTCCGTACAGCCTGGCATCTCCCAAAAAGGACTTGGTATCTCCCAAAAAGGACTTGGTGTCTCCCAGGTAAACCATGCTAGGCGAAGTCACGCCTCTCTTCTGCTGCGAGGCCTCGTGATTGGCTGAAACAAACGACAATGACAGGGGGGAGGAGAAAAGAGAGGGACTCCCTCCTCCTGCTCCCCTTTCTACTCCTCTTTCCGGTCCCATTCGCTCCTTGGGCACCCAGAGTAAACCGTGTGCCTGCTCGCCTCCTCTCTCCCCGAGTCCTCTCGTCTCCCCAAGGACCCAGCCTTTCTCCCGCTCTCTCTCTTTCTCCTCACCTCCCTCACTTTTCACCACCCCTCCTGCCTCTTCTCTGCCTCCTTCTGCAAGCCGTCCCTCGGGCGGCGCAAGGGAGTAGAGGAGGCGAAGATCCCCTTTACTTTCTTCTTTAATGGCTAAGGTAGAGGGAGCTGAGCAGCCATTGGCCGAGAGTGTCAACGAAGGCGTCAGTGAGGTGGGCAAGGAGGTCGTTAATGAGGGAGAGGAGTCATGGCAGTGGGTCGAGTTAAAATGGTCGAGGAGGGCTGACGAATCGGGAGCCGTGAAGTCACAGCGTCGACAACGGCAACACGCGTGGACACGCCTATAAGAGGGAAAAAAAAGGGAAGTGAGTCAATAATCCCCAAATAAAAAACTTGAACATGAACACAACTTAATTTGAATCATGCACTGCTTAAATATAGACATAAAAGCTGAATTCTTAGGTTTGTCAAACCATGTCTGAACATTACTGTGAACATTATTATTTGTATTATAACATGACCCCTTGGATTAAACCTAGTTGGAGAATCTTCAATGTGACAGTGAGGAGATTTCTGTAGGTTTTGTACTCCCCCCCATCGAAAAAATCCACTCCCCGACTTGACTAAATTGCATTTAAAGTGCATTCGTTCTCGCCCGATTTCCTTCCAACCACTCAGGAGTTACACCGAGCGTGTGGCCAAAAAATGACTCAGTGTTCAACTAAATCACAATAAATTAGGACAAAAGAGTGAGAAGGGGATCTGACTGACAAGAACTGAATCACCCATCAACAAACCACCTTCATTTCCTGTTGGCAAGGCCCCGACTGACCGGTAATATATACACGATACACAACATCAGGCTTTTTCCTGGCCCAGGAAACGGTTTAGATGCCTCTTGTGCGGGCCAACGAGCAAAATCAATAGAGCATCTGTAACAAGTACTTGGACTCCTGTTTGTGGTGGCCCTTGCTGGGCCTACTATAGGCAGCTGCTTTACATTAAGGGATACAGGAAAAATATACGTTGAAGCTGCCAAAATATACATAAAAAACATGTGAAAATGTTTAATGGGACAATAAAACTTTATATATAATATAAATCTCTTTTTCTGTACAGAGATAATCTAATTACATGACGGCTATAGTGACTGATTATGCAGGGGAGTCGATTTTGAAAGCAAATAACAATTTCTCATCATTCAGACGCATCACGCATGAGAGGTAGGAGTTGATTTGGAGCATTATTTGGCAAAGGAAGTCAAGTGTGTAACTTTCACTTGAAATAGGATGAACATTTTTTTCCAACTTATTTCACTCACAACTCATCCGAAAGCAGCAATCTGCTCGACAACTGCTGTTGTTTTCGTTTGAGTTTTCCTCACCAGTGACTTCTCATTACAGCCTCACTGCAACGGGCGCGTTTTATGACAGCAGAATATAATCATGCGGACGATTTGCAAATAACATCTAAGGGCTATCACATTGTCATTCGATAGTCATCATCATGCAGGGAAAAAAAACCCTTGAAGGCATTCATACATAGGACATATAGGCTATCTTTATTATTTGTATGCTTGCTGTTTATCTATTCATTTCATTCATGCTTCTTGCACAATTTAAGTGAAATGTATGTGTGTGGGTTCAAACAAATAAAATGCACACATTAAAAGTAATTGCAGTGGGGATTTCCATGTCTCCCCTTCTCTGTATGTATTATCCGTCTTTGTCTATCTGTTCCCTTTTAGTCATAGCTGAAGGACATAAACTCAGATTCAAGCTGGGGCTTTAAACGGCATCTTGATCAGATAAAACTATTCTAGGCAGAAATTTGTGAAAACGTGTGTGAAGTAAAGTACACCTTGTACCTAGTGATTTAAATGTCTCCAGATGCTGAACAAGACACAGTGGCCTCTCAGTTTGTCATCACCACACACACACACACACGCACACACTATCTTACAAATGCACACACTAAGTTTTGATAAACTAAGTTTTGTACTGATCCACTTTTCCTATGAAAAATAAGAAAGCGGAAATATATATTTATTAAGCGTAATTTATTTGTAGACAGTAAGCTGGCAACGCAAAAAGGTTTGAGCATCGAACCCGGAGGTGTTTATTTGTAAAGCGAGAACTAATCAACAAGAGCAGAATGTGTCCAAGAAAAGGTCTGTATCCTCTACATAATGAATATTCAACAGTGGACGGGGCAAAGTAACAATCTCTCACGGCAACATGCAACATAGAACCTGCACATCCCACGCATTTGTGCTCACTTATTTGCACCTTTATTTCAGAGTCTAAGAGGTCCTTTGAGAGAGAAAGGCATGTGTTATTAAGTTATTGTTGTGCTGACAAATGTCAGCACCTCAGCGAGTGTTTGGGTTCTGAAGTTGCACAGAAGATCGATTAGTTTGTTCTGGCCGGTAACTTTTCTCTCCCTGACGGCTCGGCCCTTTTGTTCTGAGCAAACCCTATAATTAAATCCTGAATTTTGTTTCCTTAAAACTTGGCCTTGGAATCCTTTATGGTTTGGTTGATTTTAGTGGCGTTGTGAAACTTTCTGGCTTTACTTCAGTTTTATTTGATTTGAGCCCCGAGATTCAGAGCTTAGATTTTGTTAAGGACGTGAGCGGACTGTTAAATCCTCCTCCACACACACATTCATTCTCCCTTTAGCTTTGTCACTCTCTTCCCCTCCTCTTTTCTCACTTCTTCTTCAATATCTTGTCTCTCTTCTTTTACTTTCTGTCTGTAACTCTATCCCTTCCTCTCTCACCCTGAAACGAATCAAACTTTTAAATCTGTCATCGATTCGTAGCAGAAATCTTACTGAAATGGCTGTCGGACTGTAATTGTATAACTTGTGTGTGTGTGTGCGACTTAGTTTGTGAGCACATATCAAGGAGCAATCCAGATCTGCAATCTAGATCAATACTTCCACACACAAAAAGGATTTCACACAATCTTCAGTTCTCTTTCGGCCTGCCTTCGGTCCCAGCTTTCCCACACCGCTCCACTCTTCCTCCCTTTCCTAACCGAAACATTCTCTATCATTTGTCTCTATGCGTATGTGTCTGTCTGTGTTTGTGTCGGCAACAAATTGGCTGTGGAAGTCTTGTCTGACCTCTTCAGGCTTGTAAAAGATCTGTAAAACAGAGCTTATATCTTATTTAGCATTTTACTCTGAAGCGTCTTCTGAAAACAAAGAACTCTTTGGTTCTTTATCGACAGGCTGATCCTCTTTGGAGAAAGATGCTCCAGGAAGGTAAAAAATACTACCAGTGATCATATATAGGATAACCACCGATTTTACAATTCAGAGTTTGTTTACAAGTCACAGCGAGTGCCATTTATGTAAAACAAGTTGTAGAAAGCCTTTTGTGGCTCCAGAGGGAGCTGCATGAAATCTAATTGCGTCATTTGGGGAAAAACCTAAAACTACATATTTGAAAATAAGAAAAAGACGTAGCCTCCGCCGTTCACTCCAAATCTTTGCTCCGGGCTACATTTGCCACTACGAGTAAATCGCACTGTAATCGCTGGATGAAATGTAGCCGGACAAGTTGTGCGGAATGTGCAAGGTGGCAGGAACATGTGGAATAAAATAAAAAGATGCATCAATTGTGATGCTTTTTTGAAGAAGAACAAAAATGTCCATCTCGAGTTTTTGCCGTTATATTTCACCCACAAAATGAATGTTTGGTTATCAGTCGTATAATGTAGGAGTGTAATGCTTATACAACCGGAGTACTACTTCGGTGTCACAGGAAGGTGTCGGCTTACAAAGGCGGTGATGGAAAGGCCACTTTCTAAAGGAACAAAAAGCAGATTCCCTTTCACGACTCAGAGTTGATTCCCTAGATTAGAGGAAGTCCTCGATAAATCTGCAGGTGTCCGGGACCTGGTGCTGAACTTGTAGCGCAAGAACTTGTCACCTTCATCTCCCGATCGATATGTGAACGATACCGGATTCTCAACAGTTACTGGAATGAGCAAAATGAGTGATGACTTCCAGAGAATGCAATCTGAAACTGAGCTAAAATGTCTCAAAGTTATTTTTTGGGGGGCTTTTCAGGTCACGGTAGAGTGATACTCGGGTACATGAGAGTCAAAGATAATCTGTGAATAATTTTGCCATCTGAGTTGCTTCCAGGTGTGAACGTCGAATGGTGTTTGCGAGTGTCTTAAGTGGGTTGTTGCTGAAAATGAGTGTGCTCGGTTCAACATGTCTGGGTAATTGGGTGTAAAAAAGAGAATTACAGGGGTTTGAATCCCAGCGCAAGCAACACTTTATCATCTTCCTGATTTGGGAATGGAATTTCTTTTTATACTCACAGTCACCCAATTACTACAACAGACTCTAACTGGAATCTAACACGCAATCATGTTTCACATTCAGGCTCCAGTCTTAGAGACTCACTGTTTTCTTTCAGTCTTCAGAAAAAACACAGACACATTCCTTAATGAATTAGTTATGTTTGCATATTACTTGTTCCTTTTTGATACCCTTTCATTCTAAGAATCAACCCACCCTATTACATGGATTTATATACCATAATATTTCATCAGAATTCCCTACTTGCATCTCTTCCTCTTACCTGTAGTGTCTAAAAATCTCTTCTTCCACTTCTGTGATGAAGTGACACTTTGTACACGAGTACTCCCTCTCTCCTCCTCGCCCCCCTTCCTTGTCTCCCCCGACGTCATCCTCAGCCTTGACATTTGGCGGCGCCCCCTTTAGGTTGATCGGGGTGTGGCAGCTTTCGTAGTGCTGGAGCAACACGTCGATGTCGGTGGTGGCGAACGCACACTGGTCGCACAAGTGGGTGACGCCTGGGGGATCGGAGAAACGGGACAAATCAGGAGCAGAAGAAACTAAAAAGGCTCACGTTGAATTGATAGACATAAAAACACATTCTGATGAGGTTTAACTCCGAATACCTTGCGTGACAACGGGATGGGCGGGGTTTGAGGAAGTCGATCCTGAAATCATACCGGGGTCACCTCGGGGATTCGGAGGGGTCATGCTGGGTGAGGTGGCGGTAGCGGGCTTGGATCCGACGGAGTCCTGCTGCTTGGTGGACGGAGGGAACTTGGAACAGCATTTGGGGCAGGTGGGCTTCCGACAAGCGAAGGGGTGAGACACCTATGATGAAGAATCGGGCAGAGGTTAGTGAAGAGTCTTTTTTCTGACAAAACTGTGCACATGAGGCAAAGTTAGACTTTAGGAGTTTGTTTTTGCACACGCAGGTGATATCAGTATGCATCGTTAACTGAATTATGCCGTCCCCTATTCTTGGCCGTTTACCATCCTTTTAGCATTTTAAGCAAACCACACTGGCACAGTTTGGCTGCTGGCGCAAAGGAGGGAGTGCGCGTGGGAGGATTTGGGGAAGCAAGGGATTTTTAACTAGACCGAAAATTGGAACAATTAACTTTACACTTGTTCATATATTACATTTTATTTTCTGGCGCTAACAAAACAACTCAATCCTCCTTGTAATCGCCGAGCAAACACCAACACACCAGGCAAATAAACGTTCCAGTCGTGTGTTAATCTCACCTCCCCCAGGTGTTTATGCGGCTGACAGAGCCCTTGTGGACAATACATGCAGTGCTGAATGCAGCATCGGTGGATGGAGTGGTTGTGCTGGTAGTGCAGGAGCAGAGGTGCGACTACGATCACATCTGCACTGTGGGCCATCGAGTACCGGAAATCACACAACTGACAGTTATAACTGGTCACGACTGCTTCTGAATCACTGCTGTTGGGGTCTCCTAGGAGCAGAAAACAGAGCTGTTAAATAAAACAGTTTGGAGTCTCGGAGCAGAAAAACCAGGGCATGATAGAAATCCAACAAACAAGAAAGGTCAAGAAGTGTCAAGCACCAGAAACGCAAAAAAAGAAAACAAGAAGCAGGGGTCAAGCAGTATTGAAGTTCTTGTAACAGCAAACAAGGGAAAGTCAGCGGAGTCAGCGTCTCCAGGAAGAGCATCATAGTATGAGGCGAAGTAAAAATCATTACAGTAGACTGCTATTGAATGTTGTTGCAGTTGATCATTAATCTTGTGTAGCCAACCTAGTAAAAAAACATGGGAAGAAATTCACAGCCACATTTCACCACACTTTCTCCCATTTCATTACCTTGGCTGGTGCCGGACGGGTTGGACGATATATCTTTGCGGCTTTTGGATGACATGTGGCCTCTCTCTCCTCCTTCTCGTCTCCCTCCTCTCTCCCTCTCTCGGTCCACCCCCCCGGGATTAGAGTTGCTGGGGCTCATAGTTCCTCCCGGGCTCATCCTGTGTCTATGTTCGAAGTGCTCTAAAAGCTTCGCCGAGCCCCCCGACCACTCACAACTCCAGCTACAGAATTTACACCAATAATACGTCTGCACGGCCTCCCCCGTCCAGCCTGACGGATCCGGAGACGCCCTGACCGGGATGGCGTACCCCACCAACGAATCGTCTTCCGCTCGCACCGCGACTCGCTCCGCCCCGTCTAAGATTTGACTCCCCCCCTTCCCCTGGTTGTCGTGCGTTACCAGGTTATTGGTGGCCAGCAGGGGCGTGGTCGGCGGCGTTTTGACTTTATTTGGATGCGAGGACATGAAGTGTTGTTCGAGTTCTAAGGAGTTGCTGCCCATGTAGGTGAAGTTGCAGAATTTGCAGCGGAAGTACTTCGTATTCCCCTGACAGTCAGAGGTCTTCCGGCCAATCCCAATTAGCGTGCCGCCCAGCGTCACCTGTTGACAAGCAGAAAAAAAAAGAGGAAAGGATCCTGTTACATCAGGATTTAAAACCGATTCTAGATTATATTTTAATTCTAATTCTAATCACATTATATTGTTTATTTATATATTTGAGTGAGGGGTGCAAAATAAGATTTTTTTTCCTTACAGTACAATGTTTTGATTGGGTATAAACTTAAATATACAGCAGATATTTAAGGTAAATGAGTCTCCAAACATGGAAATCCATGTTTCAGCAGCTTTTAGCACTTAAGCTCACAACAAACACAATGCCTCCTTTCCCTCTGTAGGTAACAGTCCACAATGAATAGGAAGCTCAAACTCTAACTGACCAATGACATCTATAATAATCATCATCATCTATCAGGCTCCTCTGTAGCATCCTATATAGGAGGCCAAGATTTTGCATTACAGAGTGGGCAACCTGACACTCGTCTGTTTTCTATTAGGTTAGCCGCTTGACTGTGGGAGATTATAGTGCGCTGCTGGCATCAGTGGTGAGCTGGGCAACCTGGAAAGTCTTACCCAGACATACATTAGACCCACTACTGCACAATATGGATTTGTCTCTTTACGGATCTGTGGGTTTCATGCCGACTGTTGGCAGCCTTGGTATATGGAGTTTTGGCAAGAACAAAACGCAATTGAAGAGCTGCATTTATAGTGAGCAAAGACTTCTGGTTTCATTTTTTCTCTCACAAAGAGCATTTAGCTTGAATTGTACAGTGTTAATGCCGATGAGTAGGCATCTGAATTTTGTCTATAATCATTTCATTTATTCTATACACTTTAAACTCTCAAACATGGATATATTTTCATATTAAATCTCATATTAATTAGAATAACACTGAAAACGTCTTTTTTCTGTAACTAAAACTTGGTAATTAAACCCCTCGTCTTTCAGTCGGGAGGACAATGACGAGGAATTGATATAAACTCACAGCTATTACCTGAGCAGACACATTTACAAACTAAAGAGAGAGTAGAATGGTGAGACAAAACACTTATACATGCTACACAAAGAGAAAGAAAAGTAATAAAAAGGCTTAATGGTTTATTTCAGCTTTGTGGAAGAGAATAAATTCAGAAGGCGAAATGAGAGCTATTACTGTGTGTGAGCTCACAAAGGCAATCATCCAATCATCACGTCCCACAGACCCTGCCCAGGCAATTAGAGGAGAGCCAAACATCAGGTCATCACAGCAAGCAGAATGGACAGAGAGACATGGAGGGACGTGAGAGGGAAAAGAGGACGAGTGGGAGAGTTGAGGGAAAAGTGTGCGAGGGAACAGAAAGGTGGAGGAGAAAGAGGCGGGGGATGGATTAAAAAGTAAATTGAGAAGTGAGAGAGGAAAAAAAGGGAACTGGAGTAAAAAAAGAGTGTGCAAAGAAAAAAGGCAGCGCTGAGGAGGAGGAGGTGAAGGGGAGACAAAGAGGAACGATGAGTGATACGAACGGAGAACAGAGATGGGAAAAAAAAAAGTGAAATGTGTCTGACAGCTGTTTCATTACGCTGCCTAACAGTCGATTATGACCACTGCTTTCAAAGCCTCTCTCTCCGTCTCCTCCGCTCCCTTCTCCCCTTTCCTCCTCCATCTCCCTCGCTCTCTCCTTCTCTTCCCTTCCCTCTCCTCCCAGAGTCGCCGTTCCCGCAACGTCATTGGTTGACGGGGCATCTCGCCTTAGCAAATGACAGCATGGAATTTTCCAAAACGTGGGCGGGAGAGAGAAAAGGCAAGCGAGGAGGGATGGAGAGAATAGAGACCCCTTTCATTCGCCTTTTTTTTTTATTTTTAATACTTTCACTTTTTCTTCATAATGACGACTTAAGCTCACTGGATTTTCTATTTCTGACTGTGTGTGTGTTTCTGTGTCCATTAAGTGACTTACGGCCATTACAGACTCAACTATTCCTCACACACACACACACACACACACACACACACACACACACACACACACACACACACACACACACACACACACACACACACTTATTAGATCATCTTGTTTAAACCTTTCAGACAAAACCCCTCTGTTCACACACACTCAAAGTCCTAATCCTTGACCCAATTGTTACCAATAACAAAAAATGACTAAGTCAAATTTAAGAGCTTAAAGACTATACTTTACTATGAATGAATATGAAACACATATATAAGAGAACCTATAACTATGGATAAGAGCTGAAAATGAAATATGAAAATCCAAACTATTCATAGGTGTTTAGTTGAGGTTCTTGTTATACATAATTTAAAAAACTAAAAAAAGGCTTTGCACACTTGACCTCAGTATTTATGGGCGACTGCATATGTGACGGGGAAAAAATATCACAGTGCACTTTTAAGGGTTGAGAAAACCTCTTAATCGATATGGATTTATCCCTAATAATTAGGCTGCGAGCTATGGAGAGAAATGATTGCAGTTGTCACAAAGCCAGAAAACACCAACTCCGTAAGTTGATGTATTCATTCGATCTAATGAGGTCAAAAATGCTTTCAGTGGGTCCCCAATTTCTGACTGTGGATTCATTTTCCTGCTACATTAGAGCAACTCAATGGCTTCTCGATGTCTCCTCCTGACAAGCTCATCTACAAATGACACCGTGATGAAGGCCTGCCTGCCAGACACTTCCACTTCTCACTTGAAAGTTCATTAAAAAACAGAAAACTGCCCAAGCTGCTGCCTTACAAAACATCTGATGTTAAATACTGTATATTCCAATACATGCTTAAAATAAAAAGATACATGCTACTGAATGATCTGTGCAAATTTACATAAGGAAACAAATAATATGTGCGCTGAGAAATGCCAGTTTTATAGCGAATACAGCTGACGTGGGTATACTTATATCTGAGGCTTTAAAGTCGACTATTAATAAACTGTGTACAACGTGAAGCAGAGAGACGTTGCAGGTTTCCTCCAGTCTGCAGCGGCTGACTTCACCGAACAGCAGCCCTTAAAAAAAACAACTAAATCATTGAAGGCTCAAATTGATTGTCTAATGTGTTGATGTCCAGACTGCGAGAGCAAATTACAAAATTCATCCATCTATTCAATCATCTTTAAGTACACGGACACCGTTTATCTTGAAGGTATTACGAATTACGCCTGAAGGTTTGCTGAATTCAAAGTCTTTATCCTGCAAAACAGCTCCCACCAGATACTCGCCCTTGTTAACTTTTTCTTTCAAATTGAGTGTTGAATATAAAGGATTAGAGGAGGATATGCATTTATTAGCCATCATTTAAAACACTATGATGCATGCAGTGCACATGTGTGTACAGGGGGGGCGGGGGGTTGCCTGTAAGTAATAAGTGAAGCAGACTGTTTACCTGCGTCTGCGTGTGCACGAGCACGCGTGTGCACGTGAGTGCGGCCTGTCTGCCAGGTGCCGGTATTTCCTCCCTTTCTGTGTCTGTCTAACCATCTGTCAGTCTATTAAATTTTATAACGGGCCCCACAATACCTCACTGTCCAAATCACACACACACACACACACACACACACACACATCCTATGTTACAAATCATTTGCAGATTTGGTCGACCCAATAAATTACTCCAGTTCACTTATGGGCTTAGATTTACAGATTTATGACAAGCAATGCGAATACAGCGAATCGTTAACTCAATCAATGTGCCACCTGCTTTGAATCAACGTTTCTGACTGATACCGAATTCTTCAAGTTATTTCAGTTATTGTATCAAAATGAGTTTTTTTTATCTTAAGATTTGAAGATATGAAGAAGATGAGTGCCCGTGTTTCGTTGATTTTTTACAAGCGCCGCCTGTTTATTGTAACTTTGAATTAGACGCCGCAGACAGAATGCAACATAATCAGTTTAAAGAGTTTAGAGAGTTTTCTTTGACCCTAATGACGGGCAGATGCAAAGATGTAAAACAGATGCATAAGTACTGCTGCATTCATGGACCCCACACACGGTTGCCATGACACCAGTGTGGCGACATCACAGTGGGATATTACCCATTACCTATTGATGTTGTTTGCAGCATCACGCTCACGGGACGACACTCACCAAATCCGGTCACGCCGCGGAAAAACATTGATGGATAAAAGGAAATACGGAGACGGCTTTGAACCCAAGTGGAACCCTTTAGTTATGTTGAGGTCTTTGTCAAGAGGGATGGTGAAAAGGATTGTGAAATGGACTGTTACTAGGGGGCATCGGCTCCAATAAGGCAGGCTTTTTATTGGACTGAGGAGGCAACAATAAGAGGCTACAAACCAAAGCTTCACTTCACCGTTAAGTCTTCGTTCCACCCGTTGACCGACGCGTTGCCTTCCGTCCAATTAATTCAATGCCGTCACACCACAAGAACCATAGTGCGGCTGTTGTTTATAGATTGCCTTTATGTTCTTTTGTGTGCGTTTTCTTTTCTTTCCTTTTTTTTTTGTGGTTTTTACTTGTTGTCGTCGATAAGTGGCCTTGTACTGCTTCTCTATGTGTACGGTAGTCCATTTTTTAATACATTAATGCATATCAGAATACTTTATGAACTAAAGTTGCGTATCATCAAAGTATGTTAAATGTATTTATCTGTATTTTTAACAGTGCTTACCTGCACGTCATATGTGCCATTCATCATAACTGTCCTGTGCTGTTGAATGTGCATATCTGGTCTCGTCTTCCCCGACTCTTTGGCTTGGTTCCTCTGCCCCTGACCTGCCTGTACGTCTGGGAGCAGGAACACAAGGAGGGGTCAGCCATGGACACGCACACGAACGAGGTATTTCACACAATAAGCATCGACACAAGACGAGCTGGAGTTACCTAGAGGTGTGTGTTGGGGAGCCATGTTGTGGAGGGCCAGGATGTGCGAGTCGAGGGCGGCATCCTGCCGCGTGCGGTTGTGCAGACCCAGGTGATACTTCCTAAAGTGCTTCACCAGGTCGGCGGGGTCGTTGCCATAGTAACCGTAGCCGCACACGTTGCACTTGTAGTCCTGGAGTTTAGGAGAGGGGCTGGAAGAAAGCGGAGGGGTGTCAGTTGTCGACTCCTCCCCTCCTTCCTGTCTGGGGAGGAGGTGGGGAGCGGAGTGGAGAGGAGCGGTGAGATGATCGGCCTCCCCCCTGTCTCTCTCTCTCCTCTCTCCCTCCTCTACCCCCTTCTCCCCATCCTCAGGCTCTGACTGGCTCTCGGGTCTGTCACTCAAGGCCACTCCTCCTTGTTTGGTTCTCCCCCCGCCTCCTCTTCTCCCCCTTCTCTCCTCATTGCTGTAGTGCTCCCCGACGGACGAGGGCGAGACCGATGAGGATATGCACTCGCTTTCTCCCTCCTCCTCTTCCTGCTCCTCATCTCCCCTGATCTGGTCGGAGGATTCCGGTTCAGAGGGCCGGTTTATTCGTTCAGCCTCCGCTCCTACTCTGCCCTCCTCCTCTCCCTCCTCTTCCTCTTCTCCCACTGGCCTCCTCCCCTCTTCTTCCTCCTCCTCCTCCTCACCTCCCACACTCCTGATAGGGGGATTCTTCTTCCTCACCATCTCTAAGAAAAGAGACAGAGAGAGAGAGGGACAAAGAGTTATTTATATGTTGACATTAAGTAAAGCATTTTCGACTATGCATTGTTTATGCACACATAAAAGAACTGGGGATAGAAAATATCAAGCAGGTTTTCATAATCCCTCTAAAATCAAGACCCTAAGAGATACAAGGTGTCTGCAGGGCTCAAATAATATACTGCGGATTGCATGAATGCACGCCACACCAATACAATTTTCTGACAATGATGTATGTGTACAGAATAGCTTTGATCCAATTTACGAACGTCTTTGAACACTGAAATCTGTGACGATCCTCGACCACAAACCTCGTCAAAGAAAAACAGCCCCGGCAAATCAGAAACATCTCAGCTGTGAGAGATTTTTCGGGGCCGTGCGTCGGGATGTTTGTTGCATCCTCGAGTGCAACTTTTTTGCCCTTATTTTTTCTCCCTTCTTCTCCTCTTAAACCAGGGACTGAGTCGTTTTATCGTTATGGAAACCATCCGTGAGAATCTTCAACGCATGACCACATCAAAACCCAAACCATATCTTAGAGACTCAGAGGGAGGGGTGGTAGAGAGAGAGAGGGTGAGGCAGAAATGGGGGGAGACAGAGAGAGAGGAGAGAGACGGGAAGAACGGCCAACAGACAACCACATCAAACCACACACCCAATATCGGAAAGATGGATGAGGGAGGCGATTGCGACTGGGATTCATCCCCTCCAGCACTCAACTCTCTTTCTTGCATCTCTTTCTGCATGCCTTTCATTCATTTTCTGGCCTCTAAATTCTCATCTCTTCCTGTTTCTCCTGCACCGTCTGTGTCACCTCCTGTCCTTCAGATTCCTTTCTCTTTTTTATTCTGTACTTCTCTTTTTCAAATCCCATTTTACTTGTACCCCCTTTTCTTCTATAACCTCTTGCCACCATTATAATCAATCTAAAACACCTCAATCAAGGAAGAAAGGCACTTATCAAGGCATTTACCTTGCATCTCAGTGTCGGCCATTTCTAATTCTCTATTGCCCTCTGTCACATTCAAGAATAATTGCAACAATAATTTGAGTAATTCCATCATTAAATTTTTTCCCTTTCTTTTCCTGCCCCTGTCTCTCCCTCCGTCGCTCCCCTTCCTCCAGCATCCCTCCCCTCCCTCCCTTATAATCACTATACAAAGCCATCAAATAACTAACCATGTGTTTTATGTTAAGCCATAATGTTTCTTTTGTTTGAGAAGAGAACAATTGTGGTCGTTCTGTTCACAACAGTCATGTCAGAGAGATGTGTTTTCCAAGCATGTGTGTGCGTGTGTGTGTGTGTGAGTGTGTGCGAGTGAGCGAGCGTGTTTATTTGTGGTCGTTCAGTTCATATTCAGTTGTAAACACAGTCAACCCATTGACCCATTTGCTGTGTTTGTATGTGCGAGTGTGCTTTTGGTAGTAAACACAGTCGAAGCCCAACAGACGCCAACAACTGATCACTTTTAGATCAATGCAGTGTGTGTGTGTGTGTGTGTGTGTGTGTGTGTGTGTGTGTGTGTGCGTGTGTGTAATGCATATTTGACGGCCCGTGTGGATTGAAAACAAGATAGCATGCGTGTGACCCTGTGGCTCTTTCAGTGGGAGATATAAACACTTGTTGTTATTTGCTCAGGGCAAAACTGTAAACCATTCAAACATGAGAAAACTAGAAAACACCGAGATGAACATAAACATATTAAAAAGGACCATATTTTAACAAGCACGTAATGTAATCTAGCGGATTAGGAAGAAAGGAGGAAAATAAAACACACACAAACAGAAAAAGTTGAAGAGAAATGACAGAGGAGGGCTGCTTTTCTTTGTTCAATCCAATTTTCTCTCTACGGCCTTTTCTAGTATTTTACCATTTCTCCCCCCCCCTCCTTCTTTCCCTCCTTCTCTACCATACAACTATTAAAATAAAGCAATTTATGTCTGAAAGGGCCCACGCCTAGACCAGCCCTGGCACTCACTGTGTGTGTCTGTGTGTATGTGTGTGTGAGTGAGTGCAGGGAGCAGAGGAAAATCTCATCTGATGTTCACCACACCCAGTCAGAATTCATCATTCACTCACACACACACGCGCACACACACACACACACACACACACACACAGTGGAAAACTACAGATCGTTGTGGTAAAGCAATGAAGCTGAAATCCCAACCTAAGAAGCACTGACTGACCTACTGTAACTGGGTTTCCATCTGCCCCGAATGATTTCAGTGGCGACTTCAAAAACTTCATCAGAGCAATAACTACATTTTGGTGAACAAGAATTATTAAGAGTCATATTGTCATCTATTATTTATCAACACTGGCATCACACGGGTAATTTGCATAGTCCCGCCGCGCTGCTTGCACGGACAAAAAGAAGAAGCGTGTGTGAAAAGGCTGGTATAACATATGTGTCTGTTTCTGTGTGTGTGTGTGTGTCGCAGCACAGCCTTTTGCATGCTTCGGGCTGTATACACAGACTGGAACCATTACTATCAACTACAATTAGGTACAACCCACCACAACATACCACATAACAACTACTGCTACTAGCTACAATTAGCCCCAATACACCACAATGGCCCCGATACCACAGAGAGGATAAATGTGACAGTTAATCATTTCCATCAACTACAATTAGCCCCAACGCGAGTGAGGCCTGTATCTGAAATTGCCAATAATCACCCCAAGACGTCTGTTGAAGGATGCACCGAGGGGGGTGAGGGATGTTACCCGGACGAGGTAAGGGAAACCATGTTGGAGGAATTATCCGTCATATCTGATTTAGGTTGTTTTTTTTTTAATGCGGCTTGGTGAATTCGCCTCTTAAGTGTAAGCTTCTGGGTTGTCAGTCATTGATCCATCGATCATTTAGTCCAGAAAATATCAGAAAATCGTTATATCGGCAATCGGCAGAGTATTAAAGCCATTGTAGGTTATAAAAAAAATAAATAAATAAATAAAAAATCTGGAAACCAATTGACACCCATTGAATGTGTACGAATATTTCCGGTTCATTATGATTATGACATCATTTGGCAAAGTTGTCTTTGTTCGACGATACATTTGATGGAGTATCAGATCATCACCTCACACCAGTAAAATGTATGCAACTTGTGAGATATCAAGTTAACTCTCGCTAATGGAAAAAAAATAGATTACCAGTCCATCCCAAACGTCACCATCCATGAGTCCAATCTTATTCTGCAAATGCACATTTCGACTTTGCTGCGATGGATGGGTTTGATACCGAATCTTCACACACAGTCACATATTTCTGCCGTCTACAGATAGCTCTGCTCTTCCTCTCCCTGTGGGACAGCCGTAGTTGGCATCTCCATCTCTCATAAACAAAGGATTAATGTGCAACATACGAAGGAAATGGTGCTAAAGGCAAGGTCTTTTCACACAGAGATATCTCTCTCGTGCATTTCTCTTTCTGTTTCTCCATCTGCGTCATTCTGTCTCCTCATATTATTGTCTCTAGTCCATACATTTTTATCCCGCCTTACTTTTTCCCTTGTGCTGCCATCTCTCTGCCTCTGTTTCATTGTCAGCTTATGAAAAAAATAAGGGTAAACTGAGGAGGAGTAGGTTTAACAGAAAAGAAGGTAAGGACTTGTAATTAAAATGAAATGCAAAACCGGTGAGTGGAAGGAGGACAGGAGCTCGGCGGGTATGAGACAGAAAAAGAGCATATTTCTGCATTTAAAAAGAAAGTAGAGAGATTGTCTGGGGAACAGACAGAAAGGAGAGCAAAGAAAGAGAGTTCAGGAGGAGAGAACAAGGCAGGAGGCAAACAGCAGATGAGCTCCACATACTAATAAGCATCCCCAAACTGTTATAACATCTACTCTCAAACTTCCCCTTAATCTCCAGAGTTAGTTGAAGTTTTACCAACAGACACTGCACAGTTGTGGGGAGAAGACAAACTTCCTCTCATCCTTCAAAGTAACTGGAAATCACACTATTTTTCACCAGATGACAGCACATTTAGTCATCAATTTGTCTGAAAAGATGGAGATGGTGCATCAGGTCAGGCGTCCAGCTGGTTGCCCCTCGATTTACATAGTGGCTGATTCTGCAAATTAAATGGATTCAAGTAGAATAAGGGTTTCGTAGCAGGATTACTGGAAGAGAAAATTGACTTTATAACAAATTTCAACTTTGCTCTGTGTGTTATAAGAGTGCAGACTCTCAGTGGATCTACTTTTTGTTTTTTCGGACATTTATCAACATGTTTTAAGCCAAATTCCATCATTATGTTCAAAATCAAAAGATGTTTTCTTTACTAGACTGCATGAAACGCATCACATTCTCACTTTTGAGAAGCTGGACCCGTCAAATGTTTGACGCCTTTGCTTGAAGATTAATATTCTGTCGATTGATGACTTGACTAATCATCTAACTGTTTCCGACGCTCACCAACGTGTCATTTTGATTTAAGAAATATACGTCGCATGTTGAGCCGCGGCTGCTGACCGATGCTCAAATACGACTTCTTGACTCCAAATAAATATCGCTGCTGCCAAGTCGCTGCCAGAAAAACTGAAACACATCACTTCCTGACCCTGTAAAAAAAAACGGATTTTCCCTGAAGGGACCTGGCAGACACCAGCTGTTGTTGTTGTTATTGTTGTTGCTGCAAATGTTAAAGCTTTCATGACTGCGCCGTATCACTCAGAAGTCATTTATTTATATGAAAATGTCACAGATTACTAGCTTCCAGGAAGGCCACTGATGCACAAAATGGCAGTCACGCCGAAGTGGCTTGTAGCTTTAGGTTATGTGTCAGTGAATGAAAGCAGCTGAAGAAAATATTAATGAAAGTGCGCACGTGACCGGTTTAGTACTCGCACGGGCAAAACGGATCAGGCCGTGAAACCGAGCCTATTTAGAGCGGTGGGATAATTATAGGAATCGGCCACAAGTGCACGCTGCTCCGTGGTGCTCGGTTCGATGGGAGCACGGGTGAAACCAGGGATGGGGGGGGACAGGGAGCATTTCTGTTCGGGGGGGGGGGGGAGACAAGTAACAGCTTGGAATTGATTTTGCAGAGGCAGAAGTCTAATTGGAGATAGAGAGGGGAGTCGGGGGAGAAACAGAAGGAGGGAGAGAGAGGAGGACAACATAAAATCGCTGGGAGAGAGAGTCCACCTGCCATTTTAAGACTAAAAGCTTTCAGTTGCCTGCTAGGCCCCTAATCAATGCCAGAAGTCTCACACACACATGCACACACTCTTCATCTGTTGGGTAGCGGGGGCCCAATTCATTCCTGCCATGGATCAAGCAAATCACACACACACACACACACACACACACACACACACACACACACACACACACACACACACACACACACACACACACACACACACACACACACACACACACACACACACACACACACACACACACGTATAGACTCGCATGCTCTCAAAGTATAGGACTCATTTGTAATTGGGTAACGGCATGCAGAATATGTCGACTTAAATGTCAAACTTAATCAGAGGTTCACATTTCAATACCTCTCTCTCTCTCTCCCTCGTTAAGACTTCCTCCCCCTGTCTCTCCTGCTTCACTCCGTCGCTGCCTCTCTCTGTCTACTACTCATTTTTGTGATCTCTCTCTCTCTCTCTCTCTGTCTCAATTAATCTCTCGCTACCACCCACTCCATCCTTACGTAAACCTGGATGTTTGTAGGAGTGTGCTGGCTGGTATGTATGTTTGTTTTGGTGTATGGGTTAGCTTCATTGCTGTGAATATTCTTCAAGTGAAGTGAATGTTTGAGTTGTGTACAGTTATGAAAAGGGATTCATATCAAAATCTTTGCATTCGATTGGACCGCTAAAAAAGTGGGCGGGTTTAGAATGTAGCATGATACGGAGCTACAGAGGAGTGTTGATGATGATGATGATGATGATGATGATGATGATGATGATGATGATGATGATGATGATGATATTGGTTGAAATTGGTTGGTTTATGAGTGCCCGTCTTATTTTGTTTTACAGGAAGATAAGATAATTGGATTTGGATACAAATATACAAAGACTTTTTTTTTTTTTACAAAATACATTCTTAAAAAGGTGCACAATATGACCAGGCATGTCTTAAACGATTATAAAATATATAATTTTATCTCGACTCCTTCCACTTCCACTGAAGATGCATATGACTGTCTCTTGATATCTAATTAAATAGAATGTGTACAAAAAAAGCAGACACAAATCTTGCTTGCAGATTTTGACAAAGGTCAATAAGGACACAATATTGTGCGCGAACCAAAAAGTGTTCAGATTCAGAAACAAACAGACCCCCCGAAGACGACTGCACCAACCCTTCATGCACTAAAATACACAGACTCACACGCTCCCAGCCCAGCAACCCCCCGCCAAACAAACTTTATTAAAAGAGGAGTCTGACCTTGAATAAATACATTGGATTACTGCACCACACAGGGTCTGAGAAGCACTCTTCGGTGTGTTTGTTATACTCTGTAGGAGGGCTGTTTACCCCTCTGGGGAGTTAAAGGCAGAACACTGGCTAACACCGGTTACACACCGACATGAACACACAAAATGAGAGTTGTCCAGTACAACCACGGTCAGTTTGGCGACTGATCACTTTGAGGTTTAGACCACTGTTTGAGCACAGCTCAAAAATACGAAGAATAGGGGGGCACTGTGGGAGATTCTCTCCACTGGTCTACAAATTGAAACCGCTGAATTTCTGCTTTTAAGCTCAATTAACTCTTTAACTTTACAACACACACAAAAGGTGGTGAAACAGAAAATGCTACAAGTGAAAGAAACCCACTTTTCCAACTGTGACTTACTCAGCATGACACAAAATTGCTGTTTTCATCTACAAAGACAAACTTGTGAGTGCTACGAGAACACCCTGGGTCTCATGCTCTATAAAACTTTATTTTGAAGTGTGTGTTGCGGCCCACAGTTGGGTCAGACGAGGATAAAAACAGGTTGCTCGGTTCCTCTGAAGGAAGAGGTTGGAGCTTATTAGGCTGTCGGAGCTGTCCTACCCGAACTGCGGGAGGTTAGCAGGTTAAAACAAGGTCTTTGAAAAAAAAAAAAAAAAAACTGGCCTTCACAATAGACTGTCTGTGAATGTGTGCAGGACTATAGCAATGAAATAACCGCAAAGGGTTGCTGGTTCAGTTCCCAATGGGGCTATAATGATGCTGATATAAATCACACACACACATACACATAACAGTTAAATGTGTATTTCTGGGTCTTCTCAGCAAATGTGTGATGTTTTAGTAAAACAGTGACACACACACACACACACACACACACACACACACACACACACACACACACACACACACACACACACACACACACACACACACACACACACACAGACTATATATCTCTTCTGCTATTTCAATAATCTGTGACCTGAGAGTTTATAAGACTCAATAGTCTGGCCTTTGGAATGACTGTCTGGATTTTAACTTTAACACACACACACACACACACACACTCTCAGACACAGCTCCCCAGTTATGGTCCTTAGAGCGTACTCTGCCTGTGTGTGTGAATGTGTCTGTGGAGCATACCATGTGTGTGTGGTCACGTCTAAGAAAGCTCCCCTCTCTCCCTCTCTCTCCCTCTCTCTCTCTCACCTTCACCAATTTCTGTGCAGTCAACAGTTATATATTTGAAATAACTTTCGGGATGTATCATACGAGTGTCCCAAGGGAGTATGGAACACACACACACACACACACACACACACACACACACACACACACACACACACACACACACACACACAGTGTGTAATTAATTATTGTTATCCCGGCTGCCAGGAGACTATGGGTGACGCATGCAAAGAAAGACAAGACTCATGTTAACATACAAAAAAAAAGAAAATCACATTTTTATACGTTTATTTGAGCAGAAAAGTGCCTCAAATAAACATGTACGATCAAATTTTTCAATGCGGAACAAATACACAGGCATCCACACACTTCTCCAATAAGGATAGATCAACTGAACAACAATTATATCTAAGTGAATTCTCCGCGATCATAATTAATGATGAAAGCCACTGTAATGTGACCACATTAAAAAATTAGTTCCACCATTTGAATCTAATCATTTACATTATTTAAAAACATTCCAACTTCATTAAATCCTCATTTAGTTTCTTCCTGCACAATACACGACTGTACACACACACACACACACACACACACACACACAAATAATAGTCATTGCATTAGAACAAACTAAATAAACAATGAACAAAGGCGTTTTTCTGGTGAAATGTCTTAGAAATCTTCAAAACAGAAAAGAAAAAAAAATGGCTATGATAAAAGGTACTAAATCAGAGCCTTAATAACAAAGGAAACAAACTGACAGTGTACAGAGACACACAATACAAACACATCACACACACACACAAAAGAAAAACACATCAAAAGCAGCGTCTAGTAAATAATTGAAGGGCGCCGTCCTCCAAATCCTAGAAATACTGTATTAAGAGAGCCCGTTTTTGAAAAGCCTCTTTAAACAGAGAAAAAAAAAATGTATGAAAAAAGAGAAAGAGAGAAGATGCCCACGGTGATAAGTCATCTCAAAACCACAACCCCCTCAAAAATGTAACACTGAATTGAAAAGAACCAAGAATCATGACACAATTAGCCTTTTATGCTCGAATACAGTAGTCGATGAATACACACACCTGAAGGACACGCAGTCAGATGCTCATAAAGCTCAGAAACAGCTTGCCACGCTGCTCCATTGCTGCATGTTTGGCTTGCCGTGAGGGTTTTCCTACCTTTAACTGCAGGATTGGAGGTGGAAACTGTCTTATCAAGACTTTTTTTCTTTTAAGAATTTAATTATTTTGGACATAAGGGTGTTTTCTTTTTAAAGTTCCACACTGCTGTCAAAGCAATCATTTCGTGGTCTTGTGCATGTGTAGAGAATAGGTTAAGCGTGTCGTATGTGTCCACAAAATCAGGTTTCTCCCGCAGAAACATACAGCTTTGTTGACGAGGTTTCTTTCAATCCCTTCCTCCGGCCTCCTGAACAAAACTTGTCAGAAATGAGGCGGCCAGGGAGAGCGGACAATAACCAGATTACTATGTATGTAAACACACTGTTTTATTACACACATATAGCTGCTCTCGTGAAGCTGTAGCTCTGTGTGTGTGTGTGTGTGTGTGTGTGTTGGACACGCAATTTACACTCTGTCTTCTGTCTGATGAAGCTGACGTACTACACACAAGGAAGTTGTTCATTTCTTTGTGTACAGAATTGCTTTTTTGGAGGTACACGTTGTTGAAACTGTTTGAATACAACACCAGTGGTCGTGCCGCCTTGCTCTGGAAGCGCCCAGTTGTTTCTCTGGCTCTCACCTGGTCGTCGCTCACATCGCATGAGAGGACATTTGCATGAACTTAAGCCCAGCAGGCGGCACCGGGCGGCGACACCAGGTCTCGTTTACACATTTACAATGAGTCCGTATGCGCTCCTCTTCACTCTATATTTCACTTACCACTGCCATTTCTCCGACTTATGTGAACGTGTGGGAGGAGGTACAGTGTGTGTGTGTGTGTGTGTGTGTGTGTGTGTGTGTGTGTGTGTGTGTGTGTAGTGGAGACCCGACAACTTCCTCTCAACTTCCTGTGATCAGAGCTCGGGGGTTGTTGGGGGACAACCAGGAAATTACACACACATGCACACACACGCACACACAAACACTGAAGTGTGAGCAGTTTGAGTTAGTGAACGGCAAGGTCCTGCGCAGAAAATGAAGCAGGTTCAATCATACACAATACACAGATGTGAGCACAAGACTCGCAAAAAAGACAATAGTTAAAGAACACACAGACACACACACACACACACGCACACACACACACACATGCAGAGAACAAAAAAAGAGGAAGGAAGTGGCAGCGCTGCCCAATATTTCACAATAAAAGCTGAGATTTAATCACTGGAAATGTTATATGCGTGTGTGTGTGTGTGTGTACATAGATTCTTGAGAATAGCGGAGACCAAACTTGAGTGTATTCTTTCCTCATTTTCAGCATCAACTTGTGTTTTCACACACACTTTTGTATGGGAGCAGATGTGCACACAGCAACACACAAACACATGCATGTGAAGGACACTGAGACAGTTTAGAAAGCCTTGAGGCTCAGTCTGAGCTTTCATTTCCTCTATCCTGCATGACAACACACACAACACACACACACACACACACACACGCAGAGCGGATGGTTATGAGACTTTTGGCCTGCCCAGAGGGAAGACAGAGCTAGACAACTATCTCTAAGAGAATTACTACAGAACCTCGTTTCTGCATTAAAACAAGCAAGACCATTTTGATCCAGACTGGACAATAATCATTCTGTCTGGGAAGAAAATTAACTAGAATAATTACAGCAATAACAAAATACAAATTATTTGAACGCACAATTATGGCTAAAACGATAACTCGAGAAAGGGAATTATAATTATAGACCACCAAAAGGCAGAATCACCCAGTATCCATTTTACAGCTTTTGTGCTCAAAAGGCTTAAAGCTTTCACTTTGATTTTTAAATTGTTAGAAGATTATAAGAATGGGGTTAAACTGTCAGGTAAAGTCTGACGGCATATGAAACTAAGGCTTTTGTTTTAATTTCAGCCCATAGCTCTTTCTTACAAGAGCAGGTGTCACATATTTCACGAGGTGATACCTGGAGAAAAGGAAAATCGTCTCTTTCTCTTAGAGGCAATAAAAGTTCTTTCCTAATTAAAGTTGCTGTGATGGAGAAGGTTTGCCTGGGAAAAAAATGTCTATGGGCTTTTGCGAGCGCACATCCATCTCTCCTGAGTCACAGTCACACATTGCTTTTCTCACACACACACACACACACACACACACACACACACACACACACACACACACACACACACACACACACACACACACACACACACACACACACACACACACACACACACACAGTGATCTTTCCTGTGTTAGGGGAAGTTGCAGGTTGTTGCGACATCAGTGTTTGAGATAACAGCGCCTTAAGAGACACAACACACACACACACACACACACTTTATTTTTATTTTGGCTTTATCGTAATAGGGTTTTTAGAAAAAAAAAAACAGAATTGTTTAAGTGTATAAAGAAGTGTCCACACAAACGTATAAAGTGTGTAAAGTTCAATAGAGGCGTCTGTTATCACATGAAACCTGTCTTCTCTATGTTTGCACATATCACAGTACTATCCACAAGGTTGTTTTAAATTTTGTAAAAGGTTTGCTACCGGCTGACCAAGTGTATTGTGAAGTGTTCCTGCAGTAGTAGCACGTTGTTGTCGATGTTGAATAAGTCCACAACATCAAGAAGTTAGTTCTCCAAAGCACTGACAGGTCCAGACTTGATTTCACCATGAACAAATGTTGATAAATAATAAACAGCCCTTTGACCCAGAGGGGGGTATACATTTTTGCAGACCGTCACTGTTATGCTCTTTTGTTTAAAACACACTCTTTGGTAAAGACAGCCAATATTAGTGGCTAACTTCAGATTATCGTATGTGAAATATGACCTTTACCAGCCAGTATTGCCTTCTCCTTCACGTCGCTGATTCACAAGAATCAATACCTCAAATGAAACACAAGATAGAAGACTGTTGTCATATAAATGGCTTTTGATCGGAATTAATGTATATCAGAATATGAACTGCCAATCAAATATTTAAATTGAACCCAAACTCACGAGGTCACTGCATCAAACTACACAGCTGCTTTGACACACAAAAAGGAAGCGACTGTAAGGTATCACTGACCCCAGTTGATCTAATTCTGCATTCTCAACATGATAAACTAAAATCAATCCCCTGTGATTATCCGTCTCGTGGTGCTCTGGGTGATTTTATGGAGAACGGAGGAGCAGAGGCTCTGTAAGTGGGATGAAGGCTGGCGATTATTCAGGGAGTGTTGTCTTGACACGGGTCCTCTGCCTGAAATATCGACGGAATATGATCGACCCTTAAGCGTGTATTGTGGAACCGGTGCTGACATCCACTCTGCAATGCACTCTGGATAATAAGAAGAAAGGGAGAAATTCATGCTGTATTTGTCTAATACAGATCTTATAAAAAGAACACAGTTATGCCTGGAAGTAATTTCCTATGTAAGGTCAGACCAGCCCCTTATGGGTGTCCTTCTTTTCATATTCCTGAACATTTGCTTTAACTGTCAAATGTAGTAATTCCGTTTGTGAGTATAAAAGGATGGCGACATACAATGTCTGTCAGTTGCAACATCTCAAAGATCTAGAGAAAAAAAAAGTCCTGATTTGATCACTCAGAGGATTAGGCAATCGTTGCACTTGATTTCCCACAGCCTTGGCAGAGTTCTTGGGAGGCCCGACATCCAAAATGCGTTATCAGCATGCCAGTCCTCGAAATAATGCTGTGGTCATATCTTAAAGGAAACACGCTTAACACACCTTGCATTTTCTGTCAGAACTTACCAGCCTCTCAGCCTCTTTTAAGGGCGTGCTGATGATAAGTCATGGGACCTCAACTAGATCAGAACACCTTAAGTAGGTCAAAGATTTCCAAAAGGTTCAGGTGTGGATCAGTAATGATCGCAAAGGCATGTCAGATTTGGTTCTCACACCCATCTAACTGCTGGTACACCCTTAAAAGATCTACACACATGCACACAAATACAAGCGTGGACGTGCACAAACACATGGGGAGCAGTGCCTAAACCCATCTAGCTGTTACTACACCCTAAATCCTTTCATCTGTTATGTCATACCAACCCCTCCCTCTGGCTTTCCCTTCTTTTTATTCTTCTCTCTAATCTCTGTCTGATCTACGCCGCTGAAGAACGACTGAAAAAACTGCATACCTTCGGTGTGCTGTTGAGAGACTGTGTTCCATTTTTTTCCCATGTTCAATTTTTACTCCAATTGACAGCTGAAAGCGTCTTCCGCATGTCAGAAAATGTTCCATAGCCCTGGGGCCAAAGCATAGACAGCGCATTGTAAAATGTCTAATACATAGGCATCAATGGGGAAATTAGCCAGGAGGTAGAACTCCTCTATCTGGCTTCTGGCTATCTAGCTTGTCTGTATGGAATATTTGTATTTCAGCAATCACAAGTGATGCAAACCTTACAAACAAGGCAAGAAAAAGTAGAAACTCTACAAAACCATTTGACGATTCAGAATTGTTTATCCTCTGGGTTTGATTTGACATACTTATAGGATGTATCAAGACTAATTGGCAGCTAGCCAAAAGGTGTCTGACATCATGCGCTTAAGTCATGTTGCCTTACAGGTAAAAGAAGGATCCCAGTCACTTCCACACAGTGAGCCCAGGTATTGGTATCTGTATCGGGACTGAAAGAGTCCGATCGGTGCCTCCCTAAATGTCACTAAAAGACGAGGGAGAATATAAACTCCTCCTCCTCCTCCTCCTCTCATTGTTGAATAGTTATCTTTCAACCTGTCAAACCTGCAGCTCCGCATGCTTCATGATACAAATTTACACAAGCCAAATCTCCACAAAGAACACAATGCACTCTAACTGTGGGAGCGACAGAAGGGCGAACGGACAGACAGGTCCGTACGGAGCATGATTTATAGTTCACGCTGCTTCACTTTGTCACAAACTGTACATCCACTGGCCACATGTTTGTAGTTGCAGCTGCTGTCTTGAAACTTCCAATGATAAATGACAGTAAATGCTATTTGTTTTTAGAGTAGAGGGAAGAGATATGAATACACAAGAAGACACTTGGAGAAACTGGGAAGAGACAGGAGGACAGAAAAGAGGATGAGATGGGAATTCATTGCCTTAAAAGCAGCTCTGAGTCAAACAGTGTGATAAGAATCAGACGGCACACACAAACCCGCACTTGCACATAAGGACACACACACGACGCACTTTACTTTGAACCTCTTTGGACAGATAAGTGAGCAGTGTTCAATTACTGTTCGATTATGGCTTGTGTGTATGTGTGTGTGTGTGTGTGTACGTTGACGTGTGCAAATGTGTCAGACACCAGAGAGATATGGTGCGAGACAGGAGCAGGGATGTGGTGCTTTGCACCTATGTGTTGTTTCCTCCCTCCCCCCCATCGCACCTTGCATTAAAATCTGCCACGTACTCAGATCTGGATACGACTTCACCTCCGATATTAACACGCGTCTCCACACTGAGATCCCAGAGTGAGGGACAACGTAGTTTCCGCCCACTAGCGATGCGTGGGTCAGGTTTTTTTTTTAATACCCGCACCCACTTGACCCGTTATGACGCCAAACCTGCAAAAATATGCAAAAAGCAAAGAAAGCTTTACCCATGCGTTCGGAGCTGTGATATTTTCTAGCGAGTCAATGCATTCCCCCTCTATCCTCTCCTACTATAATCTCACTGTAACAAGGCTTTCTTTCAAAATTCTCTGGGGTCCTACCTTGCTCCATCATCCTGCCAACCCGTCTCCCAGAAGCAATAAATTCAAGCATCCTCAATAAAAGAAAACAGATTAGTGCTGTCAAACAGAGTTAACGACAAATACATTGTGGGTTTCTAGCCATCCGACAAAGAGTCACCGGGAGATCAAATGAAAAGGATCCCTGTCTGATGTGATACTCCACTGGTCTCTGCAAAAGAATGGGCTTCCCTCTTACCATAGACTCAGACGAAGGTCAGATGTCAGGATCAGCGGCGGGGAGCGCTACTGGAGCTTGCAGGGACTAGGTGAGCTACTCCAAGTCATGTTAGACGCCTAGCGCCACCATCTGGGCAAACTTCCAATACACTTTCAGTCATGACCAAATACAAGCAAAACTAATGATGGTCCCATCGGCCTCAGCTGTACTTTATGTTTATTGCTAATGAGCAAATGTCAGCATGCTAACAGACTATCAGCATGTTAGCATTGTCACGTGAGCATGTTAGCATGCTGACGTTAGCATTCAGCTCAAAGCACTGCCTCACAATGCTAGTGCATCACTAGCATGAATTTAGACTCTTAATTTAATCTTTGCCTTTTCCTTGGGAATGACTGATTAATCCAAGCCTCTGAAAGAAAATAGAAATCGTGAAGCGGAAGTATATTTCGGCATCAATTATTAAAATAGTGGCTGATACGTGATAATAATTCAAGGGGTTGCAAGCCAAAGAGTTTGGGAACAAATGATTTAACCACTTCTTAATGCATAGTGTATAACTTTCCTGTCCTGTCCTACAGAGTGAAGAGGAGGGTGGAGCCCCTGGTCCCAGAGAGGTTTTTTTTTTCTGTCAAGAGTTAATTAAGATAGGGCACACAAGCCAAGGGTAGCAGGACAGGGTGTCAGAGTGACTAGAGACGAAAGCATCCTTCAGCCAGAAGGCCAAGGCATCCCCCCTGGGACTGAAAGAATCCACCCTGCTAAAGTGTCCTTGAGCAAGTCCCAGGGGTGCCGTTCTGTAGCAGAGGCTGCGATCTAAGGGGGTAATTTCACTACAGGGGATCAATGGAGAATCAGCCTGTGAGCTAAAGTCACCAAAGCTCCACGCCTCACCTCACCACACAACACTCCGGTGGCAAATTATCTGCCTCCCCCTCCTTCTGTCTATGTGGCACTCTTTTCTCTTACAGCCGTCCTCTTTCTCTCTCCGTCCTGTCCTATTATGGACATAGCAACAGTGTTGCTGTCAGGGCGACCTAAGGTTTGATTCACCGTTGGTCCCTGTCTGAATGTGCGCCCGTGTGTGTGTGTGTGTGTGTGTGTTAGATAGCAGATAAGAGCCATATATAAACAGCACTTGAAAGCAGAAATGTAAATGTTTAAAAGTCACAGCAGAACACAGACCATATCAAGATACCAGAGAGAGCAAGCGAGACAGAAAGAGAGATTAAAGCGGAGTTCACACCAGGAGAACTAGCAGGAGACTGCAGTCAGCGGGACTCAAGTCAGACTACTCTCATCAATAAAGCTTAGTGGAATTTAGCATCTCAAAGCTGCACGTCCAAAAATCCTTTATCTGCTGGTGAATATAAAGGGAGTTTGAGAAGGCTGACCGGTTGGGATATGTTAGACACCTGCGTTACTCCGGGGCTTCATGCTGACAGGCAGCCAGTATAACTTTCCAATTTAGTAAAAACTCATAGAGGCCGCCAGCTCTAGTTTTTCAAAGTATTTCAAGTGAGAAGCAATTCGAGCGAGCATTCTGTTCTCTGGTCGTACACCAGCACGATCACGTCAACTTCCTTCTGGATGCAGGGAAGGTTGTTTTCTCTGTTACAGTTAGTATTGCATCATGTACATATTGAGAACAGGCAGATTTGCAACGTTTCATCTCAGGCTGCTCAAAAATCACATGATGGTCGATGATCCTGCTAGCAGCAAGGAACTTTCAGCCATTAAATATATGTTTGGTGGAAGGAGCTGCTGGTTCCAGAAGTGTTTGAATATCAATTTGAATATCCTCAAAGTCCCTCAGCACAGAAACACTCTGAGAAATCCTGGACAGCTCTAAATACTACAATACCCATAAGCCAGATGACAGTCAGATGCAGAAATCAGAGCTGTAGCTACTTAAAAACTGCTTTGTCATTGCAGTCTTGAACATAACTTGGTGCGATAGTCCCCAATTTCAAGAAAATCGACCCTGCGTGCAGAAGTGAATTCATTTGAGCAGCAGAATCTGTTATCACAGTTTTCTCAACAGTGTAATCTTCAGCTTGCAGCAGGCATTTAGCACAATTTCAAGTTTTGTGACTTGGGAGTTGTAGTTAACTTGTCACTCAACTGGGAACGATGACACGCACTTTTGGACAATCTTTCCTGGCAGGCATTCATAGTTGCTGCACTGTAGTGTTGCTGGAAAGGTGTGTGTGCTAGGGCGTGTGTGTGTGTGTGTGTGTGTGTGTGTGAGTGAGTGAGTGAAAGGTAGCTTCATGAATCAAATTTGACAGGTTTCTTGCGATAACGTCGATGCTTGCAGATTTTGTGAGGCAGTCTCAAAGGTGTGTATACGTGTGTTTGTGTATGTGCGTGCATCCTTGCATGAATGTGTTTGTACGTATATGCTTACATCGGTGTACACAGTATATACACACACACAGTGCATGTGAATCGGGGGCCCAAGCGTAGATTACCGCAACGGTCCAGATACAAAATCACACTGCGGCCCTTTGCTGCGTGTTGTCCCCGTTCTCTCACCCTTTCCTCTCTATCAGCATCACTATCTATCAAAAAAGAGTGCTTGTGAGTGTGTACACTCTTGCACGAGTTAGTGCACGAGTGTATGTGTGTGCAAGTGAGTGAGCGATTGTTAGCAGAAGCTCGTTAACCTCAGAAGTCATTACCACAGCCCTGAGGTTTACGTCCAATTAGACAAAATAAACGACAAGCGAAAAACACAACAGACAAATGAAAAAAACAAGAGAAAAGAAAATGATCACTCACCAATTTAAGAACGATGCCCAAACGGTAAAGCTGAATAAAATGACGAATGCGAATAGTGAAACATAGATTCATTATTAAAGTAAAAACAGAGAGTGAGGAGTGGAGTAAAACACACCATTAGACTTGTCAATGAGACAATAGCAAAGAAAAATAAAGAAGAAAGAACGACAGAACAGAGAATGGTGTATGATTTGACATCACGACTGCTATGTCGTCTTTTTTTTCAAGACGTTTTTGTTTTTACAGCTTCACTCTGGGCCGACCAGACCGCTGTGTGTACACACACACACACACACACACACACACACACACACACACATTCCCATACACATAGACCCCTAAAGGGGCCTTTTTCCACATTGGGCCATATGGTGCAGACAGGCGCACGGAAACAATTCTCTAAAAACAACACACACTCTGCACTTAGAAACCTGCCACACACACGCACACGCACATGCACGCACACACCAGACAGTTAAACCTGCTGAATGAATTGCTGCCTTGTTCAGTGGTGCACTAATGGCAAGGAACCTGCCATGGAGATTACCACACACACAATCACACACACACACACAATCACACACACACACACACACACACACACACACACACACACACACACACACACACACACACACACACACACACGTAAACACGCAGAGGCTCAGCATTAAGCATTCTAGGGCACTTATCCATTAGAGAGGTTAGTTATTTTCCCTAGTCTAAAAGTAGGTTTTTCAACTCAATATTCCAACAGGGGCGGTTATAAATCTGCTCCACTAAGCAGCTGGGACAGATGTCTGTGAAAACCTGGAACTCTTCAGGACCACAGACCAGTTATCCTGGATAATATAACTGCTGATATTTTATTTGTTTGGCATCAGACAATGATGCATAAAAAAATCAATGAAAAGTAAGTTAAATGGCACGTCTATCAACACCTGCTCTACGCTGCCAAAGTGGAATAAATGTGCCCAAGACATCCTCTCTTACAGTGGGTGGAAAAAGTATCGGAGACAGAGATCTGCAGTGATTGGCTGCAGTTTGATGCTCTATTATTGCTCAGAATATCATATAGGGAAGCACTAAGTACATTTTTACTCCATGACAACTTTAACGGCAGCAGTTCTGAAGCAGAATCACAGGCCAAATTTAGGCAGATCATGACTAAACAAAGCAGAGACACCTCCTTATTAAGTCTGCCTTGAGATTATCATAACATTAACCTGATGGTGATACATTCGGTCTTGTATCACTCTCCCTCGTTCTCAGTTCAGTTTCTATATATACGGTATATATGGTATCCTGCCAAAACGTTGGAAGTAATTAACAGCAATAATGTCAAAATCCTATCATATCAACTTATCATATAACAGCGTTATTATATGTGAATGTATTTAAAGTTTTTCTTCTGCCACTCTCCAGTATTCTTAACAATATGGAACATTTCAGGGTGCATTACTGACAATTGGCCCAGAAGGGATTCAGGAGTTGAATTCAACAGTGTTTGTTATTGCAGTCAAACGTGTCTGAGGGACTGGAGTCAAGAACGTCCGACTTTCCAGGTCGACTTACTCAGGCCTGATTCATTAAGACCCAATAAGTGACTTCCGTAAGACAGGATGCAGAGAAAGCGAGCAACACTGAGTCAGAGCTAGTGAGCAATGTGTATTAAATTAGGTTGTTATTTGTTTAAGTACGGTTGCCAGTTCTTATCTCTGCATCTTTAAGATGCCTCACCAAACCCTTCATAAACCCTTTTTACTGGCAAGACATGCTCAACTTTGACAAGTCATACAGGTCTCTTGTTGATGTTGGCAGTGCACGTTGCTTCCTGCTTATCTTCGACGGCAATTTTCTGTCTACATTGCTTCACACACCAACACTCCCACTGCGGTTGCATTGGCAACGCAGTCAGAGTCACTGCAGCGTGGTAACTGCCTCGCTTCCATTTGGCGTTGGTCGGCACCTGGATCTGAAAAAAAAAAAACTAGCTGTTGGGACTATCTGTCAGCCCCCAGCTACTCTGTCTATATTGTTCTAGCAAGTTGCCCTGATGCTGCCAGGCAGCCTGGCTGCTTTAACTGCCTCGCGCTGGCTGCTAGCTGCAGCGCCACCGCTAGCCACTAGCCTGTCAGCTCCCAGCAGCTACGTCTTTATCGACTCGGGTAGCGGGTCTGGTGCTGCCGATCTGGCCCGAGCGCTATCAGCAGCAGACTGCGCCTGTCTCTGTTGCATTTCCTCAGCGGTGGCTCAAACAAATCTGCATGTAGATTCTGACAACATGTTAGAAAATGTGAAGCACAAACGCGTCCTATGGTGTCAGGATATAGAAGTGAATGGTGAAAAGTTGCTGCAAGCAGAAAGTACAGTCACTGACTGAACCCGCCTGCAGCAAGGGCTCGTGTCATTAAAACAGCATAGTTCCTCTGTTTTTAATCAAAATGCTTTCATCAAAATTTCTGCGATGGACGGGATAGCGCTGCAACGCGATTCTGTTATTCTTCAGTACTGTTGCTATTGAATAAAAGGCATTTTCCAGAAGGTTTGGTGTGTGTGTGTTATGCATGCTTGCAAAAGGGTAATAGCCCATCCAAACTAAGTTAGATCATCTTTTTAATGATTAAAAGAAAGATTTCATTGCACCTTTAAGCAAAGAAAAAAAGGAAAGAAAAAAGATCACAGTGAAATAAGCAGTCACATTCGAGCTGACTTGGCAATCATTTCTGTAACTCGCAGACAAGGCTGCAACTGCGGAGTGATTTTTCCTTCCAGACATACCGGGAGCAGCACACAGCTGTATAGTTCACCAGCATATGGATTAAATAAATACAGTCTGCACAGAGCTTGTTAACACTTGTCCACTTGGCTACAACACACTGACACTATTGTAGCCAAACTGAACAAAAAGAAAAAAAAAGAAACCACACACCCATATCTGCTCATTCCCAAGCAAGCTGCGTGCACACAAACAGGTAGCCTCACACACAAGCACACGTTTCTTTCAGTGGATGTAGCACTGGTTATTGTGGGAGCAAGTAGTGACACATATGCAGGTCTAATGGCTTCGGGAAGCACACGCCAACATGTACACTGACACACACATACTCAATATAGAAAGTGCTTCTGATGAATCAAGGCTTTCAGTGCCAATATGTCACAACACCTAACTGGTTTTTATATCAGCATTACTAACAGATGTGCATGCATAAGCTGCAGAGACACACACACACACACACACACACACACACACACACACATACAGGAACAGGCCTGGAGGAAACAATAATTCTGTGGTAAAATAACACTGAAAAACTAAACCACTAGTTGGGTCTGGTCTCCCTCTAGCTATGTGGTCAGTTGCTAACCTAATCTGATTAATGGATTTCAACCCCAACTCTGCAACAGACACAGACAGAGACCAAGATAAATTGGTAGACGCTCTGAAGACCAGGTTGCGGCTCATTCCCCTCTGCTTTGCCTAGTTACCGTCCTTAATCTGATTACTGGATCGCTCCCCAGAAAAAGTGGACAAAAAGAAAGAGCGCCGTGGAAACCAGTGGTGGAAACGTAAGCGGCCAACAAATGCAAGTCAGTTGAAGTTTTTTCCCTCCAGACAAACAGCACCAACAGGTGGAAAGGAAGAGAGAAAGTGAATTTCAGTGGTATTTAAGTGAAAACTCTTAATTATATTCCTGCCGCCATGGTGGCATTGCCATACACAGCATTCAGGCCTGATTGAGTATTTCCCACAGTTTGGGTACAGTCAACTATCCATTCCAAATTTTACCAGTTGCGTAAGCTCCTCAATATTTCAGGAAACGCCGATTAAACGAGAACTTAAAACAGGCAGAAAAGTAGACAGAGCGGGACGAAAGCACACACCTGTCACTCTGATCTCTGATTGATTCTGTGACCTTTAAACAAGTTGATCATTAACAGACCAACAAATTTAGTCATGAATTGCCATGACATCTGGGGACACCTCCTTTATTTATCCTTGTTGGCATAATTCATATGCCTTCATTGCCTTAATTGGAATTAATTAGAATAAATTGTTGTTTGGGATTTGGGGGACAAAGTGTGTGAGGGGCAAACGATTAATGCTGTCTGTAGAGAATGATGAATGGATATGTGTTGCTGCCCTGCCTTGTGTGTGTGTGTTTGTGTGTGTGTGTGTGTGTGTGTGTGTGTGTGTGTGTTTGTGTGTGTGAGAGAGAAAAACTAATAAAGGGACATTCTGCTGTAAAGTTGTGAAAAGATGAGCTCATCAGACAAACAATGAACTACCTGTCGACCCATTCTGTTCAAATGGGTCAACAGGTAGCTTACATGTGGTACAATGACACATTTTCTACTGGCGTTACGTGTTTGAGGAAGATCCAGGGTGACACACAGAGAAAAGGCAGTGAGATGATGACAGAAATAAAGAAAGAGATCTACTGACAGAAACTAAGAAAAAAAGTACATGGGGATTCACTGCCTCAGAGGAGCACAACTCTTTTGTGGGGCTACTACATCACAGATACAAACTCTGTGTGTGTGTGTGTGTGTGTGTGTGTGTGTGTGTGTGTGTGTGTGTGTGTGTGTGTGTGTGTGTGTGTGTGTGTGTGTGTGTGTGCGTGTGAGAGAGATTGCGTGTAGCATGCAAGTCAAATTAGCTTCTGGGCCTGGCTGAATTGTCTCTACTCAACATTCCTCAGTTTTCTAAAAAATCTGGAAAAAGATCTGCCAAATCTGACTTGTACTATAGCACATCAAAGACGACACAATGGCACAACACTCACGCACATACGAGCGTGTATACATGCATGTATGTACACAGTTGAATGCATGCAAATATACACATGCATAGCCACAGTCGGAGACACACACAAACACAGACCACAGCTAAAAGCATCAAGCAGCTCAAAGCAATCCGCCCTAGCCACCATACCACATAATGAAGAACATACACAAACACACACACAAACACACACACGCAGACACACAGGCTTAAAAGGGCCTCATATGTACGTACCCAGTGCCATGTACTGTAAAAACAGACATCCATAAAATAACAAAATGAAGGCAGTTTCAATGACACACAAGCACAAAGTAAGCCGATGAGTCTCACTTAAAGGGTTAGTTCACCCAAAAAAACATTTCCCCACTCAGTCCTAATGGTGTTTAGCCTTACAGGTAGTTTTGAGATTTGTGGAGATTCTGCTTTAAAGAGTTAATCCACCATGCTAACATAATCAGAGTCAATGGCCCTTTGTTTCAAAATACATTCAATACACTAAACAAATTATTGCGCCGCAAAACAATATCCCAGTTATTGTGGGAACTGTGGACACTTTCACGACTGTTTCGGCAGAAAGGGTTCACGGTGAAAACGGTGTGTGGCAGAAAGAAGACGGACGGAGGGTGCCTCGGCGAGTTTGGTGACACAGGTGTAAAAGGATAACACAGCAGTTGTACGTGGGTGTGGACGCTTGGTTCAACTGATGACAGGAGGAGGAATAAAAAAAACTGAAGCAGTCCTACACAAATTGTGTGTGTGTGAGTGTGTGTATGTATAAACTCACAGGTTCACAATCCTGATTCAGCAGAATATGGTGTAGTAAATGTACATGCAATGCTACAAATCACTATATTAACAAACTGAAGTACTTACTTTACTAAAATGTACACACTCATGCTTGGACACACACACACACACATGCAGGTTAAAGATTTTTTCCATGTACAGCATAAAAACGTTGCTTCACACGTTGCACATAAAGGTGGTTCGACACGTACATTATTTTAACAGAAACAATACAACATAAGCTATAGTTAGAACGTACCCTAAACCACAAACCACTGCAGCCTTGTGCACACACTTACATAATAACCTCAACTGCATGCATTTGCTTTTCCTGTAGTACTAAAAAACCGGGTGTGTGTTTTTTTCGAATGCGTGAACGCACGCAGCGACAGGAAACGCCGTAGAAACAAACGGAGTTGCATTCATCGTCCTGTAATTGCTGGCTCGCCATCTTTAATCCAGCAGATAGGTTTGCATTTCTGGCATCTGGCAACATTACCACCACTGCAGTAAAAGTTGACGGTAGTTTTGCGAGTCAAAATCAACACAGTTATGTCACACTTAACAAGACGCGGCTGGTAACAATTACTTAGCCTACATATTTCGCTCCGAGTGCATATGATCCTACCCAGCCGATCAAACAGCTGACCAAGTCGCTCCCACGAAAACTTTACAGAGTGTAAGGAACTAATGAGCTCTGTTCCTAATGAGGTTTACTGAACCGGAGTAATGGAGGAGCAGGTAATGTTTGGCTCGGAGTCAACTGCTCTATAATGTCAGAGCAATTCTTTCACCTCTTTCTGGATAATCATACAAACAGCTTTCCACCCTCACGAGCGAAGCAGCGAACACACAGTCACTTCCTCCAAACAGTGATGACTAAGAGCTGCTTTTCATAATACTTCTCACAGTGCCGTTGCTCTGCATAAACGCCATTTTATCAGCAGTCGTCGAGTCTCCGTGAACTACCACCCTGTAGCTGCTCTCGCTAAAGGCAATGAGGCTAATCTACGGAGCCCCACAAGCCGGCCGAGCTTGGAGAGATGCATTTTCAAACTTTCATCTTTCAAGGGATGCATGCAGTTTGGTTTGTTTGCTTGTACGTTTAAAAACAAAATAACTCACTGTGCTTAAAAACCAGCAGCAAAAAAAAAGGGTGCACACACACACATATGCACACTCAGATGCTAATGAATACAACTGTTTGCAATGCGGCCTCTGAGGTTTTGATGTATTCTTTAAGCTACATGTATTAGCTAAAACGTACATAGATGATTGTGTCAATCAATTATATGGACTGAACGAAGCTCAATCAATAAACAATTGTGACATATGATTGACCAGTTTATAATAATTAATGATAATTATCAGCTGATAAATTATATTAATCATTAAGGATCAGACTTTTTAAAACCCCCTCCTCTAATTTCTAAAAGTTCTAAAAAATGTAAAAATTCTACGTTACTTTGTAAGGTATTAAAAGTTGTGTAAGTGTATAATTTTGTTAAATGATTTATGTCATATACCCCCAGTAATGTAGATAATAAAGGCATTCTTTTTTAATAAAAATATTGAGGGATAAATGGAAAAATAATGAGTGGATTAAAGCCTTTTTGTCCTACCTCTGCTGATCATCAGGTTATAAAAACATCATGGCTGACTCCTGGCCTTGGCATCAGCTCTGTGGAAGCAGCTCGATTGGACCCTGCGCCGCGCCGGCCCGTCCAGCAGAAGCCAACCGTTACTACGGCTACTCTGTACTCCACACGATAATGGGAAGCAGAAACCAGGCGTGGGGCCCAAACTAATATCCCTCCATTTCTTTATCAGGTCCACGTAACTCCACACAGGTCCGGGAACATCAGAGCGAAAACCTTTCAGCTTCTTTGCCTTTTGTTTAAGAAAGGTCTCAGACTCCACGTAGCATCGGCGACCTTTTGGTCCGGGGCTGTTGCTCCTTTTATGCTTAACAGCTGGGCAACGCAGCTTTGAGTTTGATCAAGTGTGTTGTAGATCCATGTAAGACGTATTATGCAGGCTGCCCTTCTTACTGTCTGGTCTTTTTTTCCTCTCTTTTTTTTTTTTTTTTTAGTTCTGGTTTAGGTCCTCAGTCACGGCTGTCAGATTCCACCATCACCTTAACAACCTAGAAAATGACAGAAAGACAAATAATGTTAGAAGCGAGCACATTCTGCAACATTTACTGGAACGTATCTGAGCCAGGCTACAGACATTTTGTCTATTTTACGCGTACGGGAAACAATTTTGTCCAGACGTTTAAATTGACTGGTTGATCAAAGGTGCACGATACGCAAAAATATTTAGTGCCCTGCTGAGAGCTCAGCCCGTCAAACTCTCTAATTGTACCAATTTTGTTTTATCACCATAGTTGACAGCTGACAACGCCTTCCACATGTGAAGATTGTTTTAAGGCCCCGGGATAAAGCCAAGCCACTGATTATGTATTGTAAAAAAAATATATAAGTGTGCCACCGTTTTTTTCTCAAAAGAAGGAACCTGTATTACAAAAGTATTTTTTACCCTTTTCTCTCAAATTTGCAATGAACAAAAGGAATGCGTTCCTTTTGCCATCTGACTTTTTCTTTTTTTAAAGCATGCAGTGAGCAAGGCCGCAGTCAAGGGAGTTCAATTAATAGCGAATACTTCTTCACAGCAAGCTTGTGGATGCGTGTGGAAGGGAGGGGGGAGAGATGCGGTCTAATAGCAACTCTAAAACAAACACGCTGGTAGTAACGTCCTCGGAATGATTTCAACCCAGTGTTCGGTTACAGTGTGCTGCCAGTAAACTGGTGACACAAAAAGGACCGCAAGGAATTCATTTAACTTGCAGCCTGTGGTAGCAATCAGTGGCACCAGCAGACAACTTCCCCTCTTTTTTTTTTTTGCCTGCAATCATCATGAAATCCATTTCGATATCAACTGCTTTATGAATCAGAACAAAGCGGGTTATCAACGAGCAACTTCCAGGAATTACTAAATATAATTAATCATTGTTGCATATTAAGTTGCCAGGGGGGGGCTGTGCCGGTTGACGTACGTACTTTCTTTATTCAGTAATTCTAGTGTTAAATGTCGGACTCTCCCATTCTCAGTTCCCCCTTTTGTTGCCCCAACCACAAAAATCACCCCACCCTCTCCGTCTGTACCACTCCTCTCTCTCTATTCCTCTCTCTCTCTCTCTGCCACCCCTTCTTCTTTCCATCCATCTTGCCTCTTTCTCCCTCCTACCGCAAATCTAAATTTGAGTCTGTATTTATACAAAGCCGTTTCCTCGGGTCAGTCTGACTAGTGTATCTGTGTGTGTGTGTGCGTGCGCATGCAAGTGTGTGCATGTGCATCAGTGGTGGATAATAAACACACACACACACACACTATATGTGGAACTTGTTTCTTGGTCGCTAATAAATCCACTTTTTCTCTTTTTGGACATAACAGAATGATTATTTTAATATTACCAATACAAGTTACACTCGATGTTTAGACGTAAAGTAAATAAGCGAGACGTGCAAAAAGGGCTGAGATGGCCTGTCACATTTAATAATCCAGGATACCTGTGGAGCGGTTCACCTGGTCCACGGGGTCCTGACCACATCCACATGCAGTTCTAACTTTGTTTGGACTATAGATAGAAAATTAACACACCGGCCATTTGAGAAGTGAAGTGTGTCATTATTTGAAAGGGGATATCTGCTGTTAGGAAAGAAGAAGAAAAAAAAGATTGCTGGCATGAAAAGTAAAGCACATTATGAGTCATTACTGAAATTATGAGTCATTTTCAAAGTCCCTCCCATCTTAAAACAGTTCAAACAGTATTTCTGTGGATAGGTAGACATCTGGGATGAAACCCATCATAAGTCCTCACATATCTGACATTACACTGCTCCGCGCAGCATGACCGACTGCAAACACACACACAGAACGCAGTGATCACACTCGTTCATTGTGATGTCTTCTCCGGACTGTGTGAAATCACACCGATCACACGTAACACACATGCTTCTGGTTCTTACATGACTGAGCACATAATAGCATTAGCCGTCACAGGCCGAGAGAAAGCGAGGAGGACGCGAAAAGAAAAAGAATAACCGGAGGATGACTTACTCATTAGCAGTGCTTGAAACAGGAAAAGAAAATAAGGGGAGAGAGAAGTTCTCTGTTTCTTAAAGAGTGAGTGTAACTCTAAATATTTTCCCTGTGGAGCTCTGACTCAAGCTGCTGCTTACTCATTTACCCAAATCGCTCTTCCCCTTGCCCCTCTGTTTTTCTCCTTATCCTCTTTTTTTCCCCTTTATTACTCCACAGTGACTTCTCTTTTTTTTCATTCCCGTCTCTCTCCCTCTCTCTGTTACAATTCTCATCCCCGCATCTCATGTCCATCAACTTTTAACTCCCCGTCTCACTTGTCCTCTCCTCCATCACGGCGCCTTTCACTGAGCCCTCTTGTCATTTTCATACGCTTCCTCTGTCTGTTTTTCCAACTGTCATTACAGCCGAGATCCCCCCCACCACCGCAGCCGCACTCCTCCTCCTCCTCCTCCCACCCCCCTCCGCGAATGTGTGTGGTCCGGTCCGGCTATAGACCGTTACATTGTCCCAGACAGGTTGGACTGCGCCACTAGCCAGCAGACGAGGGGGGGGGGGGGGGGGGGAGGGAGAGATGGAGAGCGGGGGTTCCTCGGGAATGTTTGTTTTTCTGTTTCCAATTTGGTCCAGCCCGAGGAACTCCACACTCCGCTCTGTCTCAAACACACCATTCATGACGGCCTGACGTACATGATTACACACAAACACCCACTCACTAACTCTCCCTCGCTCATACATTCCCACACAGACATGTATGCATGTACCCGTGTACATAGACACACACACACACATCAATTTCATTTTCAATCACTTTTTTTTTGTTAACCATGAAAAACAAGCCCTTTAATTTATCTTTCTTCTCATCTTTTATCGTTTTCTGATTTGATGCTGCTAATACCATTTAAAAATGACACGGTGGTCAAACTAATTATTCTTTCTTTGTCTTTCAGTGTTTTTTCTTCTCTTCCGTCCCCAGGAATATGATTGTCTCTGAAAGGCCTTTTTCATGTGTCTCACTGCGTTTTAAGATGTTATGTGGACAGAGTTTTGAGGTCCATGTTCCCCCAATTACAGCACAGAGAGCACATTGTTTCATATTTGACTCGACTGTGCCATCTGAAACTGATTATTTTAGTCCATTTTTGTTGTTTGGATTTCAAATACACAATGCTGATCTTGACATGTACTCATAAAACTTTATCTTGTATCAATACAAACAAACAGATGTGCCAACGGGCTTCTTTTTTTTTTCTCTCCCCCTGATGTATATTGGTTTGTTTTTAGACGTCATGTAGTTTGGTTCCACATTCCATCAATTACTCATGGACAGACAGGAAACCGCACTGTTTTTATTCAAACGCTACATATGAAAATTATAGGTTTATTCAGTTGTTTTGACTGTTTGTGTTTTGAAGTCACAAAGCTTGATGTTCAAAAGATTCTTAGAAATATTCAAGACGGACAGGAAATCAGATATCGTTTTTTACTGGTTTTTAAGTTAAAGATTGTGTGTTTACCATTTACCAATCACGGCAAATAAATAAAACTTCACTGTACAGCAAAGCTCCATCTGAAAACAGCATGATTACACTAGTTTGTTGCTGCATCTGAAAGTTGTTGTTTTGGGTGTGCCTCCTTCGCCTGTGTTCCAAATACATTAATCAGATATGGTAATCAAGAACCCAAAAGCACATTTGCCTTTATTTATTTTATTTGAAATGTGTCCGAAAGTTCTTAATTGGTCGTAATTGTTACAGCACAACTATGTTTGCCCTGGATTCACAGAAAGACAGGAAAAGCTAAAGTAGGTCTTGTTTTTTCCCCCAACAGTTGTTGACTCATCACTACTGCAACATGGATTTAACATCAAAAGCTGAATAAGAAAGAAAAGGAGGCAAAGACGGGGGAAGAGGAGGTACATCTGTTCCTCATTGTTCCTCTAAACACACTATGAAATTACCAGAAGCCTTTAAAATGTTCACAAAATTAGCTTGACATTTACACCATGGGCTGAAAGACAGAAAACGCCTTGTTTTATATAGTTTCATCGCAAGCATTTAAAATGGGATTGTGAAACTGTGCTATCTTCTCTACAAACAGCTGTACCTGTCGGTATGATAGTCACCCCGGCGGTGATGCAGATGCCACTTAGTGACAGCTCCCGTGTTATGACAGCTTGCTGTTAGGTGGACTAATGGAGGAGGGAGGGGGGTAAAAAGGGAAACAATACAGTTTTATACCTTGGCTGGAGAATATTAGAACATGATAGCTCCCGGCGGACCCCACATCAGAAAACGGACCCAACTGTGAGCGGCTGAGGAGCAGCTGACAGTTACTGCTGAGGTCCGTGTCAAAACGGCGCACTGATGGCGGTCTACGGTTACACACGGAATACTTCACGGGGCCTAATGAGTTCAAACGAAGGAGCCAAAATGAAGTTTCAAGCAACAGTTCCTTCGTTCCAGCGCGGTTAACATGAGGGTTCGCTGGAAACGACAAAAGAGCACAGCAGAAGAAGCCGCTTTATCAAGTTTTGTTGTCATAACAGTCGCCATGCCAGCGACTTTTGCTCTGTTGTGAACATCAATCAGAAACCTTGATCAACCAGATCTTTCAGCTGTCTGAGGTTATCGTTGAGGGAGTGGTCTGTCTATTCACTGCTTCCAGCGACGCCCAGAGCTTTCAAGTTTTCCTGTGACAGACGCACGTGCAAATTACTGACACGCCGCCACTTCCCCGTAACAGATATGTTCCTCTTACACAATCACTGTGTACCGTGTGAATCTAGGGCCTATTGTTGGATACACCAGCTCTGGTAACGGAGGCATCCTTCACTCAAATGTGCTCAGCTCATAGTTTTAGAATAAGGGCATTTTTTTTCAATTTGATTAAGTCTATTTAGAGGGCATTTCAGATTTCCCATGGACTGGTTCTTTACCATCTCCTATGACAAAACATCTTGGAATCCGGCATGACATCCAACAAAAGGGACCCAGGTAGACCGAGAGGATTATGACAATTTGACAGCCTTGTAATGGAAACCAACGACCTAAATAAACCGCTCACATTGGCTGCTAGACTTTTTACCATTTCACGTCCACGACTCTGAAAAGGGGAATTGAAACTATTCTTCCTGTCATGTTAAGAATGAGATGATTAAAGTGAGTTCACCTCTAAAATAGCTGTGTGTTTCGGCTTGTTTACTAAATTAAACTACAAAACGCCTGGCGATGGATGATACATGATTTTATTAATGATTTTTAACTGGAAAGAAAACTTTTAACTGCCAGCCCACTGCAGTCCGGAGAGTATCCGCGTTTGCCTGCGAGGACGGCGATAATGTCCCGCCTTGATGTACGTTAGTAGCAGGAAACCAGGAGCTGCATGAATCAACACGGGGACTGTTGATTCTGACCTTGCTCTCCACAGCCAAGACTCTCATACATCAAAAATAATGGAGCACCAACTCTGCTTCGGGGGTAGTTGTAGGCGTAATGGAAGGAACTAGTAGCTGCATAAATCAACATGTTGATTGTTGACGCTTGCCTAGCTGTCTTTTCCCCCCAAAATACGGAAAACAAACTAAAGCGCTGCCAGAAACCCACACACTACACACACACACACACACACTACACACACACACACACCTCACCAGCCTGCGCAAGTCTACCAATCTAGAATAGATTATTTTAAACACACGCACGTACTTAAGCACACACCCCCTGTGTGTGTGTGCGCGTGTGCCATGGTTTGGTTTGTCTGTCTGGGAAAGCTCAAACATTACGTCAGTCACACACACACACACATCCACAGACAGTTATAGACCATGCACATACTGCTACGCGTCACAACGCAACTCTCATGTATACACGCACACACTTTCCACTCCTGGAGAATCGGACGTTTCCTGCAAGCGGCTCGGCCCGACGGTGAAAAAAAAAAAATGTCTGGACAAACTAAAACGCGCACCCGCGTACACGTACAGACACACGACGGAACATTTTCAAGCCACAATGTTGACTTTATATTCCTTTCCAGAGCCCTTCTATCTGCTCGCCGGCCAAGTGAAGCAGCGTTTCCCTGTCGAACACTACCGGGAAGAGAGACCTCTGTGATGTCAGCGCGAGGGGCTGGACTCCAAAATCAATCAAAGCCAAATACCATCTTATTGCAGATATTTCACAGCAGTGAAAACATTCTTTAACAGTTGCGTTACAGATAGCTGTCGTGCTGAAGAGGTTACCGACTTTCCCCCTGATGCGTGCCTTCTGATCCGGCATCTTTCACTTTCCTGGACTTCGGCAAGAAGTTTCCAACGATGCAGGAAGAGATCGAGAACCTGACTAATACCACAGAGTCAGAGTCAAGGTTTATCATTCAGATTCCAACGACCAACATGTGCAGCAAATTATTACTAAATGCAATGCAACTCCAGATCCTATTACTCGTGATCTTTTTGAGGTTTGAGCTCCACGTTTACTTCACCCTCAAACCAAATCTGCTCTAAAAAGGGTTTTCCTGAGACTTTTGGAGGCAGAGTGCCCCGTTGCTAAATTGCAGTTATTCAACAGATTAACCCCAAACATTCACTTTATTCAACTGCTGCCGCTAAAACTCATCGGCTCAGATCCGTTACTTTTCACTCCATGTGCCGTTTTTCTTCACCCCTTATTTCTATCCTTCCCTTCTCATCCGTTCTCATCTGTGAAAGTGAACGGCGTTAAAGCTGCCTCACTCTTCAGCGTTACGCAGGAGAGACTTTTCGCGTCCCGAGAGCACTTTGCTTCATAACCCCGCATGTACAGTGTCTAAAGTGACGGGCCCACGGTGCAATAACACTACAATACTCGAATACATTGTGAGAAACAAAGAGGCATATATTTGATCTCATCCTTCAAGACAATTTAAAAGCCGCTAGAAGCACCAGGCGAGATAAAGCCGGGAGCATTTCCCTATACTTCACAAACTAATCCTGAAAGGGTTTTTATTTGAAAAACAAAAACATGAAGAGTGCTTAAAAAAAAAAAAAAAATCTTATCTCCTAACAGACACATCCCCCCATGTTTTATTCAAATGCACGCATAAAGTGCACCTCGAGTATGGGAAGGCACACACTTGTTATGTTTTACAGGAGGTGTGAAAGTTGTAAATGTCCAAACTGTGGAAATAAGACAAGACGACGGAGGGAGTGGCCGGGCGAAGAGATCCCAGGTTGCAGTTGATCTGTTAAGGCATGCCATCTGCCCTGCTTTCTATCTAATCTACCTAACTCCCTGACTCATCCAAAAGAGAGAGCGAGAGAGAGAGAGAGAGAGAGAGAGAGAGAGAGAGAGAGAGAGAGAGAACTTGTATGTGAAGCACTAAAAAGCCCAAAAGCCATGTTGCAGAACAAACGCCGTGCCCCCTGCTGTGCTTTTCCACCCACCAACACACACACACACACACACACACACACACACACACACACACACACACGCACACACACACACACACACAGGGCCGAAGCAAATTTAACTGTCAGCCGTAAAGTTTTCGACTATAGCAAGTGATCTTTTGCCCCCTTTTCTCCCCCCACTTTGCCTCCTCCCACTCCTTTGCCTATGCAAATAAGGTCCTCGTTTGTCCTTCAATCCATTCCTTCCTTCTTTGTTTATTTCCTTTTCTCATTCCATTTCCACCTCATTGTTCCAAGCGTTTAATACTCTACTTATGTCTATCAAAGCCACGTTTTATTAACTTTCCTGGTGCTTTGTCTCGATTCCTTTCTCTTCCCCTCCCTCCATTCCTGTCTCCGTTTCCCCACTGACCATAGACACCTCTCTTTGTTCCATTTTCCTTATCGTCTCCCTCCTACCACCGCAGAAATGAAAAACTCTCTTCTCTTCTTCTTCTTTTTTTTTTTACATCCATTCTTCCTTAACCCCCACCCCCTACTACCCACACACACATACACACTTCTGACTGTGGGCCTCTGACACCCACCTTCTCCTCCCCCCCCACACACACACAAGTCCCAAAGACCCCCAGATGTGTGCCCCCTTAATTTCCATTTCAAAAAAGAACCACCTCCCTCCCGCCATCATCCATCTATCCATGCATCCACTTGATCACACACACAGCCGACACTTCAAAAACACCGTTACACATGCACACTTCTCAGCAAGTAGACTTCTTGTCTTTTTCATGTGAAAGAAGCAGAAAAAAACAACACACTGACCATGACAAACATCACTCATCGGATCCTTTAAAGGGAAGTGCCAGAGTGTTGAACACCCTTGATCCATACCAACACAAGACTTCCCGTTTCAGAAGGATTTTCTTAAACATGCTGACCATCAAAATTACATGCTGAGGCCAACAAAGCTCTCTGTGGTCTTCAAATGAGGACCCAAAGGTGAGTCCTGGTGAGGTTATCTACTTGGATCATGTTCTAAAAAAGGATGTGATTTTTTTCCTTAAGCAATAATCTATAAAAAGACGTTTTTGAGCACAGATTCATTGCTACAATGGGGAATGTGCAATTAATCCAAAAATGTGACCGAAACCAAAATGATGACTCCCTAACCGACCTCATTTCAGTTACACTGGTGTGTTAAATAAATGTGTTCCTTCATTACTTGAGCTGATTTATGTTAAATAAATACAACTCAGTCACAATCCATCATTTTCTGTGTGTTCAGTACAAAGATTCAACGGGAGATGTCCGCTGTGTGATGACAGAGAATCATGTGGTGATCTGATTATTTTCATATAAAATCTGACAATTATTGTCTTGATTCATTGATTAATTTGATGCTCTGTATGTCAGGAAATTTTGTAAAATGTCCAGGTGAAGCCTTCAGATGATTAATGCTGTCCCACCAACAGCCAAAACCCCCTCAGAAAACCAGAAAATGTCCTTTACTTTTTGTAAAATATAGTGCTAATAGTAGATACCTGCAGAGCTAGGCCAGTTCTCAATGTCTCCGAATGTGATCCGATCATCATTCAAAACCATTCGATAACGTTGCATCACCCCATCACAGGGATTACACTGCAGATAAAGTGCCACTGAAATTCATATGAGGAAAGATCTGCCTGAGCCAACAGGTAGTGACTTACTGCTCAAAGTCATCCGTTTCATTTCACATCAAAGCCTTCCCTACATTATATATGATAGAGGCATAAAACTAAAACTTTTGTCCCAGGACAAGATGCTGCACCTTTAAATCCGCCGATTAAGCACTCTTAACTGCTGTGGGAGAAGATGAATCCCCGCTTTCGTTCGGAAGTTTATGTGGTTTGAAGCGAAGCCCTGAGGGCACCAGCTCAAACTGTCTGCAGGGCTGTACCCTCTCAAGCCCAAAGCTGCTACTGCAGGATGATTTGACAGACAAATCAAGCCCTTGCTCGTCCTGCAGAGGACAGGTGAGACAGTTTGCTGCATCTGAGCACATTTCACCGGTTCTTTCAGATCTGGGCAGAAATGTCAAGCTGGACCAGAGGCAAGAAGGGTAACATCTCCCTGTGCCTCCTCTCCCGCTGTCTCTCTGCTCACGGAGCAGCCGGCCAGAGTGACATGAATAAAATAACACAACGGGCCCGGCTGGACGTTCCTGAAATACAGCTACTTGAGCCCCTGCTTAATCTTTATTTTAATGTTCCTTCTGCAGTCCAAAAAAGAGTCCACACGGCCAGAAGCACGCGCAACAAATCTGCAGCGGCTGGTGTAGGGCTAGTGGCTTTAATGAAAAAAAGAACATACATGTTAGTAGTAGTAGTTTAAATCATAGTTTTAATTTGACGGGACGCCGTAAAAAGTCTGCCCCTTATAACACAAAACGCACACACACACACTAACAGACAGACGCATGCAGGCACACAGAGGGAGGACAAAGACCACTTTGAAAAGTTACTCAGCCACCAGATGTTTTAGCCAGATCCCAGACTACAATACTAATGGGGCTGTACGTGTGTGTGTGTGTGTGTGTGTGTGTGTGTGTGTGTGTGTGTGTGTGTGTGTGTGTGTGTGTGTGTGTGTGTGTGCAGAGAGAGAGAGAGCGGTGGATAGAGAGAGAGAGAGAGAGAGAGAGCCCACAAGCTGCCCAAATGAGTCCCCCTTCCTCGGCAGGTATTCATAACAGGGCAACATGTGCAAATTTCAGATATGAAATAAATCACTTCTTATTTCAGACGATCATAAACGCAAGGTACTCGGGTCCAAGCGTAAAATGTCAGTGTGCATTTACACTTGAAACGAAACTTTAAGTGCATTCTCAGAGCACGTGAATAAGTATTTTCACACAGGTGACACGAACCGTTACTCGCGTTACCGTAAAGGATGAGAGGAAGCGACTCTGAGATGAAGGAGCCGATGTGCGTGTGCAAGTTCGTGGTTTGACTGTTGACAGAACGGTTAACCTTCAGTACAGAAATAAACAATCAGTGAGTCAATTCAATCACAGCCAAAGCGGCGAAAAAAAGACAGATCTGACATCAGCGGAAAGAGGATGATATGTGCTGATAGATTGCTCAAATACTGATATCCATCTAACTACAAAGCTGAAGTGTCTGCAGATGAATTCTCTCCAGTAATGCAGCATAAACATGAGAGGTGGAGCATTTCACATTCATTTCTGATATACAGTCAGAACGGCTGTCATATTAATGACAAATATTGAACTACAGAGGCTTGAAATAACATGCGAGCAGACCACATCCACGTCAAAAATACTGCAGAAAAGCTACAATCAGGCCTCTCATCTGTCGTATAAACCATAACTTGTTGCTTAAACCTAGACAGGTCGATTGTCGGGAAGTTCAACCGACCGTGCCCTCACACCTTTTACCTGATTAGTTCCTGGATAAAAACACATTAAAACAAAACAGAAGAAGAAAAAAACTTCTGCTTGAGAAAAGTCTGGCTGAATTAAGCATACAGCACTTGAGGGATATGGTTCGGCACTCTCTCCATCTGCGCGCCGCACAGCCTTTTCAGCTTCGACACAAAAGAAGCTCACAACATAGAATCATATTCAGATTCATGCCACTTCGTGTCACTGTCACATTTTCCGTAGATCATTTTTTTTACGCTGTCTGGTCTGCCGGGTGAAAACAGGAAGGAATTACAGATCGAGCTGAGCTGAGGAGTGCAGTGTACAAGTGTGCTCATCTCAACTTGTACTCAACGCCACGAGTTTCAGCACATTTTTTACAGTTTGAGGAGTATGTCAGACTATATACTCTCTCTAATCTCTTCTTTATCTCCTCATTATACTGTCTGACATACCACAGGAATACAGTAACGACATACGTGTGCCTACACTGGCTTTTGAATGGATATAATGTTTAAATGAAGTTGTTCTGGGATGGTATCCTGACAGAGACTTCCAGACGTCCCTGTAGTTACAACAAGCAAAGAACTACGGACTAAGAAATGAACCTGAAAATAATCTCCAACAAAACCAGATTCAAGCCCCACATTTACTGTGATGGATTATCTATTTGAATCAAGTTTTTCCTGAAGGCAGTAAACAAGCTTGAATATCCTCTTTTGTATCCTGACACCAGTGAGAGTAAAGTTAAAGAGAGTGGAAATCCATGCAAATAACACATAAATAAATTTAAAAAAAGAAAATGATGTCTCCCGTGCAGAGACTGCAGTGACGTAGGACTATGAATTATAGGAAATAATCACAAATGTCAAAAAGGATTAATGATAAATGTACCTACGAGGTTCTGATGTGACAGCTGCAACTACATTTGGTCTACTCCACAAACCACAACCTCATAAAATACTGATGCTGTGAGGGAAAAAAGCACTTTTTGGATCTCTCTCTAAATTCGTTATTCAAAGGATTCAAAATTAAGAAAAAGGGCAATTCCTCAATAATTCACATCAATTGCAAAATTGGATTCCACTTTTATGATTTTTATTTTGCAGGCAGTTTTGGCTCAATATTATGTTATTATATATACCGTAACAAGTTTTTATAATTAGGTTTAGGTTAGGTTTTACCTTTTAATGTGGAGCTTCATTTTTAAATGTGAAACAATTAAAAAAGTAATGTTTCATTGAGTGTCGCCACAACAAGAACTACAACATAAATCATTCCTACGTTTCAACTTTTAATACGACATCTGAGAGTTAAAAGACTGACGGAATATATTAACAAGTCTAAAAAAAAAAACCCATTCATCATTATCTTATAAGGCAGAGCAAATGCAAATAACTCAGGGCCTCCGAATGTTTCTTATTAAGATCTGTGACACCAACATTTAAAACACATGCAAGTCTGTTTCATTCACATAAAATCTGATCAGACTTCCATGACCAAACACACCCTGTCTACCGTTTCAAGATATTCACAGACACATTTTTCTCCTAATGATAGTCAGTCGTAAACATCTGAGCTCTGTTTTTACTTGGTCCCCCTCCCAAACTGGGACGACACCTGTAGTACAGCTTGGGGAAAGGTGGAAGCTGAAGGCGAGCGGCAACTCAAAAAACACACGTTTGGGACTTGTGGAACTTACGGTTGTATGATTAAAGCACAAACGGCAAATGAGTCCAACATATGGAACGTACAAAGAAACTACCGCTGTGCTGTACGCGTGACAAAATGTTTCCGTGCAACAATACAGTAATATTTGGAAAAAAAACACAATTTTCTCACGATCGATTAATACGTTAATACGAAAGTTAATTCAACGTGGCTTCGGAAAACACATCAACCCACTGCGTTTCACAGAAGGTCAAAGGTCATATGAACAGTGATTGATAACTGGGTGCCTGGGTGCACACAGGAAACATAGGTGTTCAGCACACTGCTGAGTCAAAACACTCAGAGCTCGCAACTCATAACGAGCCAGCAGGTTTCTCAGACAAGTGAGCTTTCGATAGCCCGGGAGCAAAAAGTTGTGTCGATTAAAAGAAAAAAAAAAAAGATTAAATCTTTCTACTGCCACGAAACACAGCACATGTCCATTTCAAACCAATGTCATCTTGTGCATGTTTTACACATTTAACCTCAGGAAGTTACAGGGAGCAAGCAGGTGTTGGGGGGGGGGGGGGGGGGTAATTTGAACATACCGGCCTTTTGGTAACAGCGTAGTCTCTATAACCACAACATCATAATGCTGCCTGTGTCAGCACTTTCTACTGGTATCTAAATCCACTGAACCACCGCTTGTATCAGTCTCCACTGTGTCGTGACAGAAGGATTATTTACTCTCAGATCAAAAGGGAGAAAAATTGTCCCATATTTAGGATTTGTCTGTCCCCCTCCAAAAAAAGAAAAAAAAAAAAGGACTCATTTCACCCTAAATCAAGACCATGTGCTCGTTATCTGAAGCAGGCCGTCTAAAAGACAGACTCATAAGACCAAAGACATAAGAGACAAACTCAAGCCTAAACAAGGCTGTGCTAACCACAGACAGAGAGTGGGGTTGACATTTTGGGCATTTAGCAGACACTCTTTTCCAGAGTGACTTCCAGTAACTGCAACAAGAAGAATCAGCTCAAATCCACGTATCACCCACGTTACAAGCGGCTCAAATAAAGCAATTAAAAAGCCAGAACAATGTGCCCAGACAGTAAAAATAACTTCAAAACAATTGTGTCCTTGAGATACGAGCAAAACAAGAAAGTGTGTAATATAGAGCTACAGAGTTATAAGCCAAGAGAGCCAGAAGCCTTGCAAAAAAAGCTTTTTTTTTCTCTCCCTTTAAATAAACTATCCGTGACAAATGGATATTTTCCTTTATCTGAACAGCAGGCAGAGTTGAGATGAATAACGGCTGATTGCTCTAATAGATGCTATCTTTTTCTGCTTATTGGAACCAGTGAGAGTTAACACAGTTCATAAATACATGGGAGTTGTGCGTCCACATATAGAACAATACTTAAAAACATCCTACTCCTATATGTAGAAACTCCTATATTTGTATCTTCTTAAGTTTAAACGCTACAGAATCTGCTTTATAGCTCAAAGTGCCCGAGAACAGGTTTTTATAATCACGGGAGATGTTCGGTAAATGTCAGCTGTGAACACTTTTGCTGTATTATCCGAGCAAAGCTTTTCTGTACGACACATGACAGATCAAAATACACAAAAGAATAAGCCGGAAGGAAAACTTAAATAAAACCTTAAAATTAAAAATCGCTCCTTAATTCCTAAACTGCTCTATTTAGCTAATTTAGATTTTTAGATAGGCTGTTCTCTCCTTTGATCAGGGAGGCAACTGTTTCCACTTTCACACACTCATCTGTGGTGGGCAACAGGTCGGTGAATGGGAATACTTGCTAGCATGTTGCCGTGCCGTTCACCCACAGAACACCAGACTACAGAGCAGAAATAACGAGCCAAGATCAACCGAAATCCGGCCTCTGTTACTCGCGTTGAACGTTATTAAAAACAAAGAAGCCGAAAACAAGTCACGACGCTCTGAGAAAGGACACGCGTCAGTCCGGAGCACAAGGAGAAAGACAGCAGCAACTGAGTGACTGAGGTTATGGCAGGAATTATTACTTGCACTCTGTAAAGGCAAATCAAATACATAACCTCACCCTAAAGTTTTATCAACTTCTGTCCATCCTCTCACCGTTCTATCCTCTGCCGATGGTGAGGTTATTGATTTGACTTGGTCATATTCAGGTTTCTACAACATCTCCAGCAAAAAAAAGCATGTGAGCTGCTATATTTGTATTGTATACAAATTAGCTTTCCACACTTTCTTTGCCTATAATTAGGGCTGGGTGACGTGGCAAAAATCTTAGTCTATATGGAATAACCACATGGCAAAACCCATTTTTGTATACGTGACAAATAAAAAGTCTTTCTCATTTAATCAAAGACTTTATAGCTAAACTGTTTCAAGTGAAATTATCAGGGGAAAAAAATACAATGCCTACGTTTATGTGCGTGCACAGAAATACAGATTAAGACAGTTCTACCTAACTGAGGTTGAGTAAGTGTGTGCAATTATCAATTTAGAGAACACAATTGTGTATCACCATATATGATTTTATCAATTGAAATTAATTATCATACTGAATTTTACCCCAGCCTCTAACTATAATTTGCACCAATATTTGGACTCCCAACACAAGCTTGAAGAAAACTACGTTGCATAACAAACTTGTCTCTTTCTTTCCCAAAATCCTTTATGAACCACGACACTACGAGGCAGTAAAATCAGTCACATGTCCACCCATGAAATCACAACAATGTCCCCCTCAGTAAGCCGCTTGGACCGGGTTAAAACATTCTCCTGCGCTCCATCTCAAACCGGCCCTTTTTACCCCCTTTGCAACGCGGCGCCGCTTTGAAAACGACCAAAGACAAATGCATGGCAGCCCACAAAATCACTACAGTTGTTCCTCATGTCTTACAGAACATCAAACCATCAATAAAACACAGGAGATACATTCCAGCTAGTTGAACAGGACATTTCTGACTTCCCTCACTCCATGTGTTCTCTCTCTCTCTCAAAACTTTCTCTCTTCCCAGTTTCACCGCAGAGACTTCACATATTGCAGCCATATGAGTAAGCCATGGCTAGCTCCACGGCACATACGGACGCACACACACACGCACACACACACACACACACACAGGAAAAAGTGCTGTGCTCTCTCTCCCACTTGGTCTCACACACACACACACACACACATACGGGAAAGGGTTTTACAAGCAGAGGTTCTCTTTAGGAAGTCGTCAACTGTTTTGACGTTTAATAGCAGCTACGAACAAGGCCGTAAGATACAATAATATCCAGTGTCTGGAAAGAGGAACATTTTAAGTTATACAGCTAGATCGAAACACTGCTAGATCACACTTTTTACGTGTTTTAAGTGGTTTGTAAAAAGTTTAACAAAGCTGTATTACATGCACGATGATTCAGAGGAAAGAGCGGATAATACACGAGGCCGGCGGTTACTAAGGGAAACGTTAACATTAACAGGCAAGATGGACATGACAGGACAGAGCAAAGCAAAGGGAAATGTTTCCAAGTAAATGTAAAAGTTGATGTCGGTTAAAAGCACTTACTTAGGTGTCATTGTAAATATGCAACTACTGGATTCAAATCAGACGTGTGAGGTTAGCAAATAAATTACAAACCAGCAGAAAAACCTGCTTACATTGATAGGAATTTGTGGAACTATAAAAAAAAGAAATGCCACCATGATGCAAAAGTTTTAACACCATTTGAAAAAGCTACAAATGGAGCTGCACGTGATATAAATTAACTGAACTTTAACCGAGACAGAAATGTTTCTATTCGAAAACTTTGACGTCAACTTTGACAATGTGACTTAGTCCTTTGTTTTTTTTTTTTAAGTGATTAAAAACAATGTAATAACCCTAAATCTTACAGAAGACGTGTGACTAACATCTCGCTACCCCTCATGTTCAGTCATGTGCTTAAAAAAATAGTCTGAACAAATAATGCACAAGTTTTGCACAAAAGTTTCATGAATGACTTTGCTCATTTGAAATTTTTCCTCCCCACAGTTTTGAGAGACGCATGTGCCTGCCGCTGTGGCCCGAGAGCACAAAACTTTGCAAAAGTTGACAGATAATATTTTGTAACTTTTCAGGAAACGTCGGAAGCAAGAAGGCGTTTAAGATCATCGATTCAAATCTACGTTCAAGCATTTTACCTAAATTTCTGCTAGACGCTGAAAAGCTGTAGAAGATGAAGCGATAAGTAGATTTACAATTGTTCAGTGGAGCCTCTTCATAAAACACAAACTGTGGGTCAGAGTAAAGTTGTTTTTTTTTCTCTCTCTTTTTTTTAATTCCGAGGTTATCTGTTGAATAAAAGTCGGTCCACACATAAGCAGTTCTTTAGGGGCCAGGACTGGAGGACTGTGAAGGACTATGTAAAAAGCTTCCTTGCAGTGTGTGCCTCATTGTGCAGGCTTTCACATACTCTGCTCTCCCCACAGAGTTGTCATGCCTACCCGGCTCCCTTATCTCAAAGGAACATCACAGTTTCTTACGACAGGGGGTGAGGAGGGGAGAGGAGGAGGAGGAGGAGGAGGAGGGGGGGGAGACTTTTTTTCAAAGTTGAGTGGAAATGCAACTCAGGCTTCCCGGCATCACTCATGAAGAAGAAAAAAAGTTCAAGCAACAACAACAACAACACGTTAACATATGAGCTAATAAGTGCTCAAGCTGATAAGAGAGGATGTTTGGGGGTCTTTTACGACGATTCACCCCATCCACCATGCGCTCGTGAGCTTCCCCTAACAATGAAAGAGGTGCAAAGAGAAAACAGCGCCATATCGGCTGTAAACCACTTTGACAAACGCAACTCCTTTCATCTCAGTGTCACTACTTTTCCCCCACGTTTTTTTGTTTTAAGCCCCCCTGGTTTTTAAGAACTACAAGCATCTCAACTACGTTCGTCTTTAGCCACGAAACTCTCTTTCCCTACAACGGTGCGTCACTTCGGAGGGGACCGACACATCTGAACTTGGCGTTATCGAGAATAGCAATTAGAAAAAAAAGTTATCAATGAAAACAACAGTTTTTTTTTTTTAAGGAAAAAAAAGAAGAAAAGTGGCACGCGGGCGGTTACACGAGAGCTACTTTCGCGGTGACAAAATCACACCGGCTTCTTAGCAACTCGAGTCGAGGATGCCGCTTATCGGTAATTAATGTCGTACAACAACAACAAAAAATAACAAGAAACAAAAAACTTACAACAACAACAACAAAAAAACAACAACACAAACCTACTTGGTCACTCCAGGTCCACTTTTGCCGTTGACTTGAAAACTCAGTCTTAAATCAAAGCAGTAGCCGTCCCCCGGTAGCCCCCCAATTTGTATTTGTGTAGCGTTTGGGTGTTCTAACCTAAATGTAAATTGCCATGTGAATTCAAAGCGGTGCTGTTCTTTTTTCTCCCCCCTCTCTCTCTCTCTCTCTCTCTCTCTCGCTCTCTCTCACACTCATTCAGCAGATCCCTCTTTCCTTACCGACGCTGCTCAGGCCGTTAGTTACATAAGACGCAAACCGACTGCTGCCCGTCGTAAAACTACCAACGGCTAACAGCAATATTCGGGTCCCGTAAACGCACCACGGAGAGCCCGGTTTCCCCTCTCGAGACGAATACAAATTCTCATCTTCCCACTTGTCCGACAGCATGCAGTTCGCCATCTACAACTCCAACCGTGCATCGCCGATGCATTTTTTTTTTTTTTTTAGTGTGTTGTAAGCCGTTTACAATGCCTCTGCACCAACTACTAGTGCGTGGTGTGCGTTCGTGTGTTTCTCTTGGTGCTGCTTACCTGTTGATCAAAAATAAGCATTAGCCTCTTTTTCTCTCTCAGTGTGTGTCTCTTTCAGCAGCCTGTTAAGATGGTGGCTGGCTTGGCTTGGCTGGCTTGGCTTGGCTTGGCTGGCTGCTTCGTCTCTTTGTGGGGTTTTTGTTTGTTGATGATGTCGGACGGGGTGACAGTGTCTTGGCTGTCTCTCTTTTTTTTTCTTTGGTCTGAGAGGGAAAGAGAGATAGTTAAGGCTTCGCGGCACGTAACAACGTTAAACTAGGCTGATACCGACTGGTTAGTGAGATTGGCTCTGGTATTGCAATATTCCGATGTTATAGTATGTTATTTAGCCGCCCGGAGCCCGGATTTGCTGGCCACAGCGAACCAAAGCAGAGCAGCTCGTTATCTGTTATTTTTTTTGGTTCAGACTAGTGTTATCGCTTTGCTGTGACAGGACCTCTCTGCCTGTCTCTCTGTACGCTGTGGGCATTACGTCAGAGGAGGAAGACACAGCAGCTCTATTAATATCAAGAAGCCACCCGAAGACCGGCTCTTAAAGGGACACACACCGTAATCTCACTCATTTGTGCAGTTAATACGAAACCAAATCAACTACTCGACTAAATGAAGAACGCTGACTCTTAAAGGGACACACACACACACCGTAATCTCACGTATTTATGCAGTTAATACTCAAACAAAATAACTACCACGACTAAATCAAGAGCACAGACTTTAAATGTGATATTTTATTTACACGGTTAATACTAAAAATCAACTACTGCATTAGGGCCAAGACCATTGACTCTTAAAGTGACACAGTGGCACCGTCATCTCAATTATTAACACTATTAATACTAACCAAAAATGTTATTACTAGAAGTTACACCGTGACTACAGAATCAAAACCATGAGTGACACACAGTGTAGTCTGAATAATTCGCATAAAAATAAATCCGCTCTCCTCCATGTTCAGAAAAGGGCTTAATATATTAAATGTATTTTCTACTTTCTAAGAAAATATCCACAAATACATATTGAGTGTTTTGAATCCCACATTGTTTTCGCTGTTATATTCTTTTTCCTCTCCCCTTTCATTAGGGCCCCACTGCCTTATGTTGCATTACACATGAGCATGCTCTGAAGTTAAAATAAATGTATATCACCCTACTCTTAGCCCCATGAAAGCACTCCGCTCTGTTACAGCATGAGAACGAAAACATATTTGGACTCGCACGTCCACAGCACCACTAGTGATGAAAAAAAGTCTTCAATGAAAACACACTGACTCAAAGTAGTACCATCATCTAACAAACGGCAATAATGTAGTGTTAAAATATTAATACCAAAATACTAATACACTAATAATGTACATTAGCAGCAAAATGTATTTAAATATAACAAATAAACGTTTTGAAGAATGACATCTTCAGATTGTTGAATGACAGGTGATTCTGATTCATACCAATGGTATCCTTTCTGCACAACAAGCCCAAGGTCATTGGAATTAATTAGACAGACACTGATGCTTCATATAAACATATTTAAACTAATTCATTAAATTGAACATGTTTTTGAACACCTCTGAAGTGTTTGAAAGTTTACTGTATAGTGTATTTGCATACAATCTTGCATCGTTTTACTGGTAAAAGTTAAGATCATTTAATAAATCCTTAGAATTATCCATATACATATCTCTTACAATATAGTGTTACCAAACATTTAAAACACAACTCAAGCTTTCACTGCCTCAAAATACATAGAAAACTAAAATGAAGCTCTTATAGCAGGTCCACACTTATATCTTAAATGAAAACCTTCGGCAATCTGATTGTTAAAAAAATTAATCTGAACAAATGTGATGTGTGTTTTTTTTCTTCTCTACACTACAAGATCAAAGGTGCATACAAATTAATAACTCTTATCTGGTATCACTACCTATTTACCAGAGGGCAAATGAAACATGGGCGAGCGGGATCAAAAGCTCAATCAGTAAGTGGATTCATAAAATGATAATTGAGGTATTCTTGGGCAGCTGGTGCATCTACTAGGAACCTCTGCAGATAAAGTATAGGTCATGTTACAACTCTAACAATGGAAATTATGTGCAGTTTTTAAAGTAAATACCATTTAAAATTAACTCAGAAGACAATAACGCAACAGCAGTTTAGGGATTATTGTCTTATTTCATTGTCCAATTTGTGCTAATGAGAATATAAATCGATGATTGTGAGCTTGCTACATATGCTGTTAATGCTTTGGCTGTGTTCTGGACACACTGCATGAAGACGCAAAATGCAGTTCAGCACACCAAAGCATCAGCTTGTTCCATTATCCAACTTCTGAGTAAGAAAATTGAACGCCAAAAAAACAGAGACGGCTCCCCTCCAAATTAAAGTTACGTGTTTTGAATCGCGCTGGCTGCTGCGGTCAGTTTAAGCAGAGAGCATGTTTTTGGCTAAACTAAATAAATAACCAAGCTAAATAATAATGCTCTGGCTCTACCGCAGCAGTCTGAGCTGCCGGTGCATTCATAAAGTCAAACGTCTGCGTGTTTGTGGCCTTGTTGTGTGCATGACTTTACCAAGGTAACCTTTCCACCCAAACACTGGTTAAAGTGTTAACATGTCCATTAGTGGAGCTACCTATTAGCTTCAGACAATGTTGTAGCATTAGCTAACAAACTGAAGTCCAGAATCGTTATACAGCTGGAACTGTTCTGTAAATGGTAAACGGTGTTGAAATAGTGCAAAAAATAATGATGCAAAAGTAAATATGGAATGGAAAAGGTGCAGTAGTTAGATGCTATGTTAGTACATCCTACTCAAATATACAGCTACATTAATGTGGATGTAAACACCATCAAGGTGAACTGGAAATCTTTCTTTCTGCTTTACATTTACCAAAACTTATTTTATTGTGTTTGCGATATATTTATTTGAGTTTTTCCTTCTACATGACACAACGCTCGTGTCGCTTGGACTGAAGTGAACTCTGAAAGTCTCTGTCACTTTTGCTGATCTGTTATCTCTGTGCCCTCGTGTCTCGCCTCATCGGTTCCATCTACAACTTCCTGGAAGGGAAGCTCACATTCTCCAAACCGGTGTTGGTTCAGTTCAGCTTCTTCCCCGCGAGGCTGCAGCGTCATCTGCTTTGTTGAAACGGGTCACTGACTATCAGCTCAAGAAAATAACCTCCCAAGCCATTCCCATGCTTATCTCAACTAAACACTGGAACACGATTGCAACATCAAACATATTGAACCATACACCGGTATAACATCCCAACTGGTTTTCAAACTAACTTGTTTCCCTTCGCACGCATAGTGTTTAGCAAACAGCAGCAGCTGCAGTCTGCCAGTGTTGCCAGATTGCTTTGGGTTGATCTTAAAGAACAGGTTTTTGGGCGTATCTTGGGAAAATACCTGAACATTTATCAGCCATGGACTTGAGGCAAAAAACATTGATGAATATTTCTGGGCATTTTCTGTTTTAGATCAAGCCAGAATAATATGTTACCTGGATGCTAATATACCTGATCACCATGCGACTGGAAGCAGATCAACGGTGAAAGTCCAGGAGGCTTGCAGTGCAGCGGACACAGGAGGACCAGAGCGTGTAATCACCAGAAAGACAGTCATCACACCATCAACAAGGTCTGTTTGCACAGAAGTAATACTGCTGTGATGTGAATTCACTTATTAAAGGTAAATATTGCCTGAACATTACTCTTGTACCCAACCCAGTGGCTTATTGGTGATCAAGATAATCGCAACAATATATCTGTCATGCTCTTCTTGTGCATGACATTGCATCTTTAATCTGGTGATAAGACATCTGATGTGTCACAATAATTTAGCCTGTGTCAAGGTAAGTAAAACATTGTTCAGATCTGCAAACTCACAAGAGGTGACAAGGTGACGTGTGTAAAACGATGTCATAAAATATGACCAGCAAGACCAGAAACACATAAAAAGTTTGACTTACTTTATGAATGTGGCTCCCACTGCTGCGGTTAAATTAACCATCAATATATAATATTTACTTTGAAATCTCCAGCGTGTGTAACAGAAGTTATGAATAATGTTCATTATTTAGGTTTGTTTATTTATTGAGTTTAGCCAAAGATTCTCTTTAATTTAGCTATCTTTAAATTGACCGCAACAGCCAACACTTTCCAACGTGCAACTTTGACTTTGAAGCTGAGCCGTTTCTGTTGTCTGACCCACGAGTTCCTTACTCCGTTTCATTGCATAAGCTGAATAATGGAACAAGCTGACGCTTTGGTGCGCTGAATTATATTGCATGTCTTCATTCAATGTGACAGTAACACAGCCAAAGCGTTAACAGTGTTTAGGCAGCATCGAAGATTTAGCTCACACACTTCAACATACATTTGCATTAGACTGACATTTTCCATTATATATCGTGAGCACGGACCCACAGCGTAGTAGGGGTCAAAGATCAGACGATGTTAGGACGGCAGCATTCACAGCCTCTTGTTAAGGTGGAATGATTACACATGAGGAGAGCGTTTCTTGTGCTGGTTTGCTGTTGAATCGTTAAAAAAAATGATGCCTTACGTCTTTTACGAAACACTTTTCCCTGACCTGTCACGAGGTCAAAGAAAGATGTGAGGAAATCACAAGGACTAAGGGAAAGACTGGGAGAAAAATGAGTACAGTGACAAACTTAGCGGTGTACAATTCAATCATTGTTCATGTCCTCAATAGAATCACACCTCAATGGTGTGTCGCTTTACATGTTGCTGCCGCAAAGAATTCTGGGACGGCATTATCTCCTTTCCTTTCATAAAGGATGCCCCAGTGTATTAAATGCTAAAGGAGAGAAGACAGGGAGCACTGAAGCACCTTTATAGAGAATCCCAGCGCTCATCATAGCTGCCACTCAACATTCCTTTTACTCCGTTAGGGACCTTCGGAAACAAAATAAGACCATTCGTCTGCAGCCCATGTGTTGTTCTCCCTGCCTCAGGTGAGATCATGTGACCTCTTGATTGCTTCTGATGATTGCTGAACATAGGAGCCAATCTGCAGAACTTTTAATCAAATTTGATCTGATTTAACGGATGCCTTAAGCCACTTTACGGTGTCATGAGTGCGTGCAGATGTTTACTGTGGGGGGGGAACACATGGAAAGCAAGCCACATAAGGACAAGATTAATGTTTTGGAAGGCTATTGCATATTCAGTCGGGCCTTCAGACTTTTTATGGTGGTCATAATATAAAAATAATCAAAGAATAGTTAACAGGAATGTTGTGGGGGGAGAGTGACATAAATAATGAATATGCCCTTGTTAGCTCGGTATGAAAACCAGGCCGTTGGCGAAGTCTCTCACCCTTCTCTTCTCCCGTTGTCCCTCGGGGAGAAAAGGGACTGTGAACTTTTTTTACTTTCTTTTTTCAAAACACTGCCCTTCAAAAGCCAAAGGTAAGAATTTTTTTGCTAACAAAGGCAATACCGCAGCCCGCAGGCAAACACACGGCTGGATCCACCACCTTCTGAGTGCTGCAGGTTTTGCACGGACCACAGAGGAGAAGTCACATTGAAGAAATGATACACCTGCCACCTGCAGCAAGCCTCGCACATAAAACCTCCCATGGATTTATTTTTGAAATGTCCCATTTTATTGCCTTCCTCCATGTTTTCCCCTGTCCCATAGTTTCCTTTTATTATTTAAAACTAATATTGTCCTGTTGGTAAAGAAAATAGTTTTTTCCCCTGCACTTAACAACGGGAGGTCTATAAGGTAACATACACTATAGTGCAGCAATCTCACTTGATGACACCCGTAAAACGTGTCTGTCAAGACTTGTTGGTCACAACCATCAATGTGTTTGAATTGCTGTTAGATTAAAATTGCCACAGCCCTATTTTTCTGTGCCTCCTCAATGTGGTGTTTGAAATATACTGGACTGATCTGGTTCACCTCATCATCGGCAAATCCTTCGGTAGGGGATAGGATATTGTGTGTTTTCTCTGCATGGGTTTTAGAATAAAATTAATCAAACCAACACAATATTTTTAAATCCAGGAAATAGTGTGAAATAGTGTTTTTTTTAAAGGGCTGATCGCGTTTTGGTAAATTGAACTAATGGGCGAAATCCATGCAACATAATTGATCTTAAACGTGGATTCATGATACAGGCTAAAGTAGATTTCTCTATTGTAGAATGCACCAGAGTTCCTACAAAAAATTGAATGTACAGCATGGATACAACTGGAATAATAGTGAATGAAATGAATGATCATGAGCTTTGGAGACATGTGTGGTGATGTGATGATTGCTTACTAATTCAGGGGTGTTGGGTGAGAAATGTTTAAGCTTGGCTTGACCACATGAACAAAGGAGTCCGATGAATAAAAGTGACAAAAAGTTCTCATTGCTGTATTACAATGATATGTAGTAAATGGACTAAAATGGCAAGCCTTAAGGTGCAAATGTCAGCTGAAATGATATTCAGCATTTACAGCAGCAGTGAAAAAAAAAACCCACTGCATGTATTTTGCTAATAACAAGGTCAAGTGAAAAGAAAAGCCTTTGGCTCTTCCGTTTAATAAAACAAACGGGGAAAAAGTCCTCCGTGGCCTCAGATCAATGCGGTTCTCATCTTTATAGACTGGGACGTAGCTGACCTCAATCAGGGAACACAAAGAGGACGAGGAATGAGCGCCTATACATAAACAGCAAACCTGTGAGAACAAGAGCACATATAGAGAATTCCATTTTCGTACTTTCTGTAAGCATTAAATACTTTTTTATTTCTCAAGTTTCGACACAAACAGAGTCAAGGCTTGAACAGCAGTTTAAAAGAAATACGCACAACACAGATGTACAAAACACAAGAAGTCTGTGAGAATGTCTTTATTGATTGAAGAGTCAGAAAAAAAAAAGTAGAAGCGTCTAGTCTCCAGCTACCTGTTGCTCTAACTGATAAAATCTGCTGAAGCGGGGATTACAGACAGTAAATTATCCATGAAAAGGCAAACCGTGTTATTCTGTTAAACAATGATGATTTTGTCATGGATGATGTTTAATGACCTTCTCTATGTTAAATAATAAATCCATCCATCTGTGTCAGAGTCTACCATGCTGTGCTGCTTACGTTTGTCTTCTCCTCTTTCCACACTAGTTTGTCTGGAGGCAGATTGCTGATTTTTTCCAGTTGGTCAGTGCGGCTCACTGGCAGACGCCTGTCTTGTAGACGGGCACTTCCTTCAACAAAGAGGTTCCTTCAGCTGCTTTTTCTCCCACAACTGCCTGGTGTTTTTCACATCTTCTTCCGTTTTGATTGTTAAACATATTCGGGCATTCTGCTTTTATTAGCCACGTCGAGGTATCTGGAGAAGAGCAAAGTCTTCAGGTCAAAACGTGGACATTGCTTTTCACCAGGACATACCACCCTACCTTTACTTTGACTTTGTTTGTTGTCAAATACATTATTTACCATTATATAACTCATTCATACTCATGACCCTTACATTCCCTCTGAAATCCCCTGTTAGACTTTATTTCCCAATTCTACACCGTGGCAACAGCAAACAGCAAACTGAATAATGGTGGGAAAACATGTAAGTGGAGGTTTAAGGAATACCAATGGGATCATTTTAGATTTGTATGTGCCGTGTGGTTAAAATGTTTTAGTCCACCGAATAACAAGTCAGCGTTCAATTTAATAGAAACCGTGAGATATTCCTGGTTTTAAATGAATGGCATAATCATTTCCAGATAAATCAATTAAGAACTAAAAAAAAAAAATAACCCAGAAAGACTCCATTATATTCACCACAAATACCCCCCAAAGTCCAGCTCAACAACTATCAGCCAGACTGAAACTTTTATTTTTTTCTTCTTCTTCTTCTTTTTTTTTTTTTTACCAAGCCTTCCCGAGGCAAGATTGACTTTCAAGTTCAATTCTTGCCAAGTGCTTTATCTGCAAGCTGAGTTGGACACACAAGCCAAAGAGTTGAGACTGAAGAAACGATGACTGTTCCCCATGGTGGTCCAGCCAAAGGATTGTTGCCAGTATCATGACCACAGCCATCACGATCAATGGAAGGAATGAGCCAAAAACCCATGGTTACAATTTCTATGTAATTGTGCCTTATCACCACAGAAAAGAGAGACGTTATGTGTTGAAGGTCTTTCTTTTTTTACTCCAGCAGGGAAGAAATAAACCAGTTTGTTAGACAAACCATGTTGTCAAGGAAAAAGAGCTTTGGGCTTCCCAGCAGAATTTGCCAGAAAGTCTGTAAGATACGTAGGATAACAACTAAGTCTCTCAAAATCAGAGTTGTTATCTCTGATGTGTTTGACCTTCAATGGGAAGATGCATGAAGATTTGTATCTTGATGTCCACTGACCTTAAGTGGAGGAGGCTCTTTCTGATGAGATTATCATCTGTGAACGCAGCTACAGAGCTACAGAAAAGTCAGCCTTTACCAAGAGAGACGGACTGGAGCTGTTACAGATCATCCAGAGGAGTTCTTCCTTAATCCCTGAAGTCATGCATAGTTTCTATCTTGGTGGATGAACCAACACAACTTCAGCGGGTCTAGTGGGGGAAACTTGTTGCCATTTTATTGGGAACAGAACCTGAGGTAGATGCCTTTTTACCTATTTCTGAGTATTTTTATGCCTGCTTGATAATTGAGATGTGACAAGAAATGAGGGTGGAATAAAATAGTAATCTAAGTATTTGCAAAATCTTGCATTATTAGCACTTTACCTATGTATATGCACAGGAATGTTCAGAAATTCGCCAAACAAATAACTATGAATAAGCATGGACACTAGCTGGCATGATGTTTGCAGTTTTACAGCATGAACCCAAAGTGTCAGTGTCACAGCAGCAAGATTCGTCATTGGGCTTTGGCTCCATGGGCAAACTGGGCGCTGTAAAATGGCAACGCTTGTGTGAGAAATATAATGATAGTTGCATCATACTGTAAGTGTGGTACTTAGCTGGAGGTGCAGCCCTGTAATCATAGGTGTCAATTGCGTACAGAGAGGCCAGTCGGTCGCCATTCTTTGGAATATTTATTTTAATAAAATACAAATAAGAAGCTCATTTCACTTCTATTGCCTTAAAATTGACCATTTGTGCTCAATAAATCTCCCATGGGTAAAGGGTAGACTATTATTGTTGCACTTTTTGAGCGATTGCGTGTTTGTGTGTGTGTGTGTGTGTGATATTGACTGCCTATTAGAAATGCATATTGCGTTATACATGATTATGTAGCTAACATGGAAGGCTAGCTAGCTAGCTGATGATGATATTCGACAGTGTGTTATAGAAGCATTTTGCCCAAGATCCTGTACAAATGATGGTTGTAGATGTTTTTTTCTGGTCAAGAATTAGTTATTGACTGCATGGTCAGACTTTAGCAGCCTACTTGCAAACTACAATACATTTCTGATTTAATTATTTGCCAAATTTGCCTTGTTCTTTGAACGCCCCTTGGTTACCTAGGAACTAACATGTGATGTGATGTGTTTCTTTATTTTCTGTGAAACAAATGACAGATGCTAATTGGACCTCCACTCTCTGTCCGTGGTGCTGAAATATAGATATAATGAAAGGAGATTTCACTGCTTGCTCCAAGTCGTGCATTACATGTAAACACAAGGCATTGTTAGTGTGAGTAAAAGAGCTATTTGGCGATGTTCAAATCATTTTTAAATAGCCAGTGTGTCCTTGGCTTTCGCCAAAACAGCGCCTGCGATGAGTTTTCATCCCACGTCGCTGCCGTCCTCATATAAAGAGCAGCTTTTGAATGCCGTCATCCTGAGTAGGTGTTCATGCAAATGCGGGGCCAATTTCATTCCAGAGAGATGCAGGAACGAGTCCCGAAACCCTTACAACACTGTTAAAGGATGACGTCTATGATATGCAGCTACAATGTGTCACTTTGCACCCTGCTGCTTTTGTGGCACTTTTGGAGGTGCAGAGGAATATCACATTTGGGTTTTATTCCTGGGGGTCAGCATCACCGGAAATGGAAGTGGTCAAGAGGGCTGATTCATCTGCGCAGAAACGATTCAGCAAACATGGTTAACATGGCGAGCCTGCCCACACTCAGCATGGCTTCTATCAGCGAAATGAAACGTTACACCCCGTGTCTCTTTGAGGCAATTTCTTTAAAGAAGAGTATCAGGTATCAGCCACAGGGGAAAAAAAGAAAGATTTTCTATCAAACACGTTTCCTTATTTCTCTGTCCGTGTGTTCACACAGTAGCATTTGCTGCCATCAGTATCAGCTGATAATGTTTAATCACATCTTTTAAATGATGGGTTATTTACAAAACAAACAAGTGCGCCGTTGCCTAGGATGCGGACGCACGGCGGCTCATGTTAAATGCTTCAGTGGGAGAGGTGTGTTATCTGTCCCTTGTTTTGGATCACGCCCAAAGCAACCGGTCCAATAAAACATTATCAAGAGCTGAGTCACTTTGAGAGATCTTTTGTCTTGCAGGAAAGTGGCCAGCTACAATAAAAGGTAGGCGCAGCAGCAGCAGCAGCAGCAGGAGTGGCCCCTTCCAGCGTGGGCAAGCTCATTAAAGTGATACTCCACCCGAAATCCTCCGGGTATCAAACAACACCGTGTAGACATTAAAGGTGGCTGTAAAAAGTCGCCACTTGAATGGCAACATCATGACAAAGTGAGCCAAGCGGCCACATATATAAAACTTTTTTAACGGCCACGTCTCAACTGATGATCTCAGTGGTCACGGGAAGAAGTTTCACTTTATCTTGTTGTTCGCAAAGCTCCCGTCTCCGTGGGAACTTTGTGTTTTTGGAATGAGCAAACACTTGGAGGGAATAATCTTAGCACCATAGGGAGCATCTTGTTAAAATGGCCTTGGTCATTATGACCACGGCAGGCAGTCACATGGTCTAATGTCTCTCATGAGATGGTTCCTTTACGGTTACAAATCCACCGCTGCGCCAGATATAATAGCATATATATATATGCATTCATTTCACACACGCATATCACAAACTGAGCTCTATATTTAATTTAGTTTCTATGGGTAGTAGTTCAGTGGCAGAGCTCCCTGAGGGCAAGAAAGTAATCTTCACGATATCAAAGGTATTTTTGACAGAAATGAAATTTCTTTTATGGGCTTACAGAACTTTAAAAAAAAAATCTTATTTGTAATGTTGAGTTGATTTTCTCCTTATGCCCCAAGGGCATGCTACCAGCCCAGTAATGATGTGCCATTGTTGTAAACAAAAGTGAACTGAAGGTGCAAAGAATGCGAGACATGAAATGAAAGACAGAAGGAAGACGTAACAAGCAAACAAGTTTGTACTCCCAAGTTCCTTTATCAGTCGCCCAAGCAAAGGCACACCCACAATCCTCACTGCATACTCAGAACAGTCCGGGTCTAAATGAGAACAGTGTGTGTATTACTTGATTACTCCGGAAAACTCATGAAAATATTACTAAAACAAACAAATACACTGCATACACGCTCACCACGGATGATGCCGACCACGACTCACAGCGGCTCGATGAAATAAAATAAAATAAAGATGAATATTTGGGTCCCTGAAGCCCAAATCCACACGGGCTGAACTTTGGGTTCCAGTGTTCCAGCGTCAGGAGTTTTATTCCTATGTGACACATTGACTTAAAATCTAGCGCAATGATATAAGAATTCTCATACTGACCAGCCATAACTAAGCACACCGCAAAACCACCACAAAGAGTCTCTTCATCCAACAAACTCAGGATATAGGATCGTGTTTGTTATTATCGTAATGTACATACTTTTCATTTGATGCACACCATTTTACAAAAACATTCTCATTATTTTTGTGGTGAAGCAGTCCAGTCGCCAGGGAGAAATGTTGGCATTGTACATTTCCAATTATTGAATGTTTTGTGGTGTGAAAGTTACATGGCAGAAAAACGCATGTAACAATTGAGAAAGTCCACTAGAGGCCGGAGGGGTGGTGGGGTGACTTTCACCCAGGAGACCGCTGTTTGTGTCTCAAATGACACAGAAAGTTAACATTGAGTTTGTGGTTGTTATTTAATGTTACAGTAGTTATGCAAAGTAATAAAGTCCACTAGGGGTGGTTGTTATTTTTTGTTATTATATTACCATGTTTTTTTGGAATGGAAAACCTAAACAATCATTTCACAATATTAATGTTTTTTTAATGCTAAAACAATGTGTAGATTGTTTGGTAAACACAAATATTGTCTTAATATTTAGAGTCATCTTGAGATGTTTATTTTATATTTGCACTATTGCAATATTTAGGTATGCAGATCATATTTTAATTCAAGATTCAACATTATTATCACAGCTAGTGTCATGTAATAAAATATGTATTCACTTAATAAGTCTCTCATAATACATTTTCTAAAGGCACTTTGCTTTGAGAGGTTTCCGTTTCAAACGCATCCATAATTAACACTCGGATCAAATAAAATGAATTCCCAGGAGGATCACAACGTCGGAGCGTTAACTGTTCACCTGCAGTCAAATCAGGAGATTTGTTATTACCATTCCTCTCCCTTTCTTTCTCTCCTGCTATGAACGCTTTCTATAAAATACATTTATGCTGTGAAGTAGCTCAGAGGTTTTAATAGATTTCACATAAAGCGAGCGGAAAGCGGGGAACGGGGACGAGAAAACGGAACGACGGAGAAATGGAAAAGCATAATTTGTGAAAAGTAAATCTGGTTTGGGTTTTATGATGACCGACTGCAGCTCTGTCCATACGTCAAGTGTAACATTTATAGGTTTTACATACATACTTCTGCTCACAAATCAACAGCCCGTCTTTTTTTCTCTCCCTCTGTCTGCATCTCCCCCCCCCTCCTCCTCCTCTTTCTGCTCACTCCCATTTAGCTCATTGTCCCTCTCTCTCTCTCTCTCTCTCTCTCTCTCTCTCTCTCTCACACACACACACACACACACACACGCACAGACTATGTGTCTGGACTTAGATGAGATTTTAAAATGTTGTTTTGAAACTTTGAGGCTTTTAGTAAAAGTCCAGATATAAATCTGTGTTGGTCCCACAGTGACGGATGGCATTAACCAGAGAGAGAGAGACACAGAGAGACAGAGACAGAGAGAGAGAGAGAGCTCTGGTTTGGAAATAACGCTTTGTTCTTTGTGTCCTTAAAGCTTATTCATTTGAACAGCGAGAAAAAAATAAGACACTGACAGATACGGTTAATAGTTAAAGAGATTTTTTTTTTAAACTGCAGGCGTCTTTTTTTTATTTATTTTTTTAAACGTATGCGTGTAACAATACCCGACGACTTGTCCTGGTAGAAATACAATCCTTCGCTCGGATAAAACTGCAATGCCGAGTGCATTTAATTGGCCACATTTACATGCACCGAGGTGCTTAACCCAGTTGCTGGAGTGACCCGGTTTCACGTGTGGACATATCATCGCCACGTTAGAATAACCAACCTGTCACAACACAAAAGAGTTCTCGTCCTCGTGTTACCTGCCTCCGGACATGTGGAGGTAACACAACCCCGTTAGGATAATCCAGTTGAGATCATAGTAAGATAACTGGGAAAGCAGTTAGGGCGTCTTAACTGTCCACTTCAACCTGGATACTTCTTTGACTTGTTTGTTTGTGCTCACACTACCTGTATCCAAGCTTTTTCTCCTGTTTTCCTTTTAAATAAAAGCCTCCGACAAGATCAGACAGGGCACATTTGTCGGCTTGTTTTGTCCCATTGTTGTTATTTGATTTCTCTCTGCAGCTGTCTTTTTTTCTTTTTTTTTTAAAGAGACTTGAGAGCCAAAATGAAGGATTGTACTATACATATAAATAAACTTCAACTTAATGTCAACAGAAACCATGCTGCTGATAAGCAGTGACTGCTGCCTCTGCCACTGGGATCATCGCTATTTTCCACTGTATTAGGAGAGAAAAAAAAAGCCTCCCGCTCCGTCAGAGAGAGAGAACTGGCAGCCCCATCTTTTATAGAGACTTCTCTTTTTTCTGGCAGACTGCTCTCAGGACACCACAGCCGGACTGGAATATTCTGTTTACAGGTTTATTCGTGACGACAGACGTGCTCGATGGTGGGGTATTAAAGGTACACACAGCTTCTGCCAGACAGTTTTTCCAAAACCCGCTCGGTCCAATTTTTGATCCAAAAAGAGTAACCATCACATAAGAAGTCATGGTTACAGTGAATGTTAACACATAAACTATAATGTTTTTTTTTATTCATTCCACTTGTCCGCAGCTGTGGGAGTCTGCTGAACTTTCCAGAAGTCTCTCAGTCGTCACCCCCTCGTGTGGCAGAACCCTCACTCCCACGGGGAGCACATCCAGGGATAATTATTCTATTATTATTTTATTTGTCGTTAAAAGTCACAAACTGTAGCAGCTTTATACACTGTTGCCCAGAAAGTTGGAATATTTTGTTTTCTGACACAATCCTCTGCTTATTCCTATTCAAACGCATCAGTAATCACTTTTGACAAGGTGCAATGATTACATTATGTGTCACAATCAGGTGGAAATGTATTATTGCATAACATTTGTTTGGAGCTATAAAAGACAAGACATTTGCATGGGCAACCCTGTATATAATGGCAATTAATTATCACCCCCATGAGTCAAATATAGCAGCTTGATCAGTGTTCCTAAACTTCCATCTGTGACTATAAATTAATGACATGCATAGTGTCTTTTCAAAATAAAGTCCCGTACTTAGTAGATTAACTATCTAATAACTGATATCAGAAAGCAACTAAACATATTCCCTTGAAAGTTAAGCTGTTCATCTATAACACTGAAGCCTAGTTTATGCGTTGACACGTAAAACAGATTATTATGGTGGATTACATCAGGATCATGTGACGGACACTTTTCTCCAAAGCAACTTAGTTTCATACTTTTGCTTTTGTTTTACCACTGAATGTACTGAATGTAATACACGTGGTTTTAAATGTGGAGAAGAAGAATCACACTTGCGGTGCGTATCACGATAAATCACAATATCTCTCATGCACAGTCTGTGTGTCAATCGTATCTCTATCATCCACGGCCACAGCAGCTCCACGATCACCGTTTACACAGGCGCACAAACACTTCTGAATTTACTCAGCGTCTGATGACAGTCATGACAACAACACGCCGTGTGTGTGTGCATGTGTGTGCGTGTGTGTGTGTCTCCGGCGCTCAGTCTCTGGTGGAGTCAGACAATAGGACAGTTATACTGGTGAAACCGCCGGCTCAGCCCCGGCCCGCTCCTCACATTTTCCATCTCACCACGTTCACTCGCTTTGCCTCTTTTTTTTTTTTTCCCCCCTCGTCTTCTCTTTCTGCTCAGGGGAGATGAGGAGTGAGGGAGCATTCATTTAGACAGAAATCAGATGGCTCTCTTCTCGTTCCTGCCTTCCTTTCGTTCTTTTTCTGTCGCAAACCTTCAAAATCCTCCATCTTCATTCGTTCCTCAACATTCTGTCTATGTCAGACATTTACGTTTCTTAAAATGTCTCACCTCTTCATGTCTTTCTCTCTTTCCAAGAAAAGTTTGTGTAAAACTAGTATAGACAAGAGAAGATTGGCAAAACTGAAGACTTAGTTTCCTACGGCGTTACAAGTAACATGCTGTTTTAATTTCTCTGAAAATGTACTTGATTTGCTCTTAAATAAAAGCAACACTCAAAAATTCAAAATCCGGACCGTGACAAAACATCCTGAGTTCATAAAACTCTATACACTTACTGTAATTGGCCTTCAGAAAATTATTTTTTATTATGCAGTGCCCCAGATGTGTTTATTGTTATGGCTAAATATTGGATATGCTTAAGTTGGAGTCTATTATGTAACTAATCACTCGTGGCTCGTTTGATCGTGTTTTATCTGCCCGCGGCCTCATTTATAAAAGCGTTTCACAAACAAGTTTAATCAAACCAACATGCCTTCCACTATGTCAAAGTTATTCCCTTTTTTTTTTGACTCCAGAGTCGACGTGGAAAAGGTCCCAAAGCAGATTCACTCGCCCAGTTCATCATTTGCAATTGAAAGAAGCTGAATGTGTATGAAGGGGGGAACCGAAAACGACTCCACTCCACCGGTGGCTTTGTTATGGAGAGGAAGAAAAAGGATCACGCTGACTGAAAGCTCCTCACAGACTGTCAGAAGCTGTCAAGTCAGACAGACAGGAAAACGCCTGAGAAAATATAATAACTTAAGAAGTTTGGCTTATTTATGCATATTTATTTGGTGTTAGAATGGCTGGAAGGTCAATGTCCACTTTACTTGTCATACTGCAAATATATAAATATTGCAATGCCTTCATCAGTAGGCTCAGTCACCATAGTGTAACTTCACAGACGTATATTTAAATAAATCTTCAAGATTGCAACTTAAGGAGGTGAAATCGGGTCCACCGACTGGTCAGTGCAGCTTTGTTCTCATAAGTTGTCCACTCAGTGAACGATGCCGGGCAACATTTTGATGACTATTGCCATAATAAACAATATGAGATTCCAGGAAGCCAAATCACAAGACGGCTAATACATCCAGACCTCCTTAAGATCATACGTACATACGAAGCATCAGGCTCAAGTCAAGTGTACTGTAAACAAAGTTGATGAGGGGAACAATGGCATAATTCATAATTGTGCACACACACACACACACACACACACACACACACACACACACACATGTAGGATCATATACACACAGACCTCTCACTATAAGTAAACCCCTCCTGCACACACTCATACACACACACACACACACACATGCACACTTATCTAAACACAGTCTAATGCAGTCCTGTGTGCGATGGGAAATGTATACGCGGAACAAATTTGATTCATAAATGGGCAGGTTTCAATTTGAATCTTTGCCCACTTTCTTATGGCTGGCTGCTAAAATAGAGCTCAGCCTGTGGAACTGGAGAGGGAGAGGGGGAGAGAGAGAGAGAGAGAGAGAGAGAGAGAGAGAGAGAGAGAGAGAGAGAGAGAGAGGATCAGCATTCAAGGTGATTTGAACGATAGTTTCTCTGTGGAGCTACAAGGCTGGTTGAGTGAATATGAGCAACCAGCAGCGAAGCCAATTTTATACATGGCTAAGTTTTCTCTTACACTATGTACCTGAGTACACACACACACACACACACACACACACACACACACACACACACACAGGTACAGTGCAAACAGACACTCACACATGAATACATCTCACTTTTAACTTTTTTTTTATAATCTTTTTTTCCTTGCAGTGACCACACACACACACACACACACACACACACACACACACACACACACACACACACACACACACACACACACACACACACACACACACACACACACACACACACACACACACCTAGGTGTGACCTAATGATGTACAACAGTAAAAAAAAAAAGAAAAAAAAAAGCATATGCCCAAAAGTAAGTGGACATCCAAACAACATTATGCACATAGACAGATGTTTTATGTCAGTGCTGATCAGCTCATTCTAAAACCACGGGCGTTAACTTTAAGATGTTGGAACCTTCGAGGATCTACTCCCATGCTACAAGAGGACCACTGATGTTAGTGTGATAAGGGGCCTGGATCTCAGTCAGTGTTCCAGTTCATCCCAAAGGTGCTGGATAGGTTTGAAATCAGGGCTCTGTGAAGGCCAGTCATCTTCTTGCACACTGTATGGACCTCACTGTGTGTATGGGGGCATTGTCACGCTAAAAAGGACAGGACCTTCCCCAAGCGTGGTAGTAATGTTTAAAATATATTTCCCTTAATTAGAACTTAGGCAGGCTGAAATATATATATATATAAAAAAAAAAAAAAACTCCAGGCTGGGTGTCCACATACTTTTGGCCAAATAACGTGGGGGGAAAAGTTAGAGAAAGCAATGAAGGAAGACAGAAACAGAGAAAGAAATTGGGTATATATATTTTGAAAAGAGGAATCAAGCTACCTGTTCATCTTGACATACGAAGGCTGAAGGTCTTAAAATCATCACCATCCAACACATAACACTGTCTTCCAACGTACGTGAGACGTTATGAATATGGATAATACCTGTACGCTATGTGTTGCACAATATGTGCTTATAATTCCAGTATACAGGAGTTTCAATCTACCGTCTGCCATTTTCTCTGAAACCACACAGGACACAGATAAACTGTATTTGCCAGAGTACATGAGTGCCCTGGACTCTTTCCTTCTTCCACTCAGGGCGTGGTCCGACAGACAGGAAACAGTCCCCTCTGCTTTTAGCTGGGGCCCTGCACAGGGTGTGTGTGTGTGTGTGTGTGTGTGTGTGTGTGTGTGTGTGTGTGTGTGTGTCAGGGTGTGGTGTGCCCATTCAAACACGTCAATAAGTAAAGAAATACTTTTCCCCACTTTTTTATCCTTCGAAGCAAAGCAAAGCCATCGGCCCGTCTCATGTTTCCAAGGTTGAGTCATATCTGAAATTCATTCCAACAAAAAAAAGAGAATCTGAAGTTGACTGTGAGCACAACTTACAGTAGAGTACAAGACAACGTTGAGTCTAAAACTTTCAAAAACCAATGCTTTAACTGCACTTTTTTTCCCTTCTTTCTCTCTTTCTGAAATATTCTTTAACAGATGACAACATGAAATACTGCAAGGCATCACACGGATGATATGACAAATATTCTATTTTATTCGGCTCTGTTTGTGTTCTTGTGTGTGTCCAGACGGACGTCAAAGTGGTCAGTTCATCTTGGCTGCGTTGCCAAGGGCTGGACCATTGTGGTTTCTGTTTGAGCTCCATGCCAAAAGACTGTGTCTTCGAGTGTGAGAGTGTGTGTGTGTGTGTGTGTGTGTGTGTGTGTGTGTGTGTAGAGTTGGGTTGTCCTCAAGCTAAATTGAGCACCGACCACAACAGACGAACAGATCGACTGATAGAGAGACAAAAAGAAGGAGGGGAGTCGAAGAGAGAGAGAGAGACCACAGAAAAGAACCAGGGCCTCCCTGTGAAATTTAGTTTCCAAACACAACAACTCCCTCACATACACACACACACACACACACACACACACACACACACACACGGTATCTCAACATGGAGGCCACAGACCTCCACTGGCCCTGAACCCCAAGCAGTTTCAGGGCGTCTCTTACGCTCCTGTCACACTTTACTGAGTGTGGCCTTGTCGGCATCTCCCACCTCTATGGATGCAGCACAATCATGGCGAGAAGTAATAATTAAAAAAAATAAAAAGTTGATTTTTTTTTGATAATTTATTTTGCGCAAATTTAAAAACAGTGGAATCTATACACCCGACATGTTTCCAAGTACTCACATGTGTTAACAATAACGAAAACAAATATTGAGGCTTCACATGTGATACATCTTGAACGATTTACATTTCTACAACCTCTATGTGCAACCTGTCCTCTCCTCTTCTCTCTGCTCGGTCCCAGTTGAGTTAACCGCGGATTCCCAGTACGCAGAAGGCAGAATTTAATGTTTTTTTGTTTTTTTTACAGGATCTGGTTTGTATGGGGCAAAATTTCAAATAAATGTTTTTGATGAAATATCTCTATTTTAAGCTTCAATTTGTTTTATTCTTTTCCTGACAGAAGCGTTCGTCACACAAGATTTATTCAAGGGCTGTTGGAAAGTTGAAAATCTGATATGTTTGTTTTTACAGCTTCTGGCTATAATAAATGGTGTACTCTTGGATATTTTATTTCAAGACAGACTGAATTTTCACTGGTCCCAATATAAAAAGCTTTCCAGGTGACTGTTGAGTGGACAGCTGAGTTTTACAAGTTCAGTTTGACGATCAGCAGGGATTCAAACCTGCGGCCCTCAAATTACAGAAGAACACAGGAGAGTAAACGTCATATTTATAGCTGTGAACGGGCTTCTAGTTACAATATGAAAGAAGTAGGAAATTAATAAACCAATCATAACTGAAACAATTCATTTTCCAGCATCAGTCATTATTAATTACATCAAACAGACGCGTGTTTATCCGAGGTTAACCCGTCATGTTCGGCCTTGTTAAGGGTAATGAAAGCCAATGTTTGGCAACATTATTGCCACTTATTATTGCAGAATATTGCTGCGATGATTTGGCTTTTCATGCCCCAGAAGCAGCCAGTTACTATCACAGCGTGCGGGTTCGAAGCTGCCCAGCCACAGGTCCAACATCCAAAGAGTCCTCAGCACTGCTAAAGACATTATCGCTTAGAATAACCCTTCTGAGTGCGACGGGCTCTGCATGCATGGATGTGTGTGTGTGTGTGCAGTTGTTTTGACCAGCAGTTAAAGATCTGAACATGCAATCGGCTTCTCTGTGGTAAAGTCCCTTCTTTTTTTCGACTTCTTTTTGTTGTTTTCATGGATGCCCATCAACGCGGCCTCCCTCCCTCCCTCCCTCCCTCCGTCTGATTCTTTTCTGCTTCTTGTCTTCATAAAACTTTTTTTTAACTTTGTATATCTTTTTTGCCTTCTTGATGAGGTTTCGCCCTCCCCTCCGTCTCCTTCTCTTGTTTACTTCTCTCCCTTTCTTCTCCGACTGTCTGTCTTTCTCGACAACGAACCGCCATGACCCTGACGACCGGCCCTCTTTTACGGCGATACGACTCGACTTCTGGGACCTGCAGAAAAGCTGTTTTTGTGCCTTTCGTGCCTTAATGTTGCTGCGTGGTCACGCCACACTGTTAGCTCGCAGCTGCAGTTGTTCCTAACACCCTGCAATCCTTGTGAGTAGCAGATATTTCATATATATAAGCTCTTCCCTCAGTAATAGATTTCCAGTAATCAGTGTCACCCATTTGATATTCTCACAAATATGAGAAAAAGATGCGACTTAGATGTGATTTTCTCCACGTCTGCTTTGTGTCACACATTCTCATGGGAGAAATTAAGTCTCAAATCCCAAGGATTATCTCCAGATTAAACTGAAACACAGCAGGATGAATTGCAGCTTAAATCGCACCCAAAAGGCTACCAAGGTTCTCAATTAATACTTCAGTGGAAACACTGTAGCCGAAAATATTTAACCCCAAAGAAGAAGCGGAAAATAAAGGCAAAACCTAGAGCAAAAATGCAACAATCCAACATTTTTTACTGATGTACGACGATTCTTCATCGAGATTTTCACAAACGCGACAGTTCCTGAAATAAACAAGGGGGAAAGAGTTGAAGGAAGAGGAAAGAGAAGACAAAGAGAGATATAATAGAAGAGAGGGACAGGAAAAGAAAGATGAAATCATCTCCAAAAATATTGTTTCAAACTGCAGAAAATAAGCCTATTGTTTAAAATGCACCAGGGTTCGAAAAGGCTAACAGTTTACATGATGAGCCACTAGAGTTCACAGAAAAGTTGTTTTCCTGATGGTGTCCAATGAGCATAAGCATTTCTCCATCAAAAAAAGATCAGACCAGACCATCGCCACATTTGCAAGGGGAGGAGATCGGGTCACAGAGTGCAAGATGCAGAGAAAAAAAGAGAAAAAAGAGAGAGGAAAAAACACTCCACTTGCTTTGTATTGTGGCCTCCAATCAGATGTTGTTACCAGGTTACAGGGATGACATGCTGACAGCCAGCTGGTTATCCATTGGTCCAATAGTCATCCACTGTAGAGGGCTTAAAGACGGCCGAGTGAATCCGTGAACCACTTGGAATTCCACAATCATTGATGAGAGGGAAATGAAGTCATCAAGTGTCCACGAGAAAACGGGGAGCAGGATCCAATCACATCGCATGCTGCCAGATGTGGACCAGGACAAGGTGGAGACAATAGCTGATTATGGATGGACGACAAGGGTGCACTTACAAAGAGAGAGACGTAATAAAGACAGAGGGAAAAGATGGATAAGGAGAGAGCGGAATGGAGGTGGAAGATGGAAAGATCCAAAAATACCAAAGACAGGAGCTGGGAAATGACCTACCGCTCTCAAAACTTCTGCACCATTGTGTTTACGCAGATGTGCATCCATGTGTGATGTGTTTAGTGGGCAGCAGCAAAGCCAGACTACAGGAAATGGAAAGAAAGTGATCGAAAAACATGGTCTGATAATCAGAAATCATGGTTTCACCAGGAGGGATGTGTTTTTGTTTCCTGCTGGTTAAGTGGCTCTCTGTCTTTCCCACAAGACAGGAATAGGCATAACAATGTTTGTTTACAATGTGTTTATATTCAAGGTCGACCGATTAATCAGCTCCAATATGCTTGAGCTTAAGTACATAAAAAGTATGCTGCCCCGAGTGTGTGGTCAGCAGCAGCTTGTTGACTGAGGTTCACTTTTGCTGCTGGACGATGGATAAAGTAACTACCAAACTCTTCTTCACCTCCCAGGAGTCAAAGACTGATGACGTTTTTTGCAAGCGGCAATCATCCCACTCTGGATGGCCACATCCCGAATGTGCACTCATTTTTATATCGGAGCTCTCCAATGATCCGATTAACATGAATCTGTAAGAAGGAATATGTATTTTTTTGTTCAAGATTGATACACTAAGTTCATGTTTTTGAGTCAGGGGGTCGGGATTATTTATCAGGCACGGTTTTGATTCGATTGGCTGAGAAAAAGAGCTCAGTGGCTTCTGCTCTGCTGTGTGAGGTGAATCCTCCACACAGGATGGAAGAATGCAACCTGACCAGACGGCTCTGAGCAAAGTCCTGTTTCCGTCGATACTTTCACCTCCTCGCTTTTCACTTTGGATGCATTCGCCCAAGCCTCCTCCTTTCTGTCTGAAAGAGATACAAACAAACAAGAGGCCGCCGGCGGTGGAGAGAAAGGCAAGAAAAGCAGGAACACTTAACGGAATTCAAATTCACAACTTGATATGTTTGTCATGAATAAAACGCAACTTATTAGAGAAGACCATTAATCGCAGCATTGGCATATTCAATCCCTGGCTCATGTCGAAGTGTCCTTGAGCCAGACACCGAACGCCAAGTTACTCCCAATGAGCCGGTCAACACCGCCGCCGTTGGTGTGTGTGTGTGTGTGAATGCGAGGCAAAATTGTAAAATGCAGTCAATTTGCTCCATCTGCCTCCCCCTCCTTCATCTTCCTTTCCTTGTCTCTCTCTTCTATCCTGTCTCACTCTGTCCTCCTCTTCCTTCCTCCTTCCCCTCTCTACTACTAAACTACAGTCTCACTCAGCATTTTATCGACAGTCTGTAAAATAAGACACAGTTCCCTTCTAGTTTGTGTCTTCTAAGGGTAACAAGGTGGGATGAGGAGGCTGTCTGGTGCGAAAAGGTTGTCTGGTGAAGTTGTCCAAACTGTCAAGGTTCTTTCTCCACTTCCTGCCGGTCTGGACACAGATGAAGGGGTTTTGAAATTTCTTATTTTCAACACATATTCCCCCCTTGTATAAGTGTTGAACTTTTCACTCTAGCTTCCTTTTAAAAGAATCTTTGCAAATCAATTTTGTTTAAAAAAAAAAAGCAGCCGGTGCATCTGAAAATCTACTAAATTTTGCGTGAGCTAAATAAATTGAGAAAACATTTTTTGGGGAGCAATGACTTTCTAATCACCAGCAATCTCAAAGCAAACTCATTAAATATCTTATTTTCATACCCACAAGCATCCAGCGAGGGCCGGGCATTACTTATTTTAAATTGTGGCTTTTTCATTTTGGAACATGAAATCATTAAGTTCAATAGAGTGCAGAAGTCCTCCGAGGCCTAATAATCTCCCTTGTTGCCATTACTTTCACATTCACCCATGCAAGCTTTCTAAACAGACCTGCCTCTTAAGGAAGTTTGAAAGCTCTTCTGTTACCTCCGTGGCTGCTGAGCTGCCGGCCATTGATCACCAACACTTGCAAGCTCCGCGCTCATAAATAATGCCCGTTTTGTGCAAAAAGCCGGTGAAATATTACCGTTTGCGCCTTTAACGTCGGCTACCAGCCGTCATTAGCATGCTCGCAGCAGGAACCTCATTAGTATACTGTGGCATCATTTAGCATTTCTCCATTGGCTAAACTGAGACAGTATGTAACACATCAAGAAGAAGTAAGCTGGAGAAAGTATGGGGAAATAATGACACGGATGAAGGATAGGTGTGTGTGTCCCATCTGCTTACATGAACTCAGTCATTTTAAATGCATAAGAGCAGTTTGTTAAGCAGGTGTGTGTGTGTGTGTGTGTGTACATAAAAGGGCTTTCTGCTGGGTTGTGGGTGTGTGCATGCACATAAACCGTTCACGGAGAGTAATTTATCAGACAGCATCTTGTTGCAGTGTTTTTTTTTTTTTTTTTTTTAATCTCCCAGAGATTCTGTTATCATTAGAATTATGATAGCCCACCGCAGGACAAATAACGATTTGTGTGCATGTGTGCGTGTTTGCGTCGCTATAAATCATATCTGATTATGATGATGAGGCAGGCAGGAGGGATGAGCGATGAGAAGGGGTGACGGGGGAGGGGGGGGAGGGGGGGGGGGAGACACGCACACACATCGAGATAGAAAGCTGGATGCAAGCAGGACGGAGGGGAAACGGCGAGAGTGGTAGATGTGTGGAAATACAGAGGTCATAATTCATACAAACCAACCTCCAGCACTCGACTGAAAAATGATGACGCTTCACCAACATTAACATACTAATCATTCATCCATGTGGAGAGTGTGTGTCTGTGTGTGTTTGTGCGTTTGCATGCATTTGCTCCGACAGACTTCACATACATTAGACCACTAATAAGTCATTCTGTGTGTGTGTGTGTGTGTGTTTGTGTGTGTGTGTGTGTGTGTTTGTGTGTGTGTGTGTGTGTTGGCTTAAGAGAGAGAGAGAGTCAGACATTTGTTTCATTTAGTTTCGAATATTTCCAAATCTGTGCTTTCATTTATCATCTCTATGTTAAGCAGGGCTGTTGTTTTGTGTGGCCGCACGTATGTGTGTGTGTGTGTGTGTGTGTTGTTACCTATGATCGAATACCAAATTCATTTTAATCAACATACAGTTTGTGCAGTGCTGTAGCATACTGCGTATGCAGCACCATGTGTATGTGCAATACATGTGTATGCGGCTGCAAACCTTTGATAAATGCATAAAGGGAAGTAGATATTTTTATCTCCATAGTAAAGGTCTCATTCTCCCTACAGGAACACTATTAAAAACTAAGTTCAACTTTAAAAACGCATTACATCATTATTTAGGGTTAACAAGGTTGCGTATATTCCAAAGATCCAATCAGTTTGCTACATAATGTCACCACATTTAGAGAGTCGAAGGAGGAAAGCTCCATTAGCTTGGTTTAACATCTGAAAGCCAGATCCATAACATTTGAAAAAATTAAATGTGCATCGTTGCAGCCATATATTCATTTCTTGTTTGTTACACAAATAAACCTAAGCCCTGCTATTGCTGTCCTTATCTCTAGATTAGACGACAATACTCACTTTATTGAGAATGACAAAGACACAACTTCTGTTCAACGTTACTCGGATTATTCACCTTATTTCTAAACTTTAAAAAAAAACCCACCTTTCCAGCCAATCAGAATCAAAAATGTTCACTTTTTCCCACTCACTGCATGGAGAAATACAAAGTCAGGATCAGCTCCATGGTAACAAGTCTAATATAAAGAGAGTATGTCTGACTACCCTACCTCCAGGTAAATCACTACTAACTTACAGCAAGGCAAGAATACACAACATTCCAAACCACTGAAAGCAGCCGGGTCTCTCGTTGCCCGGGATCAGTCCCCGGTTCTGGGTCTGCACTGGCTGAACTGGATCCAACTGCTAAAAGGTCAACTGAGGGCAAGTCTCTCGGAGCTTCCTGCCGCTCTCCTCCTGGTGACGCAGCCTCAAGGCAAGGCGAAGGTGTGAGTCATTTTCTCATTTCTGCCACTTTGGATTTAATTCAATAAACAAACTAAACCTACACGGACCATGGATGTATAATGAAAGCCCTTGGGGCAGATCTACGCCTTTGTCTGGATTCACAGGGCAACAGTGACTCACTCTCGAGGAACAAGCAGTACTACAGGACAGACTGGACCTTGCTAGTTGGCAGTAGATATCTATAATGCACGACACATAACATCAATGCTGTTACTACTTCACATTCTTCTGATAATGTTGTTTATGCATTGGTCATCCATTTACTGTTGAATATCCCCAAAATTCAACATTGTGTATGAACACTTTTGGTTGTATTTTCCGTCCAAATGAAAGCGATGTCCTTGAGCAACATATTGAAGGCCTACAGCTCCAGGGGAGCGGTGTGTAACCGACCCTACCGTTTGACCTTCCTGTTGAGGAGGCAAGCGAAAAAGATGAATTTGTCCTTCGGGGGATTAATAGAGAAAATAAAAAATAAAAAAAGCGAACAAGGCCGTCTGAGCCCAAAGCACAAAACCCAAAGTAGCTGTAAAACACAGAGGGACGCGTTACCATTAACACATGTTTAAATTGGCATCCTTCACACTGGGCCTGTGCATGCAGCATTTAATGTCTGCAGATGCTCATCTCCAGCAGAGTGTGTGTGTGTGTGTGTGTGTGTGTGTGTGTAAGGACAGTGGCTGATCAGTAACCTGTATGTTGATTGCAGTCATATAGTCTGTGAGGGAGGCATTGAAAATGTATGTGTGTTGATTGCAAGGTGTGGGTGTGTGTGTGTGTGTGTGTGTGTGTGTGTGTGTCTGCTGATTGCAGAGTAATGCAGATCAGATGAAGCAAGAAATCGGCTTTTTGGCTCCATCAATCATCGGCCTCTCTTCTCTCTCCCCCGTCTCTCTCAATTTCCTTCCTCTCTGGCTCACTCATTCTCTTTGAGTTTCACTGTCTCCATCTTTCTCTCTCTTTCTCTCTTCAGTCTCCCATCACCACCTTTATCTTTCTCACACATGCTTTGTGCCCTGCTTTGAATTTCACACACACACACACACACACACACACACACACACACACACACACACACACACACACACACACACACACACACACACACACACAGTTACGTCTGACAGGTACAGGGGACAGTTCTGACTTTTTATATTATTTTATATTAAATATAATGCCAACAAACCAAATGTTTTGTATAGTACGGCATTTTTTTGCCACTGACTCAAAAGTGTCCATTTTATTTGGGGATAAAAGTTTGTAATACATTATTTGCTGAGTGGGCAGTTTGAAGTTTCACCGTCCGCACACTGTGACAATGTTGAAGGACAAAGTTGTGCGAGCGCTAAGAAGGAAATAGTGCTGAGGCAACAAACATTGTTGGAAGTGATTGGAACTCCTTCACGCAGTTGCAAAGCAAAGCTGACAATGAACAAAATGTGAAAATGACTACACACTGCCAAAGCAAAATCTCATCTCCGACACCTGTACAAGTAAGTTAGTGAATTTCTATTGAAATGTTTGAAGAAAAAAAAACATTTGGGCTGAGGCAGTAGGTTTTTTCATAGAATGAGAGCCATAAGAAGAAAAAAACTGCGATGGATCAAGCATCTTTTCACTGTAGCTGCACTGCTATATAACTTATTATAACTTAACCTCCCATATGGATGCACATGGAGGAGCTGGACTACCTGTCATGCTTTTCCCTCCATTGCTCCTGTTGTCACTTTCATTTGCACAGAAAACCGGGGGAATTGATTCACAGTGACTTCCTTAATGGACAGATTGACATCCCTGAAGTCGAACTAACTTGGTGTTATACTGTGATTATTAAGCGGTTTGGTGTAGGCTAACACAAAGATTCATCCGGAAGTCACTTTTCTGCATTGTCTTGTCAGTATTCAGTATGAGTCAGGAAAGGGACTCTTTTGTATTCATCCAGAGTTATTTAAATGGAATTGGTAATTTGCTGTGGTCTAAATCAATAGGGAGAAGGAGACGGGGTCAAACAGAGAATCAGTGAGAAAGTGAGAAAGAAATGTGTGTGAGGATTGAGAAAGAAGTCCCGGTATAAACTCAGATACACACACATACACACACATACCCATCTGCAGATACTCACGCAAGCAGACAAACACATCCATCTGGAATCAGGTTCAGGTGCGACATTTAGAGGAAACAGGTGTTTTCCTCAACAGATTGTATAATCTCATTATCTTGGTTTGATGGGATTATATGATTTGATTTAAATAACTTGTTGATCCTAAACACATTCTGCTTCTCACGTTGGCTGTTCTCTTGATGCTTGCTAATTGCATGGTATGCACTTAAAAAGTAAAAAAACAAAAAAACAAAACGATACTCATGTTGCATCTGCTCTGAAGGCTTTGTGTCAAAATGCTTCAGCAGATTTGTCAGCTTGCCGTTCTAAATAAATGACCATAAAATGATCAAGAGATGAGGTTTTATTGAAGTGGAGTCTTTTTTTTTTTTTTATCCCCTAAAATGTCTTTTTGTTGTAGCGAATAAACTTAATGCTCATATGTTTAACACAGATTGTAAACCGGAGTGGAGAAAACAACAAAGGGTCGCAAAGAACAAAAGTTGGTCAAGTATCACATCATCAGAGTCGAGCCCAACAAAAGATGTAAGACGCAAAAAACATATAAAAACTATAAAAACATGCATACATGCATTTCTATGACCTTTTGAAAACCAAAATAATAAAAGTTTAGTTTTGTGTATTTTCGACAGAAAACAAAACAGAAACGAGGAAATAGTTGGAGCTTTTCATTTGGACTCTTTGCATCATTCTTCATGGCTAAAAGATGGTCCCCATAAAGCACAATAACACACACATATACACACACCGGTGAGATACCGGTGGAATCGAGGACAAACGGAGAGGAAGGAATAATAAAGACACACGAATGGTATTTCATGTCGCTCTGCCTGCCGACCCTTCCAGAAGGTTCTCGGAGGTCATTCCCGAACATTGTAGAACATTCCTCTGTTCTGATGGGAATCCCAGATCTGCCAGTGTAGCTGTCAATTATATCCAGATTTCCAACTTTACTGGGGCCCTCAATGCCACATCAATACTGCAAGACCATCCCTTCATCTATCTCCGTCTCGTTCCCTCCGTCCCGTTCCCCTGTCCCTCCTCCCTTCTTTCCACACTGGCACAATAGCAAGAACAATGCCAGGGTGCCACCACATCAAACACATGCGAGAGAGAGAGAGAGAGCGACAGATGAAGAGGGAGACAGAATTACAGTGTGGGTCGAAATGTGATTGTGCATCAAAGCACAACTGCGGGGAAAAAACTTCCTCTTAAACTGATTATATATCCATGAGAACAAAAACCACAATGTCTCTCTCCCTCCCTCTCTCTCTCTCTCTCGATGTGTTGCTCTGTCTCCGTGTCACGGTGCCAACTGTCTACACGCTACCAGTGTCTACTTTTACACATTGCTATCAAAGCCATTTCTGCAGGATCAAATCCAGCTTTCCATGAGTTTTGTTTTTTTCACTCGTGTTTTTAAATCTTTGTTCGGCTCTTCGGTTACGCCGCACACACTGACAACACAACGTAAACCAATGACAATTCTCGGATTACGCACGTCAAGTGGTTACGATTAGCAGTTTTAAAAGGGTTAATTTGCCCTAAACCAGACTTGACATCTCCCGACAGCTTTTTCCATATTTGTGGGCATCGCCAGTGTCAGTTTTGGGTATAAGGACATATTTTCCTCATTAGGAGTGTTGGCACAACAGTGATTTATAGCTCAGTTTCATGGAAAAGCTCAAACAGCCGTTTTTTTTGTTTGCACAAAGTTGATTTTCTTTTTATTTCCAATGGAGCAACTCTCACTCTCGGTGATGTTCACAGATAATGTTTGAGCCAACGTTGAGGAATAAGACACGGTGACTGACTATGCAACGATGATTCAACTTTTGTTCCGCAAAAAAAGATTTAATGTGAGAAGAATAAGAGAGCTCAGTGCTCATTTATCACAATATCTTGTCTCTGACACACACACACACACACACACACACACACACGCACACACAGTGTGTTAGCAATCAATAGCTTTATTCATTGTTGTGACATCTTTATTGGCGTTTAACTGAAATAGCAGCACAAATAATTGGAATAATTTGAAATTACAGGGGAGCTGCTCAAATTTCACACATGATTTACTCATCATTAGAAGTACTTTTCACACTGAGAGTTTTAGTGTGAGGAGTTGAGGTGTCATTAGTTTGAATAAGAGTGACTCATCGCCATGAAAGAAAGTGTCAAAGATGCGGGAAACAGTCTTTTTCTGTTTTGCTCCTGAGAACACTGAAGAGTGAAAATGAGTGATTTGGTGAGGAGAGGAAGTTGCTATTAGCCAAAATCCTTGGAGTTGCCCTTTAAGGAGACTTTCTAATTAATCATCAATAATAAAGTTAAGTACATAGCCTACTTTTAATGCAGTACAAGTAGTTAAGTACACAACTGATACTTTAGGGCTTAAATAAAAGTGAATTATTCAAAGACACAACTGTAGCCCATCATCACTGTAAACTGCACCTCACAACCAATGAAATCACAGCTTCCATAAAAATAAACCCAGCGCTCTTCTGCACGCACGTGTGCACACCCTGAAGCAGCGTCCTTGACTGCGAGGACTGTCGTAAATTCAAGTGTTTGTACATCACGACGTCGTAGACGGAACATTTCCTGCTAAATCACAGTTTTCACCAACAACCAGCACGGCTACCAATCAGATCTCTTCGTGGACGACAGGTTGATATGAGACCGGCGTCCCCCTGGACCAGAGGGTCCCTGTTGTCATCTGGAGTCAGCGATAAGAATTAGATCAGCTGTTGTTCCCCCCCACCCCACCTAAAGCCAGTAAATAGATCAAACTAGGCCTGTTTGATTAATCGATTTTAAACTGTAATCGTAAAATAAGGATAATGTTAAAAACGTGAAAATCGTAAAATCAATCTTGTTAAGTTAAAGTTCTGCACTTTATTCATTCATTTTTGTTTAATGGACACACCTTAAGGTACATGTGAAAGTGAGGTTTTTCTCTTAATCCCAAAGGGATTGTTTTTTTTTGTTTTTTGTGTTTTTACAAGAGGTCTACAAGAAGATAACATGGAGCAAAGCCAGATGGCAAAAGTTCATTAATTGTTCGTTATATTAATCCCTTGAGGGATTTTTTTGTTTAATAAGAGCAAGGTTTGCACTCAAATCCCAATGGGGAAATTATTTGCAAAATGTTCAATAAAAAACAGCATATTTGAAATAATTTCATTGCCTTTTGTCATTTCACAAAATAACCGCAATCGTAATCGAAAATCGGATTTTGAGAGAAGAAAATCAGTATTTTATTTTTGGGCAAAATCGAACAGCCCTGGATCAAACTATGTATTACACTTTCCTTCAATTCTTTTAAATACTTGTCTCCTCTGGTAAACCCTCTGCTGATCTAATTCACTGATCTAATCTGGTTTAACAAAATACACATTCAACATAATGGTATCATGTTAATAGATTTCCTCGAGCACTCACATGGGCGTATATGTACTGCAGCGTTTACCTGTGACCCAATTTTGGTGATTATCAATGATTAAGGCCAAAAACGATGCACAAACTCAGTTTAGACAAATCCAGAGAATAATTTGACGTAAACAATAATGTTCAGACAACAAACGTGGAGAAAAAGGGGAAGAAAAGATTACCCCCAAAATACATACAGCCTTCAACAAGTGGGTTTAGTCTATGACATGTGGGCAAGCCTGAAAAAAATGAAAATAAAATGACATATTTACATTCACAAGCCGGAGACAACGCTCTCTCTGTTTTAACCAAACACACTCACGCACAAAGACAGATTTTTTTTTTTGTCTATAAACCGCACTCATCCATCATCTTAGCTAATGTCACATGGGTAAACTGTCTATGACGACACATGATGTTAATCTATCATTCCCTCCACAGAGTGTGTGTCTCTCGTAGCTCCGTCTTTATGTTTTCATGACATCACCGTTTTAATAAATGTGTCCGTGGGCGTCGAAGCAAGATAGACCGAGTTTGATCGATGTGTGTTCGGACTCGTCCGTGTGGGTGCATGTTTGTCGACTGAATTTATGAAAATTTCCAAAGTCATATACAATGCATCACGCAAACAACAGTGTCTGTCACGCCATGTGATTTGTTTTTCTTTCGCCTTTGCACATCCATGACCAAGAGCAATGACTTGTTTACCTTCGTGAGGATAAAACGCCCCGACAGAGTCGCACTGCCCAACGTTCCTGCATTTTCTTTATAACCGGCTTCATCCCGTTCTTTCCCACGTGTATTATCTTATCTCCTCAGTATGTTACGAAGCCTCTCGTCTTCTACAAGTTTATACACATGAATAAACGCCAGTGAAATGGAGAATTGCATTGGCTGCTTTAATTCAATGGAGGTTAATCAAATATAACCTTGCCTGCTAACGTGCATCCACACAATGTGCAACCCGTCATTAGCCTTCTGTTGTTAGAGGATGATTAAGACCGTGGCTGACAACATTTTGACACTTCAACAGGATCCTTCATTGTAATAATAATGAGAATTTCTTTACAATGGAGATGCAGAGGTTTTGGAAATAACTGCCCCGGTTTCTGATGTGAACAAAACATTTATTTTCCCATATTTTTTGACTCACAATGTGCGTCAGTTGTTTTTTTCCCTCTGACTGAACCATATTTGACTCATTCAGAAAGCCTCCTATTCATGTCATTCTTGTCAGCCAAATCCATAATAAATAGGCTCTTTTTTCTGCCAGTGTTTCTCTCTCCCCGTCTCTGTAGCCTTATGTCCCCCGCCCCTCGTTTAGTTGCCATCATTCTTTGTTCTAAGCCTTTTTAATAAGTGTGTTTGGAGAACAAATAGAAAATTGCACTTCTGGAAAAGAGCAAACAAACAGCTTATTACACACAAGGCGACCTTGAGCCCATACAGTGTGTGTAGATATAGTATTTAATTCCTCTCTTTCTCCTCCATCTTAACTTAACTCTCTCCTTCCTCTTCATCCCAAATCTCTCTTTCTCTTCTCTCTTCCGTCAACTTACCCAAACGCTATCATCCTCTACATTGTGCCGAGGCGGTGACACTGGCATGCAGACTGGATTTGTTTTGTGTGTATGGGTTTGAAAGAGAGAGAGAGAGAGAGAGAGAGAGAGAGGGAAAAGAAGATGATGATGATGATGATGATGATGATGATGATGATGATGATGAATAAGACTCGGGAGAGGAGGGAGGGAATTACCTCTGAGCACGAGGGAGCGAAATATAGACGAAGAGAAAGGCAGAGAAAAAGAGACATTGAAGTGGGGAGAGAAGGAGTGATAACGAAAATCGAGACGAGTGAGGGGGAAAATGTAATAAAAGGATAGAAAGGGAGGCAGAAACCAGGAGGGATAGGGCGAGGGAAACGGGAGAGAGAGAGAGAGAGAGAGAGAAGTAGGAGATGAGAGCACGTTTCACGATTCCCAAGTTGTTTTGCAAAGTGAGAGAGCGAGAAGGATGGAAAGAGAGATGGATGGGCTATAATCGCATCTTCTGTGGCGTGCGCACGTTTCACGAATCCCATGTTGCTTTTTTGGCTCTGGGTAGCAAATTGAGGGTGAAACAAGCAGCAGAGATGAGGAATAAAAAAAAATAAAAAGAAAAGAAATTAAAGATAACATTCAGAGCCGTTCCCGATGGAAACCTATTCTGATTCACCGCATATGCAAGTGGAGAGGAGGACGGTGACTCAGTGAGATGGAGAGAGGATGACGAAGGAGGAGGAAAGATGAGGAGGGACGTAACCCGGGATAAGGAGGGGGGGGAAAAAAAGAGTTGGGCAGAAAGACAAAGACAATCAATATGAGGAGTGAAGTTGGTACGGAAGAAGCCGTATATTCGATTTCACCTGTAGCGAAGTCTGGACGCGTTCTTCCAAAAACATGACATCGATGAGTGAGGTAACATAATGACTGATTGCCGGTCGAGTCCACTGGAATCTTTGAACCCTCTGTAATTACCAGCTTGCGGATCGTGATTAGGACAATCACGATATTCGTATGGTTCATATGGCCTGGATTCTCTCCTATATCCGAACAGAAACGGGCCTGTAAAGAAAAAAAAAATGGATCCAGATGGAGTTGTGACATCAAGCCCAATATGTGTGAGGGACCAGATTCCCAACTGGACGGGATTTGCGGGGACACTGTCTGCATTAGACCATAAAGGGTCTCGAGTCTTCTCATGAAAGATTCATGTGTAGGAGGCAGGTCGGGAACTCTTCCACGTACTTATACACAGAGTATTGAGTAACCGTCCAAGAAGCCATAACTTCTGCAGTTTAGCTGGAACAATAACAGCTTAGATAGCCGCGGTAGCAAACAGCCATCCACGAACTAACACAAACACATGGATGAGTGTAGGAAGGAGGGAGGTGAAAGTTTTATCTTCCTCGCAAGCTTTCATTCACGCCGTTCCCTGACCCATTCTGATCAATTCTCCCGCAGCCACACAAATTAATCAATAGTCCAACTGATCAGGGATCAGATAAAAAAAATAAACACAGCGGCTCGATTCACCTTCTGTATGACCTCATCTGTTGTTATCTCCTTTTTCCTGTCATATTAATTAGAAGGACGTGAAACCTCTGAATGGCCGTTATCACAGATACATACAGATAACGGATGCAGTAGAAATTCCCAAAGAGCTCTAAATGATGTTGTTTCAACATCTGGCTAGAATGCTTTATGGATACGTGTAAACATGTGTGTGTTTTGGTATTCCATAGCTATCAGATTGGCCCAAGATGCATAACGTGGACTACTGGATCCAAGTAGCGAGAAACCTTTTTTTTTTTTACAAAAATAAAGAAACAAGAAGAAAAAGAAAGAGGCTCCACTTTCAATTGAAATAGAAATAAGAAGGAATGCTCGGCCACCACCAGCCTCGCCCGGAGGAAGGTAGTGATGAAAAGATTAAACTTGGGACACCAACTTGGAATAAACAAACACAATGATGAAGTTCAGATGTCACCGCACACCAGATCTCTAGAAGGCTGAGAGATGAGAGCTTTTGCATTTTCACATTCAGCTTCTCGGTTTTGCTCATCCAGAAATTAAGACAAAAAATAAAACAAAAAAGGGTGACTTCTAGCGATCTGGCGATCTAGAACAACTGCACTCCTCCAGGAATCTATTGAAAAACCTTTTTAGATCAACTCTGGAAACTCAGTGGTGAGTTCGTACATCCACGACCATCTGACGTAACCCAGCCCAAACAGAGTTGGTTCTGCTCTGACCTTTAGTCCTGTGTGTCTATCCATGAGTGACATCAGCCATCAAAGGACTGCTGGCTCATGAGAGGATCCAGGAACTGCTGAGTCATCACATTACATGGATCATTTGCTGCTAACAATATTCTTTATAGCCCAATTATGACTTTGCATTTTCTATTCTCCTTTACCCCTCCGTGTTTCCATCTCCTTCTCTCCTCTCTCTCTCCTTTCTCCCCTGTGCATCGGGATTGCTTTTCCGTCCTGTCTTCTTAAATTATAAGATTCATTTTTGGTGACGATAACACAGATTTATGTCCAGAATAGATGGTCAAACATGATGGATTGATATTCTGATAATGTGGCCTCTGGTTGACCTAAAGGTGGCAGAGACATCACACACACAGATACAGGCATATATTTCTCACACACATTATTTATTATAATGCAAAGGTACTAATATACTCACAGGTTAATGAAAAAATGCAAAGGAATTATGTATAAAAAGGAACACCCTCCTAAAAAAGATCACTTGGGGGCAGCGGAGCGAGCAGCACACACAACATTGACATGATGTATTTTACAATTTTCACATCGAGTCGAGTATGGCCACCTGCCAAATTAATATTCTCTTTTTTCCACCAACTTTTTCTGCAGGAATATCTGTCTCTTTAACGGAAAATGCTCCTCTATGTCCACCAGCTTGGCACTCACTTTGTTATCGGAGCAGTTTTGCCAAAAACTAGCTGCCTGCTGGAAACAACACTGATGAGAATTGTGAGAGCGGATAAAAACAGCAACGTTAAAGGCTGCAAAATGCGTAAAAATGCAGTGTGGATTTGTCAGGAGCAGCTCTGTCTAGTGATGATATTCTGTTGGTTTGTCACTTCAGGAAATTAGATGGGCGAGACAGGCTAATATTGTAAAGAACGTCTTGATTGAACGCCTAGCCATCTACCCTGACCACCAACTTTTCTGCAGTACATCGTAATACATTACACGTCCTGGATTGAAATATCGGAATCACAATTTATTTACTGCAGTACATTCACCAACGACAACGCTGAGAAATTCAAGGACATGCGTGGCAAACAATGGCATATTCTCCAAAATGACCCATCCTGGAAAGAAACCTCTAAAGAGCCACTTGTGGTCGTTTCTAAAAGAGGACGAATCGCAAGAGTTGTACGAGCATTTTGAAGTCTGTAACTGAACTCACAACTAAACTCCTCAAGGAAATTCAATGTGTGGAGCTTGACTGCCGATGGGAAGGCCATCAGCATTAAGGATTTTATTACCTTCAAAACAAAACAAAAAACGTTAACGTAATCATCTTTGAGCAGGCTTGAATCGATGACATTCCACATCACATTTTCACTGCTACCAGACCAGCGCTAACGACGCCTGGTCGCATATTAATGTAATGTACTTTGACTGCAGGTGTCCTCGCCACTTAACTCATTGATTTGATAACAACAGAAATGAATTGAACAGAAATTGCAATTGCATGCCAGCATAAATAGATCCTTCTGAATTAGTCACAAAATCTATTTAAGTACGTTTGAGCTTTTGAATATTTTCAAATATGTGATCTGACGGGGAACAACCAATTACTCTGGATGGTATATATCCATATATCTTTCTCACGCTTTAAGCAGATAAAAGTGTCAAAATAGATGATAAATTGCATCACAATACAGGAAAAGGCATCTGGTAAAATTTATATTATGCATAAATGTGTGTGTGTGTGTGTGTTTGTATTGTGAAAAGAGTATAATTGACTGGTATATATGATAAACGCATTGATGTTTATCTATTATTACGCTGCTGTCAAACCCTAGTCTTAGTACTGTGCGATACCAATCATCCATGTGGAAACACTGGTATCAGTGTCTTTTTTAAGTGTGCTGTTGTTGTTTGTGTATTTATTGGACCATGAGTCTGGAAATAAAGTTGATTGATTGATTATAACAGCATGAATTACAATCAATAAAGACAATGTTTCTATTGATATAATAATTATACGTCATGCTGTATACACATTGGTTGTTAATAAAATACTTTTTAACCTCATTATTGTTTTGAGCTTCATAACATCTTATTTAAATGTTCTTTTTATTGTGTGAGTTTCGACATCTTCAAAATTCAAATTTTTTGACCTCTTGAAACTGTCCCCGTCTCCGTGCTGGTCTGGAGTCAGTAATGTCGTGCCATAAATCTCTCCTCATGCCTCTTGATTCCACTGACAGCTCGTATCGGATCTTCTCTATTAAATGAGGGTTTGTCCGTCTGTGTGTGTGTGTGTGTGTGTGTGTGTCGGTGTAAAGCGTTTATATTGGATCTGTCCTCTTTATCAGCAGACACAGAGGAGGTCTGAGTAGAAATGACTTTATTCATTCTGTGACATAACAACATTATCTTGTTATTTTCGTAATATAGTTACTGAATTCAAGAGAGAACAAGCACGGGTATGAAAGCTTTGTGGCCTCGCCGGTTTGAAGATCAGGCCGTGCCCATGTGACACATTCAAATTTGCATCGGGAATTTTGTCACATGCCTTCTCGTCTTGTATCTTTCCGTCTGTCTTCTGTAAACAGTGATCATTAATGTCTTTCATGAAGGAACATTTTAATCCAATTACATGTGTGTCTGGCACAAATCTGCTGCCTCTGTTGACTCAGTTTTGATTTCCTGTGACCACACAGAGTCTTGAGTCTATCATGTCTAGACAAAAAGGACGTTTGTCCTCACCGCTGCGTGGAGGACTGGTAAATATGGCCACGTCCCTCAGACCAGAACTGTTTCTGGGCCGAGACTGTTTTCAATAAATGAGCAGAATGTCTCCTCAACTAATTATGACTCAACCTTGTAACCGGGAGGTTAACTCTTATGGTTACATTACAAGGCAGCTGAAAAGCTCTGGTCCTAAATTAGCAATACATCATTTGAATAAAGTGTTTACGACATATTTTTCCAGTGGGTTCCGGGGGACTTGAGGGCCGGGGGGGATTAAGCAGAAACAAATGAACAGCCTGGCTGCTGTACATGAACTGTTGGTGATATGTACTACCAGTTGTAAAATGGGTTGCAAAACCTATCAATGAATAATTCAGCTAATTCATTCAAATAACTTTTCGCCCACAATTATAGACACCTATTTACGACGCCGTATTAGGGCCACTGTCGAAAAATAAAAATAAAAAACCGAGCCGAGAGTTTTAAAGTGGCAAATTTGCGAGTTTTAAAGTGGCAAATTTGCGGCCCATATAAAATTAACCAACAATAACGATCAACAGCCATCACCCTAAGGACCTTAGTAAAGCATTGTCGCACATTTGGATGGATTAATTAGAAAGATAAAAGCGACATTCATGGGAAGTTAGCTAGCATAAATGTTAGCATCGTAATAAACTAGCAAATTTGCTACTTTAAAACTCGCAGATTTGCGACTTTTAATCTCAGAATATTGCCCACCTCTCTCGGCTCTGTTTTTTTTTTTTTTTTTTCCCCGACAGTGGCCCTAATACGCCGTCGTACCTATTTTATGTTGTTTCAAATTTAATATTTTCATCTTAGAATGCGTGAATCATTCAGTCATAATCTTCCAGCTATCCTTCCTATTTTGGGGTCACCAGATTTACGCCATTTAAAAAAGATAATGGAGACACGAGGAGGAAAAAGATTTCCACAAGGCAACAATTAAAATGGAGGAGAAAAAGCCATTGTGTGATGGCCCTTTTTAAACGTGTCCCATTAGCAGCAGAAACCCAATATTCCAGACTGTATCCCTTCATCTGGGTTGTTAAGAGGTTCACACACATAAGGAGGGAGAGGAGAGAGCAAGCTAGGAAGGGTGAGGCTTTACATCTGTTGTCAGCCCAGTATTATCTCACTTCAATCTGTTGTTTACTGTAGGTGGTTTATTTATTGGCCACAAAACACAAGCAAGTGAAATCCAGCAATTATCAATGTTCTTCTAGTCTCGGGAGTTCCTGTAATTTTTAATGCATTTCCATATTGACTATTTTTCTTAAATGGTTGGTAAATGCCCCAATAAAACCAGTCATCATTAAGTTATATAAAAAAAAACCCATAATTTATATATTATTTTGAACTGCAAGGCAACAACACTGGGTTTGAAAGCATTTTTTCCCAAAATTTTATTTTAATATATGAAGTTGCTCTTTTTAAATATGAAATCATAAACATGCTGTTCTTTTCCGGGAAGAAACAATTTAAAAGTCCAGAAGAAGGCAATAACTACTTGAAAACATTACAAAATCAATGGCTGGATTAATTAAACAAACAATGTCGTTCAGTTAAAACGTTAATGGCTGTATACACACTTTGAGAAAACCTTTTACTCTACAGCTTGCATTAAAGTTGCTCATTTGTTTATTCTGCTGTAAACTTTACTTTTATATACAGTGCATTAATAATAATAATAATAATAATAATAATAATAATAATAATAATAAAAAGATAAATATTTTCTTTCCTAAAAACACATTTTGCCCATATGAACACTGCATCTGAGAACACCAGTGAATTTATATTCATAATTAGTCTGAGTGCTTTTAGTCTGCTAATGGATTCTCAATGGAAGTTTCTCTAAGTGCAGCAAAGAGCAGAATCCTAATGTTTGTGTTCGTGATGTGTGTGCGTGTCTGGCCACACACACACACACACACACACACACACACACACACACACACACACACACACACACACACACACACACACTGTAACCGGAGAGCAGAAAGTATTGAACAAGAGGGAGTAGAGAAAGGGAGATGCCCTAATTGCAGTTGTTCATCCTAAATGACTCGAGCATCCTAATCACTTATCACTAATTACACTTGTGTCTGTCTGTCTGACTAGCTGGCTGTTTGTGTTTGGACAGCGGCCTGAATGGGTAATTCACTCTTTGGCATCGCTGGCAAACCGTTTGGCTGGTTGTCTCGCTGGCTGACTGTCCACTTGGCTGGATGACTGACTGATTGACTGGATGCACAGTTGGATGACTTACTAGCTGGCTTGCAGCCTAGTTGACTGACTTATTCACAGTTTGAAATAAATTATAGAGTGCAAAGGTGAATCGCGGACCTGCACTGGCCCGACATTTATACTCTGGCTCTTCAGTGAGATGGAGTAAACCACTGGGCGAACAGTCACGCTCTGACAACTGAATGGATGGATGTGAACGCTTTAATGGGTGCAGCGCCGCAATAATAAGTAGAAATGCAATGGGGAAAAAATGGATTGGAAGATTTGATTACCTGCTGCGGCAGTACAAATGCGAGTGGCATAATGTGCATTATCAATAACGTCAGAGAGCTGAGCGGCAATAACAATGAGGTAATGTAGGTTAGGAAGTAGGTTAAAAGATGTAATTAGAGCAAATGGAAAGAACACTAATAAATATTAATTGCTGCAGACTGTTGATGTGGGCAACAGCTGGAGACAATGGCCACATAGCCCTCGGTCTACAATCTAATCTAAAGTAGATTGCAGTTAATCAGCCATAAAGGGAGATTACGCAAAAGTAGCGCGCTCCTGTTTGTCTGCGGCTCTGCCACACACAAAGTGGTAAAGACAGGGAAAAAAACATGGTTGGGTGCAGTTTTTCCACCGCGTTCACAAATAACCTGATCATTTAAATCATTGAAAAAAAGATGTGGGGTCAGTGATTAAGAGGTCTGCAGCCAGGCTCGAAGTCACCTGGCAAAATAAACCAAATCAGCCAGAAACTAAACTAAGGAAGTTTGAAGGATAACGTTAGTTTAATCACACACACACACACACACACACACACACACACACACACACACACACACACACGGAAATAAGAGTAACACATGCACGTTTACAGAAATTATGCACATGCAGGTCCAATCGAGCAATCACATGCAGACAAATAGCTAGTATACAATGCATAAGTGTACACACACACACACACACCGTACGATGTGCACACCTTCCACACACCTAACACACACACACACACACACCCACTGATGTTCAGGAACTCAGATTGATGCAGTGTTTGAAGAAGTCCAGATGGTGCGTGTGTTAAACAGCGCTCCCTGCAGAGATACACCCTCTCAAATCTGCACACCCAGTAAACAAACATTATCATATATCTTTGTTCAACTCACTGCAAATTAGTTCCTCGAGGACTTCATTCAGATGTTTAAAAATTATAGTTTTTTTTACATCGTATAAGGACCTGCAGTATTCCGTTGCCGGTGTCAACACATTAAGGCAGGAAAAGGCCTCGAATCCAATGAAAACGTACAAATCTGTTAAATTTAATAGGTCCTGCAACGCAAACATCACTACTGTTTAGATTTCCTGACTTGTAAATGTATAAAAAGGAAAGAAAAATAGAAAGCTGTGAACATGCACATTCACGGATGTTATATTAAAAAAAAAACCTGATGCGTTTACTGCAAGAAAAATAAATATTGGCCTTTTATTTTACAGGATTCATAGGCCTCACACACCGTTGAGTGCAAACATAGACATACATGCACAATAGTCACGTCGCAGAATGTGCAATGTCGGCAAATTCACTCAAACGCGTCATGCTATATCAGGATACCTGACAAATTGGACTCCAGTTTGCAAACTCAAAAACTGAACCAGGCGGATTCGGTTGGTGTAAACTGGCCCTCCAGCTGTGTAGCTTTCTCAATATGCAGACTGGCTGTTGGACTCCTGCTGGGAAACTCTGTCTGCGTGTTATGCCTAACTCGTTTACTATAATTTGCTACTGATTTTATTTTTTCCAAATTTAGTGAGTTTCAAAGTTCACACCGGCAAGTCGCAAATCATCAGGGTAGAGCGCATGGTGTCCAAATTGGGACGTAGAGCAAATTAACAACAAAGATGACCCAGAGGTGTCTCATTTCCTTGTTGCAATTACATTTGAACTAATGACAGCACAGCAGAGTGTGTGTGTGCAACACAGAATAATTGCAGAAATGAACCCTGTCATTACCTAACCTGTATAAATAATACAGGGAAAAATGAGAGAAAAATATTCAAAAAAGAGCCTGTTTTGGATAAATGTAAAAAAAATAAGAAAAAGAAGGCTTGGATGCATCAAAGGTTAATAGAAATGAGGGAAAGCAAACAAGTGCAATGCATGAATCATTGGGTGCATTAATATAGCCATACATCTGACATATCTTAAAAGCTTGACTTGTTCCTTATGAGTGTTTTTGATGATGCAAAGTTGCAGAGAGAGAGAGCCTCGAGGAAGGGAGAAATTAATGTAAAAAAAAGGAAAAACAGAAAAAAAACAGGGCAATGGAGATACATTTTTTTGACTTGTTTATGGAAAATTTGACACCATATTTGTGCCGAGTCATTGTTAATCTGCTCTGCTGTGGAGCAACGAACACAGTAAGCTGAGTGGCACAATGATGCAAAGGTCTGGCTGGTAAAACACAAAGACCTAATCTACCTCCACTAAATCACCTCCTTTATTATGTGGAGAGAAGATTGAACGTGAAAACTGAGGAGAAGACAAGAAAAAGTTTAGCAGGAAAGAAAAAAAGGCTACAAAATAAAAGATACAGACATGACAGACAAAAAGGGATTTTTCTTAAAATGATATTTACAAGGCTTCATATTTTCTTACATCCATCAGTGTGCACGAAGTAAATTGCTCATTTAAATTCTCACACACACACACACACACACACACACACACACACACACACACACACACACACACACACACACACACATATGTTATGTTGTTAAAATATACAGCTTTAAACAACATAAGCTGCAGCACTCTTGAGGCGATTTACTGGACTCTCCAATACAAAAAAGACAACAGAAACAAATACATTTTGGAAATACGTATTTAAAACTACTCAATAGTGACTGTGGAGCTAAAAAAAGCATGGCAATAGAAGGAAAAAATTAGTCGAGGAAATACATTTTGAAAAGAACAATTCAGCTAAAAAAAAAGGGTCAAATCCACGACAGCGTTTGACTTTCTATCAGCAAACAGTTTAAACAGTGTGAAGAGGTTGTCCTTTACATTCATGTCATAGTGTGTTGCTTGCACTTTGTATTTGAAGAAAAACGGAAAATGTTTTCCATTATCAAGCACCCACCCACGGTCTCCTGGCCTTTTGTCTCCAGCCACTAATTTGTCACAAACAAACACAAACACACAGTAGAAAAATCGCTGGCCTTGCAGCCGGGGAAAGCGACTACTTAGCATCGAGAGAGGAGGGGGGGAAGGGAGAGAGAGGTTGCAAAATAACTTAAACTGTCGATCATGTTGCAGACAGCAGGCCAATAACACTTGATGTAACAACAGACATGTGTGTGGCGGTTTCAAAGAAACCATCTGATGTCATGGCTACTAGTTGGCAAACTGTCTCAGAAGAATGAAAATGAGTGAAGAGTAGTCTTTGGGCTTGTTACGCCGCTACAGTTTCATCCCTTCCTTTTTCTTTTGATGCCTAAATGGCTTTTGAAAAAGGCCTGGGAGCTGTTTAAATATCAGGGATTTAAGGGGGCTGCAGCCAAGACATACGTTTCTTTTTAAGCGGGGAGGCGGGGACACGCGGCTGCTGCTGTTAGTCTCGGGCCTCTCTGTGCAGCACGCGTCACATTTTTCAGTCTTCAGTGCTTTAAATCGGCTTTAAGTGGGTCCTGGTGACACCGCGGACTGAGCTCTGGACTAGCCTCGCCATGCTGGACCCCTCAGAGGAGCAGAGGGGTCCATTGTAGTTGAGGTCGTGCTAAAATCAAATGCACTCGCCTTCCCGCAAGGTGTACTGGCTGAAAGCTTCCACCCCTCTGCTGGTCAGTTCTGCAGGAAGCGAACCCGGGTTGACTGTTCCTGTTGCTGACTAATGGTGGTTAATGGTGTCACGCTGGCTTCAGAACAGGCAGCGAGACACATGGCTGTGAAAATGGAAATTTGAGCCAGATTATTTGTATCCCCTTTGAAAATGTAAAACCTCAGGATAAGACTTCTCTTTATGACTCTTGTAATTGCTGTTAATGCTTTGTTTTGTTGCTGTTTGTTGTCTAGTTTTATTTATTTTTTGCTTGTGGGTGTCTGACTGCAACGGTTTGTTGCTCTCAGGCCTCTCTTGAAAAGTAAGACTTCCTGAAGAAATAGTCACCGAAGGACATTTCCATTCTCACATATTTATATTGCTCAGACAAACTTGAAAGCAATCCTCACTCTAGAGTTATGAAGCTCTAACCTGCATTCATTAAGACCGAAGCTATTAAATATTGACATCCTCCTGAAAAATTAAACACAGAAAAGGTTTAAAAGTCGGATTTCTTATGTCTCTTCAGTCTCGACCGAAGTGAGATTTTCCCTGTTTTTAGAAAACTAAAATGTAGTTCAACTTTCTTTAAGACTTTGAGTATTTAAAAAAAAAAAAACAGGCACAAATATTTACACACATTATGGATGTTAATGGATTAATTGTTAAGTGAATACAAATAATCCAAAATAGTCAAACAACTTCTCACAACTCGGTGACGTCTTCAAATCGTTTGTTTTAGAGAAACACAACAATTAAGTATTCGATTCGAGTCATTTTTTCTGTCCATCCACAAATCAACTGATGCAAAGTTAAAGATAAGGACTCGGATAGAAGTCCTCCTTTCATTCATCCATCCATCCATCTTTCAAACCTTCACCATCCCTCCTTCAATACATGACTGAGAGATTTTTCCTTCCTTTCACTGTAAAATCCCTCTGAACAAAACACTGACTGTACAGGTCATTAAGTTAAACCACACACACACACACACACACACACACACACACACACACACACACACACACACACACCATTAAGGCCAGACCAGTTACCGCTCGTTAGTTGAGGTAATGTTTATATAGCATTATGCCACACCACACACACACACACACACACACACACACACACACACACACACACAGTCATACATGGGTCCAACATGGGTACTCCACTGTAAGAAAGAGAGGCAGAGGGAGAGAGGGGGAAAGAGGGGAGATCGAGTAAGACGCAGACAGAGAAAGAGAGAGAGAGAGAGAGAGATGTAAAGTTATATTTGAGTCAGATGTAATAGCTGTAATTATATTGGCGATATGGAAGGCATGAGTCTGGGTCTGCTGTGTGTGTGTGTCTGCAATCGAACAAAGGGCCGCTTGTGTCGGGGGCCTGCTCACTGCAGCTCTTACCGTAATGATATTCCAACGCTTGCCGTGTGTGTGTCAGTGTGTGTGTATCTGTATGATGTTGAGTCTAGAAGGGAAATGACTACCATGCAGTGCCAGACCCCCCCACCCGAACACACACACACTAACACACACACACACACACACACACACACACACACACACACACACACACACACACACACACACACACACACACACATATAGGGGATTAGTCGTACCTGCATAACATAGTTTGATATTTATGTATGAGGGGGAAAGGGATAGGGGTGGTCATATACAGTCTGATTAGGTGTGTGTGCGTGTGCGCGCTAAAAGTGAGACTTACTCGTCCGTCTTTCTTTACGTCTACGCGTTTCATTTTTATCTTTGCCGTTCTGTCTCATTTTCTCATCCTCCCTCTCTTTTTCCGTCCCCGCCTCTCGGTTCAGTGAGTTTAGTCTTTTAGCTCCAATTCAGAAACAAAAATAAAACGTTTCTGCACAGATTCTGTGTGTGTGTGTGTGTGTGTGTGTGTGTGACGTCATTAGGTGTGTGTATGATCCAGATGGATTTTCTACAGTGCTCTCCTCGAAGGGCGGGTCGGTGCAGTAAAATGCCAGCTCACTTTCTTAAATACGCACACACACACACACACACACGGACACACACACACACACACACACACTTGTCAGTGCACACATTTTATATTTTTAGTCATACTTATGCATGAACACATCTCAAAATCTTTTCTATAGGGTTCCTATTTTGCAATACTTTCATGTTTGTCGTACTTTATTATATAATTATATTTTTCACTTTTTCATATTTTTTTTTAAACACACCGCTCATATTTCACGGTGTCTCACTACTGCTGCTATTTCTCACAGGGACATATTGGGTGCCTTTTCTTACCATTATGCATAATACGTCTACTTATTTAATATGTTGTCAGTTGTGTACACACAGCCTCCCATGTCACTCCAAACACCAAGGATTGATTTTTGTGTGTGTGTGTGTGTGTGTGTGTGTGTGTGTGTGTGTGTGTGTGTGTGTGTGTGTGCTGAAACAGCCAGAAAAGTTAGCGTTGAAATCTCACCGGCAGCAGAAAATCCATATTCATTAACATAAATGCTGTAAATAAAGACACGATAGCCTGATGTAGGTGCAGATAGAATCAGTTATAAAGAGACACAGAGATAAAAAAAAAAAAGAGTTACAGTGGCACCTGAGAAAAAGAGGAACAAATACAGAGATTTAAGGACAAGAAGAAATGAAGGGTGGGAAAAGAAAGGTAATTTACCGAATGCGGAAAGAAGAAAAAGAGGAACGGAGAGCCTCGTGTGGTCGATCCATTTGGAGTTTTTTAATCTTGTTCTTTCTTGTCAAAAGATCTTCTCCGTGTGGTTTACATGTTGTCAATAATGTGTCTCTAATTGATTTCAATTCTCTTTCACTATGCAAGATGTAAATCAGCGTTCCAGCTGGCAAAACACAAACACGTAAATGGATACAGAGCGGAGACAAAACCAAAGTGAGCAGCTCCGTTTGATCAGTTCAACAATATAAACAGCTTCATTTTCTGAAAGTTGTAATTAAGGGTCAATGGTCTTTCCAGTGTTTTAAACCATATAAATTATACTTCCTGAATGACACACAAATACAGAGATGTAAAATGATTTGACTGTTTTTTTAATTATACTATATTTGCAATATCCAGGGGGATTTTGTTAAGAAAGAGACGTAATACTCTCTTAAAGTGAAACTAGAAGATAGTCTATGAGCAGGTTTTGGTCATGCTCGGCTCTGCAAGAGTCGGAGTGAAATAGATCAAAGTAACCAAACCTAATTTTTGTGAATTAATGCATGGCTCTTCAGTCCTGCTCCTCCAGGTCCAGGCACTGTTGGGTTTCTATCAAACCACCCGGTTAACTGCATTCACTTGCAGTCCCACATGTGACTCATTCCTGGATTCATTGACTCAAATGAAAACCAGCAGGGACCCCGAGTGCCGAGGCGCAGGATCAAAAACCGGTGAACTAATTCTCAGGTCAGCGTCCAGTGAGTGCTGTCTTAAACAAAATGTGGAGGCTGAAATTTAAGTAGACTGTTTTATGATTTCTGCATATCGACTCAATATACTTTTACTGGATGCAGCATGGAAACTGGTAATCAAACCACAGCGCTGAATGAGTCAAAGATGATAAATGATCAAAAAAGATGCGTTTAAAAAGACTCACCAGCAGTAAAAATGGATGCAAAAACACATTAAGTGCAGCTAGGTAAAGTCCTTGAAAAGGATGGCACTTTTACAGAAAAATTTAAGACATACTGAATAATGCTCGTAATATTTTATTTCTCCCAAAAAGCCAATGAACGGTTCTGAGCCTGAACTTTGCAGTCACGGAGGAAAAGACAGTGACGATACAAAGGGTGAGCTCAGGCAGATAAAACTACATTTCCTGACGTCAGGGTGAAAGCAGCACTGCTACCCAAACACATACTGATCATTACTAGCGGCCGTTGCCATGGCAATCAATCTCCACTGCTACCTATTTCCTCTCTGGTTGGCTTGTTGACAGACAGCCATCCCCAAATCAATCCCAGGTTGCACTGCTGCAACATCCATCACAAGTTAAGGGAACTCCATTTTTCTTGTCTTACTTTCTCTCCACACCTCCTCCTTCGTCTGTTCCTGCTTTCCAACACTGTCTCACTTTGTGTTTCGTCTCTTTCTGTCTCATTCTTATTCCACTTCCTCCATTTAAGGTTCCCTCTTAGTCTCCTTCTAAAAAACAAAAGAATGATAAAAAAACAGAATTAAATCGGACTGTTAAAAGGTTTTTTTTTTTAACGTTTTCTGTCCGAGTTTTAGCTGCCCTCAGTTTCTTCAGGGTATATTTGGTAATTGGTTAATAGATGCCTCTGCAATTAATATAGGCTGCTTTTCATGCTCCCTTGTGGTAAAAATGACAGGAAGTTACATACTGTTCCAAGCTAAGAGGTACTATATTTAGTGACACCTATTCAAAAATATTTTGAATAGGTGTCACTAAATATAGTACCTCTTATTCAAAAATATTTTAAGATTAAAACAATTGCAAAAGATGCTCACAATTTCTCAACTGCTCAAGATGATCACACATGACAAAGTCAAAGAATTTTACAATCTACAATTTGATGAATCAACAAATTCAACCGCATATTTTACGTGTTCTACAAAAACTACGGAAACCCAGAGAGGCAAGTGCAAAAGAAAACACATTTTTACAACTGATCTCTTCTGTGTTTACAGTATGACTTAAGAACAGGTGAAAATAAGGGTTTTCCAGCCGATGTTGTTGTTGTTATACTAATTTCAGCCACAAGAGGCTGAAATGCACCACTCATGTAGTGAATTGGATTAAAAATGTTTATGTATTGCCTATCGGCAGGTAAAAATTGCTCCTAAGAATTTTAGATAAGCTGCTAACACACACTATATGTACCTTGTGTTTCATGTGCATGGATACACTAAAACTCACCAGGAAGAATGCTTTTAGTCCCATTTAGAATGTGGGGTAGTGTTGCACTTCAGCCTCTTGTGGCCATAATAAGTATTAAAAAAGCAATTAATAAAAATAAAAAATAAAACCTGCCAACCCCTGCGAATAGTTTTCATCAACAAAATAGGAAACATGATCCCAGAAAACTTTTATTTACACCTTTTCTTCATAAACACAACAGAGAAAACAATTTAGAGCAGATTTTGCCTTAGAGGGCTTCCCACAGAAAACACAACTATACAAAATCATCCAACATAGAAGGATATCATAGAAGTTTTGCAACAGATTTCAATGCATCAGTTGCACTGCCTGCTGAGAACCCATTAAAAGACGTACAAATATGATGGATGGCCGGTCAGTGTCACCACAAGAAGCCTCAGACGGAGCTTCACCTTAATGTCAGAAACTTCAAAACGAACTGTTCCTATTGGAAAGAAACCACATCGGTTCTGATCACATCCGAATGGGAACATGAAAGCAGCGTCGCCCTTTGTTAGCAATTATATCTCAGACGTCGTGCGGGAAACTAATCCCATCGGAGTAGAGCTTTTGTCTCTTCCTCTGTCCGTCTCTGTCCCCACTTCAAGAAGGCCAAATGAAGACCATATAAGCAGTGATGTATACTGTAGATGGATGATGTCATCGTTCCTCAAAAGCCTCATTGATGTTACTGCAACGGTACAGATCATAATCATCATGATTGATTACTACAAGCTTCTAGGCTGTGTGTGTGTGTGTGTGTGTGTGTGTGTGTGTGTGTGTGTGTGTGTGTGTGTGTGTGTGTGTGTGTGTGTGTGTGTGTGTGTGTGTGTGTGTGTGTGTGAGAAGCAGGAAGAGGATTAGAAGAAAGAGGAGAGGCCAGAGTGGACAAGGCGGTGAAGGCCGATGTAGAGGTATGGAGTGAGTTAAACAGAGGAGGAGCACAGACTTTTAGGTTGAGAGTACGTGAGGAAGCAAGATTAAGAGACGAGAGAATAAAAGAGAGGCGGACGGAAAGAGAAGGAGAGAGAATGAAACAGAGACACAGTCGTCCAGCACTCTATCACACCAAACAAGAGTAATGCTGAGGCCTTAAGGATCTTTCACACGCCTGACGGATGGTTTGGTGTGTGTCCGTGTGTGTGTGTGTGTGTGAGTGTGTGTGTGAGAGAGAGAGAGACAAAGAGGGAAGTGAGAGGAAGGATAGAGTGAGAGAGAGAGTGTGTGTGTGAGAGAGAGAGAGACAAAGAGGGAAGTGAGAGGAAGGATAGAGTGAGAGAGAGAGTGTGTGAGAGACAGAGAGAGTGAAAGTGAGAGAGAGAGCAAGAGAGAATGTGAGTGAGAGAGTGAGAGAGAGAGACGGTGTGTGAGCAATTGCTGCCTCCAGTGGCAGAAAGGCATAACATAATGACTGATTGCTGTGTAGTGCACTGCAAATCCGCTAGTTCATTAACACAGAACAGGCAAACACACACACACACACACACACACAGAGATAGAGAGACAGAGAGGGAGAGAGAGAGAGAGAGAGACAGAGAGAAAAAGAGAGGGAGAGAGAGAGAGAAATCTATAAAAAAAATATATTAATGCTGTTGCTAGAAAATGACTTTTGTCACACACACAAATACAGAGTGACCAGATTAAGACATTAGTTTGATTTAACACTTTATTTAGTTCTGATTAAAATTGCGTGTGTGCTTGTTTCAAATTCCATTGATAGATGATAAATTATCATATTAAATTATTACCCAGCCCCATTGTTATTGGGATGCTATGTAAAAGTGTATATTGTTGCAATGTGTAATACATTTGTCGTCTTTTCTGCCCTTTTAGCATTAAGACGGACTGATATAATTCAACCATGACATCAATAAGCATGGACTTTTGGAGTCATTCGTGGTCCGCAGAGGATGAATCCTCTGACTTTTCCTCGACAGCACAAGGTTTCATTTTCGTTGTGTGAAATGTCTTCTTGACAACTATGAGATGGATTCTCCTAAAATTCGGTCCAGATATGTATGTTCCCCTCAGGCTCAACTAGAATAACTTTGTAATAATAAATTCTTCAAACCGAAAGACTTCCACATGTTGGCATTGCCACCGTTAGCATGCTGGCGTTAGCATTTAGCTCAAAGCACCAGCGTGCCACCCACAGGAAGGCTTGTTTTCGTCTTACTTCCTTCGACTTCTGTTCTATTGTATAGCGTTCTATTTCCTCCAATACTCTATAACATTCTATTGTGCTCTGCTCTCTTCTCCGCTGCCCTGCTGTATTCTGCCGAATTGAAGAGATCTCTCTATGTGTGAAGTTGTTTGGAAGTCTATAATTTTCTGGCTTAGTTGTACTGCCACTGGCCCAAAACTCTCCTCATTCATCAAAATGTCTCTTTTAAACAATCCTCTTCCTACACCCCCTCCCTCCTCCTCCTCCTCCTCCCTCTCTGCCTCTCTCTGGCGCTGTCTTCATTTTCACATCAAAGATGTCTCCTTGGCATGACTGTCAGAAATCGCCGATATTTCCTAAGCTGTTTTGAATGTGGTTCAGTTTTGCACAATTGAATCAAAACATTATAGAAAATTGAAAAAGGAAACAGATTATGGACGCAGAAATAAGGTCCTTTACGATACAACTAATAGATTTTTGGCTCGTATTGACATTGAAACCACTTGCCAGAATTGCCTTAATTGGCAAGAGCTTTTGGGAGAAACTTTGAAATGTCGCTAAATGAAACCATTTAGCATCTTGCAGCAATTTAATATTATTCACATATCAGGAATTTTATGCTTCTCACTTTCTGTCTGTTTGTGTCTCCGGTCTCTGTGCTTCTTTTCCATCAGTCTGGTTGTTTCTATTGTTTCTGCTCATCTCGTGATGTAAATCTCAGTCTGTATCTCTGCCCTCGCTCTTTGTGCTGTGGCAGGAATTTGTAATTATTTTTCCTTAGAAACTCATAAAACATGTTCGAGCCCCATGACAGACACACACACACACACACACACACACACACACACACACACACACACACACACACACACACACACACACACACACACACACACACACATATGAGTCTTGTCCTGTTTGTAATTATCAATCCATTTGGGGATTTGAGGATTTTCTCTGTAAAACTTAAAGGCTTGTTTTTCTGTTGAACAAAACCACATCAGACAACACGCACACACACAAGAAGACACACACACATGATGATACACAAGACTTCATTGTCTAACAGGGAAATTATACGCACAACCTCACGCACTTACACACACAAAGACACACGCACACAGGCGCCACAAGTATCTCCGAGAAGTGGAAGCCACAATGTTTGAAGATAAGGATTTCTCCTCTCTTCTTCTTCTTCGTGTGTGTGTGTGTGTGTGTGTGTGTGTGTGTGTGTGTGTGTGTGTGTGTGTGTGTGTGTGTGTGTGTGTGTGTGCGTGCGTACATTCTGCAAACTGAAGTTTGAGGGATTTGACTGTATGAAACACGTCAGTATCACCCGGATCATATAAATCCTATTGGTGAAACGCGAGCCCATTGTCTCCCACTATGAATAAATACATTCAAACTTGGGCTGATTCTGTGAGTCCACTGTTTGTGCATTTTTAAATTTGATTCAGGAACTGAAAGATTTTATTCCCATTGCGTTTCATTTCTCGAACCTTAACAAACAGCCTGCCGCGTGAGGAGGAAGTTTATTCCACTCCTCAGAAGCAGCAAATTGAGTCTCATCTGAGTTTCTCGGGAGTAAAGCAGATTCGTTCAATCAGCTGATGGACTGGGGAATGTTAAAATTAGATTTTACAGGTTATAAAGAGAGTGGCGAGAGACGCAATCGATGGTTTTAATTAGTACACGTTGCCCGGCGATAGCAGCGAGAGATCCGTGTGAACGGAGACAGCTTTCCCTGTTTAGTGAGTGAGTGAAGCTCTCATACACACTCCAGCGCTCACACGTCACGTTGACGGGAGGAAACGGCCATTTAACTTCACTTCACTTTTCAAGTCACTTTGGAGAAAGTGGAAGGACTTTTCCCCATCATGCATTGCTGCAAGGGCCTATCGCGGCTGATATGAATCACGATTCAATTGGATTGGACTGAAGAGCCAGGACTCGGGATATTATTTCCTGGAAATGTATTGGTAGTTGTTTTTACGTTTTAAAGGGAAACATCTGACTTCATAAATGCAACATACTTTCTTTTTGTTTAATACTCCGACTGTAGACATTCTTGCATTTTTCTTTTTCCATAACTGTAAACAAAATCTGGGCACTCTTCACCACAAGAGGACCTTGTTAACAGGAACCCGTGGTGTTCTCTTCCAGAAGTAAACATCTTTTGAATGTGTATGAACATACAGTTACAGTGAAAATCACTTCAAACCGACAAACATTTTAACACCGACGAAGGCGCTCGTTTTCCCAAACATCATTTTCTCAGATTTGCCTCCAGAAATAGAAAGAAAGAATGAAGAAGGAAGAAGAAATCATTATCATTGAATAGTGAATGATAATGATTTAATTTGGTGATTCTTAAAATGCTTCACAGAGGGAGAAAAATTGCAAAAATGGGCTTTTAGCGTGCACATGACATTTCAGAGGCGGACATGAAGAAAACAAAAAGTAGAAGAAAAGAAAACAGTTGTCCAACTTTCACTGGTTCTCAGTACGTTGCCGTTTTCTGAGAGGAACTCATTATAGTGAGACTTTAACCATTTTGTATTTGATGATTTAAGAGCTAACTATAAAGTACGGCAGTGCAACCGGCCATTATTGGGGGGAAAAGGGAGAAAAAAGAGATTACAGAGCCGTGGGACGGGGACTGTATCCCGCAAAACAACTTTTTACAAGAAAACCCCAATAAATTTGCTAGATTATAAAGTTATGAGTTTATGAGAAAGTTAATGCAAAACCATGGTAACGTCTGAATTGTGTTGCTCCTAATGTAGTGTTATTTTGATGTTATTATGGTAATGGTAGCCTCTGGTAATTTTATGAATCCATGTCCTCTCTTATGCACAATATTGTAGATGTTACAGGAAAGAAGAGACGATAATTGTCAATAATTTGACACTTTAAACCTCCCTCACCCGACTCCGTCATTGTTAGAAAATGGGTGTTTTTTTAACCTACAATGACTCTAATATGCCGTTGTAAATGCAGAGAAGGAGAGAAGATTATCAGAGACATAAATGCTCTTTAAGAAAGATACACAAAACTATACTTAACTTGTGACTCCTGCAGCATTTTATGCTTTTCACACTTTAAAAAATATACTCATATTCACCATATTTGTGTGGTATATAACATATTTAAATTTTAGCTGCAATTTCACATGTGCTTATTTAGAGTTCACAGCATAAGTCATCACAACAAATGACAACAATATCACAAGATATCATATCTGTTTCTTGTTGATCACACTCCTATCACAGGTCGAAACTATTTATTAATTGTCTTTAAATCTGATCTCAACGTGGGTCATCGGAGGCGTCTGCTGAGTCCCTACATGACACAAGTGCTATTATATTTTAATGAGAATGTGTCCCAGGGTGAGAGGCTACATTTACACAGTTTTGGTCCCGGCACGACGGGAGAATTAATATGTTTTAATGAGTCGGTGCCAGACGGAGTGACTACATTTATTCATCTTAGCTCTGAGGCTGAGATCTGAGAGACTCTTCCTTATATGACTTCTGCACTGGTCGAGTCAGTTCAACATGAACATGCAATATTGACGGAGCGGACGCCGAAAGGTTCAAAGGGTTCTTGAACTTGTTTAGATTTCAAAGTTGGGAGCGACCTGGAAGCCCGTATTTTCATTTTTAAAATCAATGCGTTTTGGATTATTCTCGATGTTTGAGTTATTAACACAACGCTGTGTTTCAGAGAAAATAAATGCATATATATATATATATATATATATGGTTTCCTTGAACCAGCGGAAAAGGCTATAAAACAATGATGAGCCCTCCTGCTTCAGCATATACAGTATTTAAGGCCGGTCTGTGATGGTAGCTGTTAAACGAGCGCCCCCATTTGACCCTAGACTTCATGACTTTGTCACACTTTGGTACGAGATTGAATCTAAAAAATGTATGCATGTAGCACTCAAATCACAGTTAATGGGGTCATCAAATATGGGCACTGTGAAGTACAGTTCAGAGGGGGAAAAAAATCCTGGATTAATAATATATTAGTGTCACTTATTCTGACTGATTCGTCCTGTTCGTGGCCACACAGCTGTTTACAGAGTGTCCTTTATTGACCTCTCCCTCTGGCTGATGTTAGTTTTGTTCCAGATACTGTTCAGCTTCATAATTCGTATTCGTTTATTGGGGAGTAGAGGCCTAACCAGTCAGGGTACGTATAAACCAGCACGCAGGTGAAAACAATGGCATCTTCATATACAGGTGCAGACGAGCACCTCGGACAGCTCCTTGGCTGATCTGCCACAAAGCTCACTGTTTGTTTAGGAAATATGTTGAAAAATGATCTCTCAACACATCGGCTGAATTTTCCCCCTGCGCTACAAAGACCTTCACATTTGTTAAGAAGGAGAGCCGTTGCCGTGTGTTGACGTGTGTCTGCACTGGGAAGTGAAAAAGAATTTGGGACGTCCAAAAGGAAAAGGTGCCATAGTCAAACAAAGACAGCTCAATGTTTAAAGGGAGAGTAGCAGTGTAGGTTTCTATGGTTTTTACATATATATAAAAAAATATATATATGCTGGTGAACTTCCAATAAAATGTGGAATCACACCCATTTTCCTCCATCTCTCTATTTTTTTCCCCCCATTTAACTTCTTGTCCCCGGCTGCTCTCTCCGTTCCTCACGCTGTCTCTGTGCCCTTTGGTGTCAGTTCTCTGCTCTGGCATTTACGAGACAAATGCTAGTGTGTCACACCTTGTCACTCATACCACACACACACACACACACACACACACACACACACACACACACACACACACACACACGTACGCACAAGGCTAAATGCTAGAGTGTCAGCAGGCCTGTCGGATCGAGTGTCAATGCGCGGGGGCCGTAGACACGAATCAGGTAGAGGCACGCAGAGATGCACGGCGAGAGGGGGAAATTAACAATATGCAAACAAGTAGCCCACCATGAGCTGTTGACACCTAAAACAATGGAAACACAATTACCCTCGCTCCGCACTCACAAACACATGCCACACACAGATACTCACCAGCAGCAGGCTTCAGAGGCTCGGGCAGGAGTGAGGCGCAGAATAAATCCCCCTGACGTTTGGTACCAGATGGTGACAAAACTTGGCGACAGAAGCAGTTTGGTGATATATGGACCGTCCCAGCTATTACTTTACACCAGACAGTTTGTAGCATTACATTGTGAGTAATAGTCACCCTACTTGCTTCCGTTTTGTTGGGCATGTTATTCAGGAACATTCCTGTGACGTATAACCTATTTACTACAAATAACTTTTTATTGCAAAACATAGTTGGTAGCTGCAGCGTCTCATCTTCAGGGTTTCAAGAGTCTGCTATTCCAAAAAGTAATGGCTGCCAGAGACTAAGCAAAAAAACTATATAAAAAAAAAAAATCTGGAATTCCATTACTTCATGAAAATAATTTAAGCAATATTGCGATTCAGTTTGGGAGCTCCTTATCTGTTGTATTATTCACAATAACTCAGTCTTGCTCCCAAAGTAATTCACCTGGATTTTCCTATAATATTACGATACTGATATTTTTCTCCAGACTGTGGATGTTTACACCAGACTGTACGAGATGCTGACAGTTCAAGTAAATAAAGAGAATCTCTGTTAACATCTTGAATTTACAAACAGCCAAATGTGCTCCAGCAGCCAAACTTTTCCGTTTTACAAACGCGTCCACTGTTTTCAGTCTCAAACCCTCATCCACCCCCCCACCTCCCTCTCTCGCTCTCGGTGTCTCTGGAGAGGCTGAAGTTGACAAGTGGAAGACAAATCGGGCCATCAGCACCCTTAAACAGAGGACCTACTTGAAGCTGGCATAGAGGTCACAGCACCCACAGACACGCACAAACGCACGCAGGCATACGTACACACATAGATCAGGGCCATCAGTGGGCATATGCGACCTGACAGCCTTCAGAGGAGCAAGGGAGACATGGAGGGAGACAGTCGGAGATAAATGCAGCACTGTACAGTGTGTGTAACATTGTGCAGAGAGTCAGAGTCAGTCATCTAATAGACTTAGACACTCTAACACACACAACCTTTCACACACACTCACTCTGTCTCTGGTTCTCTGCAGACTTTAGGACAGCTCTTATATAGCAATGTATTATTTATATGAAAAAAAATTAGGCTGTGTGTGTGTGTGTGGGGGGGGGGGGGGGGGGGGGATGAGACAAAGGATGTGTCTGTGTGTGCAAAACCAAGTCAAAAAGTATGTTTCAGTGTGTGTGTGTGTGTGTGTGTGTGTGTGTGTGTGTGTGTGTGAGGTGGTGCTGCATTTAGAGGCGGGCAGCAGGTAAATTGAGGTCAGATGAAGTCAAAAGAAAAAGCCAGACAATAGTCACACACACACACACACACACACACACACACACACACACACACACACACACACACACAAAATCTATAATTATAAACAGTTCATTGGCTCAGCATATTTTGGAGTACATGGCCAGAAGCACATTTTTCTTTGTGAACAATATTCTGTTGGGTGTGTGTGTGCGTGTGTGTGTGTGTGTGTGTGTGTGTGTGTGTGTGTGTGTGTGTGTGTGTGTGTGTGTGTCCTATTTTTTCACAATGTACAGTATATATGTGTTCAATGTGTTGTGAAAAATACGTTTTGAACCAAAGCATCATCCTGCATCAAATGTCACATTAAGGCAAAATATGCAAAATATTGACTAATAATTACAAAACAGTGATAAAAATATTAACGAATTAATGTTTAATATTTGTTGTGAAGTGCCATTTGGCTACATTTGGTGATCATTTAATTTCCCCAAAACATGTTGACTTGGGGTGAATTTTTTAATGAGCTTTTTAACATGATTTTGAAAACAAAAGGCCGTTTTGTTGCAGAAGGTTTTATGACACAGTGAGCCTTTTGTCCAACTTAACCCGTTTAATCAGGCAATTTTAGCTGGAGGTGTTTATTATTATTATTTATCTAAGGATGCACACATCATCTTATCAACGGACGAGCAACCATGTCCATATAACTGTTATTTACTTTCATAAATTCATGTAGTATCAATATTGATGTATAGTTTGATGGTTGGAGTTGGAAAGAAAGTGATCTGGGCCCTGTATGGTTTCTTGTAACCTGATTACACCTGGTGAGAAACTGCAGTTAAGGGCCAAGAAGTAATCCTGAGCCCTGCAGAAGAGTGATTCAAAGATTGGAAGAGAAGGATGAAAAGTTTTAACAGTGATGATAAACACCAGGCAGAGGGGGCGATGGGATGGAGATGCGAGGGCATCGACCGACACTTAAGCTTCAACAGGACAATTAAAAACTCCTCGGTGGCGATCGTGCAGCTGGACGGGGAGCGGTGCGAACGGGGGAGTTTACAAAATACTAATACCTCAGAAGGCGGACGGAGGAGAGGAAGCTGTGCTTGATGGTTCTCTGAGAGACGCCTCGAGGTTTCAAAGCAGCAGCAGAGACGGAGACAACGGGCGCAGGTGTGATTGTACTGCTGTTACCAAGCTGTCACTGGGGGGATAAACGTGTGTGTGTGTGTGTCCTCCTAAATGAAACTCAGTAGTTGTGCCGTTCAAACTCATCCTGCTGGGTTTCCACACCGCTAAAAAGAAGTCGGAGGTTACAGTGGTTAACATCAGCTGACACGTCCCTACATGACGGAAAACACACTTAGGATGAAAACGATGCCCGGTGCTGCTTTCTTGAGGTCCTCCTCCTCCTCATGCTATGCCCTGTCATCTCCTGTTACACACCAGGAGATTATTTAGGGGGTGCAGAAATTATTGCCGTTGTTAAATTCTTTGCAGGACACTAAACTTTGAGCTCCGGCGTAAAATAAAAAAAAATAAAAAAATAGAAAAATGTAAGCTTGTTATAGGGAACATGAATCCTTGCTGGCTGTAAGCCTCACATGGACTTTTACTTTGGAGTGACCTTTACACACACACACACACACACACACACACACACACACACACACACACACACACACACACACACACACACACACACACACACAGCGACGATATTATTATAGGAAAAGGTCAGTGGGAATGGATTGTACATACTGTATGAATGTGTAGGACTGCAGGCACACCTACAGATATTTTAGGTTATAGTCTCATAAATCGTTCTTTTGTGTGTTGTACGACTGACGTGAGGTAACTTTTTTGTGGTGTATGTGTGTGTGTGTGTGTGTGCACACGCATGTTTGTGTGTTCACTTCCAGGTTTCGGACCTGTAATTCCATTGCTGCTGGAAAAATAATTTATAGTTGCTGGGAGAACGAATAAGAAAAAAAAAAAGTCAAAATAGCAATAACATTGTTTTTTATCTCACACACCAACTCTGCACCCTGTGATCCCTTCACTCTCTCTCTCTCTCTGACAACGCCCATGAGGTAATGTTCATAAGGGGTATTTCCATGGTCACACACACAAAGACTTGTTTATGCACATGGGCTCACACACACACACACACACACACACACACACACACACACACACACACACACACACACACACACACACAGACACACAGCCTTTTGTCCATAAAGTATATTTCCATGGTTAAGTTGTGATGAATGGGACTCAGTTGAAGTCAATGAGATAGCGCAATGCCATAATTCAATTCAGCACACGCTCCTGCACACACACACACAGACACACACATAGACACCGCAGAGTGTGGGCCATAATTCAACACTTATGCATTAGACACACACACACACACACACACACACACACACGTTTGTGCACAGAGTCAATGAGACCGCAGTGTACCATAATTCACTGTAAAGATAAATGCCCAGTGTGCATTATCACTGGGTCTGTGCGGCTGGCTGCTGGTGGGTGTGTGTGTGTCTGTGTGTGTGTGTGTGTGTGTGTGTGTGTGTGTGTGTGTGTGTGTGTGTGTGTGTGTGTGTGTGTGTGTGTGTGTGTGTGTGTGTGTTACAGTGTGTTACTTACTGCTGAGTCTCCTTAAAGGGATGACGTCAGCACATAAGGACAGACATATACACTCACATTTACGGTACTCATTTTATAAAGCAGTTCTACTGCAATATATACTTTTTTTGGGGCGGGAAAAAAACTGTGGAACTTATTTTAAGGGATTTTATTCCAGTTAATATGCATAATAAGTTATGCAGGGGGAAAAAAACTTCTAATTTCCAGTGAAGTGCGTGAGTTATGGGTTAATATCTCCCCAAAATGTCACCTTCAAACTTTCAAAACTCAAATAAATTAGCCTTTAATGAGGGGTCGGGGGAGAAAGACACTAACTGATGATGTGAGGATGGAGGTTTAGGTTAAATTGGAGGGTGCTTTTCTGTGTTCTTTTTGCCTTCTGAGATATCTGTGAGGTATTTGGGGGCGTTTGCAAAAATATTTTGGAAAAATCATTTTATCATCCAAAGCCACTTCGAAATTGTGACTGCCAGAAAAGATAACGCTGATCTTACCGAGAAAGAAGGGCTTGTTTAATGTGAGTCACCGAGATGCAAAAGCTTTCCAGATGTATTAACATTATTAAACCCAAGAAAGTTGGTGCGTTAATCCCTGTTAAAACATGGTTAATAATACATGATCAATCCCCGATGAATAATTCAAAGTGGAGCCAGAAGAGAATGTTTACTGAATTATTATACGTTAACGTTTAACGACTGTGGACACTGATGATATGACTTAATCTCAGCTAACAGTAAACAATACGTATAAGTAAGTAATTATGCATAAAAGTACGAGAGTATATTAAACCTTCATCACTTCAAGCCACTTCTGTATTATTATATCATCATTTGTAGTGAAACTATCAATACACCAAATAAACACAGAGGTGGGGGTTAAGATTTGATGTATTTATACTTGTAGTACACAACTGGGCGCCCTGCTGAAATACACAGTGCAGCCATCACAATAAAACTTGGTTATTTCTGCATGTATTCTTTATTTTAATTCTGATGTACTTCATTGTCCCCATGGGGAAGGAAACTAGATCTGCCTTATTTTCTTTAAAAAAAGCCTCACAAATAAATATACAGCTTGAACTAATTATGACAAATAAAAAATAAGTTAATAATCCTCTGCAACACATCATCAGAATCCATTCATACGTTTGTGATAGGCATCCTCCCTTTGTAGCTTGTTTTGTAGAAGAGACAGTATATTTTATATATATCACTTTCAGTTCAGAACTGCTGTCAGTGAAAACAATCATCAAATGGGACGATGACTTTCTTCCCCAAGGGGCTGAAGAAAAAACAAATGAGGTCATGCTGATTCACCCTGAAGCTCTGGAAGAGATGCAACTTGCAGTTTTTGTTGAATCTTTACACAAAGAAGCCTCACAAATAAATATACAGCTCAAACTAATTATAACAGGCCTCGCTCTTCCAGCGCTCACTCCATCTCTCTCATTCCTTCTCATCCTCCTCCATCCATCTCACCATTATTATTAAATTACACGTCGTACTCATTCCATAACAGAGTTTGGCCACTCTGAGTCCCGGAGTTCATTTTGAAAATGCAATTTGCGCTCGCGTCTTCATTTTCATAAAGCTCTTCGTGTGAGATATCTAACAAAATAAAAAAATCTCCTTTTATTCATCACATTTCGATGAGCAAGCAACACAATTGTGCGTCACAGTCAACATCTGGGAAGAAGTGGAGAGGATGTTCTGGTTAAACCTCTGTTCTGCCCCGTTCTGCTCTCCATGATCGTCTGTACCGTTTCTCACTACGGCCAAACTCAACATCTAGTTGGTTCAGTTTCTGGACGTCACAAGCCTAGAAAACGAGCTTGAGGAGGTAATGTACTGGACTCGTTCTTGGCTGGGTGCAGCTCTGTGCTGGTGGTCTGATGGTGGAGGTTCTCATAATGAAAAGCTCAGTTTGCAGGTGTGAAAAGTCTCGTATCCCAGGAATTACCTATAACTCAGTGTTTCGGGTGAATGCCAGCATTCAGTGCCAGGCAAGTAATAGTGTGAATGTTGGGGTGGAATGCGGCCTTGTAGTGCATCAGACTAATGCAAGATAAAACACACCTGCAAGGTTTGCTTTTTTACTTTACTTTGCTTAATACTGACCACAGGTTTTTGTTGTCCATTGTTTATTTGCCAAATCCAAGATATTTCACTAATATTATACCACAGATTGTAGAAAGTGAGAACTGGCACTTGAAAATGTATATAGAATTAAATCGTTCCTGTCCAGCTTTATCCATCCTTCTCACAGTCACTGGGAAAGTAATGTCTCTCTCTCATGTTTTCCTCCTTCATGTCCTCTCACCGTCTCCTTCTTGTTTCCTACACATATTTCCGTTTCTCACGTTCTCTCCCTAGATGGCTCCTCGAGAAATGGCAGCATGTCGGTTCAAATTCAGCTCCCATCAGTACCACACACACACACACACACACACACACACACACACACACACACACACACACACACACACACACACACACACACACACACACACACACACACACACACACACACACACTATTGGAAGGAGAACAAATTATACCAGGACAGGAGAACTGTTTTGTTTGGTTCACCCTTGTTTGTTTACTACCCCCCCCCCCCCCCCCCCCCTCCCCTCCTCCCCCCCCCCCCCCCCCCCCTGGTCTCCCTCTCTCTCCCGCCAACAGATGGGGTATTTTAATGAAATCAGCCTTGCCTGTTCCCATCTGTGTGAGAAATGAATTTCACCATTTTTTAAATGAGGGAATTTACAATGAGACAGGCTGGAACGCAGGGAACCCCGGCAACAATGTTTTTTTTTTTTTTCCGTCTGACCCTGGTCTCGTATTTATTATTTATATTATACCTTCACCGTCAGTCAGTCCTTTTCTTTATTTAATACATTTCATGTTTTTGTTGAAAGACATGGAAAAGAAATAGACACCGTTATTAGCGAACGTGTAGCTGCAGCTAGCAGCCCGTTAGCTTATCTTAGCATGAAAACTGGAAACAATGGTAACAAGTTGACCAGCACCTCACAAAAAGCTCACAAATTAATGTTATATTGTATCAAGTTAATTTTAAACATGAGAGCGATACAGTAAGAAAGCAAATGAGCATGTTTCCCAAAATGTCAAAGAAGTATTTTAAAAAGGTGCTCCGAGTACGTCTTAAACCAGTGTATCATTTCATTATTTCATTATTATAATTTGTGGTAGTCTCTATGCATGTCAGCAGTTTAATTGTTTCTCAAATTTAAACCACATTCCCCATAAACCCCAAGGCTTTCTGTTATGTCGTCCTTTAATGACAGTCTGCATGTGTTTGTCTCTTTTGCCTTTGCACCCATTCTTAAAACTAATCACTGGGGAATTCTCTGAAGGCTCTGGCTAATCTTCAACAGAATCCTCCTACTGTGTGATGACATTAAGCAACCCTCGCCGCAGATTTCACCTGTAAGTGGACCTGCTGGCACGCTATGGTTTAATTAGCGTAGCGAGGAGAGATAACCAAGCCTGTGGTGACCGTCTCATTAGCTGGAGTAGCCCTACTTACAGCACACTTAGGCCGTCATTACAACCGCAAAGTCAGCGTGGAAGAATTAGATTCTGTAATGAGCTTGAAATAAAAAGAATGGATCTTTTACGTCACTATTTGAGGACTTGACAGCATAATATATATTAAGTTTGAAAAATTTGGAGGGCCAGTTTTCTGTTGGACCCCACATTTGGTAGGTGTTAAGACCTGATCTGATTATGCGATTTTTGTGGAGATACACCACAATCTAAGCATTTGGCCTGATCAGAAAGGCACTGAACCAGTTTATAGATATATCTGTCTGGGGAGGAGCCTCAACAACTATGGTGTCACTCAGCATGGCATGAAATGTTGTACTCTCCAGAGGCTGCACAGTGGCCAACAGGTTATACTGGTTGTACTGGGTAGCTAGATGCTAGAGTGCATAACCAATGCAAATGTTTCACAGTCCGGGTGCAACACAGATCTATTAAGGTTCAAAATAACAGGAATCTTCTCTGTGTGTGTATCAAATTTTAAATTCTTCATTTCTCATATTGTTTAGAGATATTTTGCCAATATGTTGTATCTTAACTTTATTTTGTATTTCTTTCTATCAAGACAACAATAAAACTTTTATAATGTATATCAACTGTTAATAAATTAAGGCATTTGTATACATCTGCAAAACATGCTCTCTGCAATAATTGTCATTGGTATTTTACTGAGAATGTTCATTAAATTCCTTCTAACTAGCTATAAAACCTATAAAATGAGGTCATACAGGTCTCATTATGAGTGCTCTGATGGACTCCTGCACCCTTTAACACAGAATTCTCTAAACAGTGTAATTTCACCAACAGGGCTATCAATCAGAAAAGGTCGCAGACTGAAATGTTGACTTTTTGGGGATGTCATGTTTTCATCTGTCAGCGGCGGGACGTGTGTGTGTTGTGTTTTCCAAAGTGTGTGCATGCGTGTTTGCTTGTACACATGCGTCCGACCCCCCCGAAAAACGCACACATGTGCACGGCAGCGTGTGTTTTCTCAGGTGTGTTTCCAGGAAAGGAGCTGTCAGACAAGATGACTGACGTCAGCCTCATTATACACACACACACACACACACACACACACACACACACACACACACACACACACACACAGACACACACACACTAACACACACACACACACACACACACACACACACGTAGTTTGGCAGGTTCAGAGAGCTACTTATAAAACAGAGAAGTCATTCAGACAAACTACACCTGCTTTTCAAATGTTTTAAGAGAGAGAGAGAGACACACACACACACACACACACACACACACACACACACACACACACACGCACACGCACACGCACACACACGCACACACACAGATACCTCAAGTCAGTTCCAGGCAGACTATTGGGAAGTAGCCAGAATGACTATAGATATTATTTGCAAAGTGAAATAGAGACACAGAGAGGAGAGAGAGGATTATAAAATGAAAGCAACAGATCCCAAAATTCCTACTACCTGTGTGTGTGTGTGTGTGTGTGTGTGTGTGTGTGTGTGTGTGTGTGTGTGTGTACGCAGGCAATGCGTCAGTAACACACTTGTTGCGGCAGCAATTAAAATATGCAAATCCAGGAGTGTCGGGGTAGAATCTGATAGGCTATGCTTAACTGCACTCAGTGCTGATTGATCATGAATATACATGAGCCGAGGCAACATTTGATCACAAAATCGCTAATGCATACATACACAGACAGGCAGATACATAGATAGATGCATGTCTGTGACGCATGTGTGTTTCTCCACAGTACACAAAGCTGTGTGTGTCTGTGTGTGTGTGTGTGTGTGTGTGTGTGTGTGTGTGTGTGTGTGTGTGTGTGTGTTTGTGTGCGTGAATATGAATAGGCATCAGGATTGTAAATAAATACCAAGCCTGCATCTTCCTCATGACCCTCATCATCAGGACTCGTGCTAGGTGCCTGGAAAGTATGCTACAAAAATATGTTAATGAGGTCTGAGCACAGCATTAATGAGACTTCTGACGTTCTACAGAGAATCTACAAAACCTACAAGCCGTCAAACTGTGTGTAGCGTGATTATGAGATGATTTGCATACGAGTAGCGTCAAGAGACGCGAGACCGGTGTTTACTCGTTACGTTGATGAGGGATGTGAGGAGGTCAACAAGTCAATAAAATGTAATATTTTGGATTAATAGCTCAGGAATAAGACACAATGCTGCTATAGCAACTAGTCCAACTGAGATTTGTCTACTGACAGCAGCAAAAGGTACAGCGGGATACAGTGAAGAGCTATGTATCGTCTGCAAGGGCAGGGCATTAGAAAATGTTACCAGAGAGAAATTTAAAGCTGCACCAATGCAATACTTTTGTGTGATATGAACAGTGGTTCAAATGACTGTAAAGTGAAAGGGGTCGCCTGCAAATGGTTTACTTTTTTGGACTATACATAGCTCTCACCAGCATTGCCTTTTAACCAAAAAAATGAGCATCTAACAGCAGACACTATTGAACATAGTGAAGCATTTAGCAGCTTAAGTCCCAGTTCTTCTTCTCAGGAGTTGAAGTAGAGTGAATACTGGCCTTTGTCAGGTGGCAATCAACAAGACATCAAAATTACACTCAAAATGTGACATTTCCTTCACAAGTGAGAAGACACTCTTTCCTGTGAATTCAAGCTGAATTTGCATCCCAGGGGCAGAAAAATGTCAAAGGCTTACTGCCTGTATTTACGCATTCAGCTGAAACAAATGAGTTGTATAGTCACTTGATGAATGATGATTTTATCTCCTATGAACACGGTGGGTTATTTTAGATTTCAGCTAGCCGCTAACGTGTGTCTGCTGCTTGGTGTTGGGCAGGTAGAGTACGCAGCATTTATCAAAGCAGTCCCTGCATGCAAGGGCCGATGAGAGCCGCTGAGATTGAACCATCCATCAGCAGTAAAATCAAAACAATATGCTGCAAGAAGCAAAAAAAAAAAAAAAGAACAAACCCACAGAGCTCAAAGGAGTTTGAGAGCCATCCAATTAAATGCTGATTTAAAAAAAATACTGATTAATGCATGATTCGAGTTCAAGACTCCAGCATTGCGGTACCCCTGAGCAATTCAATGGACCCACAGCGCCTCTAGTGGAGGTGCCGGGTAATGTGTTTATTTTTTAACAGAGCAGGAGTCAGTGAACTGTGTGAATGTGAAGCGAAGCTTCGCTGGGAAGAGGTTGGACCCTCAGCAAACAGCCCCTGGGTAAACACAGGAATCACTGCCGCTGATTAGCATTCAGATATTCTTCTTAACGGGGCCGGCTTATCTCACGTCTTGTGTCATTATGTTCACCAGCTCCACTCTCTGCCTGTCATTTAGCAAGTCTCAGGTCACTGCGCTCCAAGCAGGCTTTCAGCAGCATGCCCTCGTTCAAATTACAGACAGGAAATGTAGACATGAATGATAAGCGGCGACAGGCACTGTGCTCATAGAGGGAGCAAACAGCATGTATGAATATCTGTTTGTTTGTGTGTGTGTGTGTAAAGGTGTGACAAAGAGCCCCATTAATTAAGCTTCTCCGTAATCTGTTTCTGGTGTGAATGAACCCTTTTGTGCTGGGAGGAGGGAGGTGGGAAGAGGGGGGGGATTAGTTATCAGAGACGAGCATAGTGCTGGTGTGTGTCGGGGAGTATAAAATGAATCATTACTACTACATGAGTGGAGTCTACCATTAGTGCTACTTCAGGGCCTGAACTTTTCAGAGCTGAATTAGAACAATGGATCCGAGCCCCTCCAGAGGCGGCTAATGTGTAGGCTTCTTCACTCCGTTCACATTTTCTTTTTCGACGAGAGTTAAATAAACACGGCGAGTTTTGCTTTCCACTTGAGACGAAGCCGGTCATCAGTACGGCAGTTATTGGATTAGACCGGTGGGGGGAGGGGGGAGGGGAGGGGGGTCGCTGCACTTGAACACTGAACATCTGATTTGACTGATCAATTAATCCTCTTAGCCCAGTGCTTTTGTGTGGTGTGTGTGTGCTCTTGGCTCTTCTCCGCTGACAGAATTAAACCTGTGACTGCTAACTGGCAGACTAATTTCGCCCGATAAATCAGACTGAAGAGCCATTTCCTTTTCACGTCAGGATTGTCATGAGTCTGACATCCTGCATCCTGGCAACTTCACTTTTTCACATGACATGGAAGCTGTGGCCACCGCCGCAGGGAGCAGCTAACTCAATGGTTTGATAGCAACTTCTATACTCTAGCTGTGTTTATCATTATTTAATTCCAGGATACATTAGTAAATAACTATATGAATGTTATAGAATATTATCCCCATACCAAATGTGAAATGTATTTCCAACAGAAACTTACTTAGGCTAGCAAAAAAGTTAACAATATTGAAATGTTTCAAGGTGACTTCTATGAGTTTAACCAGTTGTTCATGTCAGCTTAAAATTGAAGGTTTAAAGCTCTTGATCTTGTGGAAAATACCATGTTGATAACATGTAATGCTCCAGCCATCAGACACCTAAAGAAGTATACATGTTATCTTCAACTGGAACTGGGTCATTACAGAAGGAAATACTATAAATATGGATATCTCTATATCTCGATATATCTGTGTGCGTGTGAGTATCTGTGTCCTAGTAAAGCATGACTGCCAAATCTGTCTTTTAATGAATTTAATAGTTCCATCATTTCTCTATCAACCATACACACACACACACACACTGATTCTACGTCGGTGTTCCTTTTTATTTACTTCAATCGGAGAAGGATGCCAACTGGAAAGCTGACGAAGCAGATGTGCGCCTCGCTGTTTACGTGCACGTGTGTGCCTCTTTCTCCGAGGAATTCGTTAAGTAACCTGACTGTGGCATTGAATTATGTCGTCATAGAAACGAGGATTAGGTTATGGGATGTTTAAGAACGGTCAATTAGTGTTACTACCGCAACATATGTGAGAGGAAAATAAGGACGGCAGAGAAGCATGCAGAGGATAAAGATATATACAAGTGGGGGAAGGAGGGAAAGAAGAAGAAAGAAATCTTCATCAAGAATCTCCCAAACGAAATGTCCGTCCTCACCTTTGACCCTCCAAGAGCGGACAACCGAAAGCAGAACATCCTTTAAGAGATCGATACTGAAACAACCGTTCTGGATGCCAGCTGTGTACGAGAAGCAGCAGGAGAGATGTCTCCACCAAAACCTCAAGACTCACAGAGCGACGTGGAGGGAGATAAAGAGAGACAGAAACTAGGAGAAAGAGAGAGGAGAAGCAGAGTGAAACAGTCGTCAGACTTCAAAGCGTCCATGTATCCGACCTGTTTAGAATTGTAAATCGGGAGTCCAGATCCACCAAAACAAAAGATGAAACGATACTGTAATCCGATAATAGTTACAATGTTTAACAGAGGGAAAATATATATTTATGTGTTTATGTGATTGCTCGAGCGGAATGTGCTCAAAGCATTATGAAATGTTTTATTTCGGTTTCATGTGGATTTGTGTATTTTCCCCCTTTGTTTCTTGTTGGGGTTTTTTTTTTTCTGGTTGCAGCGGGCTTCTGCGTGTGTGTGTGTGTGTGTGTGTGTGTGTGTGTGTGTGTGTGAATGTGAATGTTTGTGTACTTTCACTGTTATATACGGTACATCCGCAGCCTACAAACTTACTTAAGGTACGTTTAAGGAAATAATAAACCCCTTATGGCAAAAGGCCCTGAAGGCAACGTCTCCCATATGAGTTAATTTTTGGCAACGTCAGAATGTATTTGGTGTTTCTTTAACCCATTTAGCAGATCAAATATTCTTCAGCAAAGCCAAACAATTGTGAAAGTTTTATTGAATTATGCTGTTTTCATACAGCTTTCCTCATGTGAATACAACTATGTGAATGGTACCCGGCCACCGTGATTGCTCATGGGCAAGGTAATCCTGAAGCACTTACAGATATTCCTTATAATAAGTGGGTCTAATGTGTGTTAATTGAAAGACGTGATGAACTCGTTTAGATATCACCAAACGCTGTAGTTCTCCCTGACCTCTTTTGACCTTTAGAGCATCTTTTAGCTTATTGGAAACAATTTAACCGTTTTCAAACACTCGTTCCACTCTCAGTGTCCGTGTTTTGACAGCTGAGCTCTTCTCAGCAAAATTATCTGATTACCCGCCTTTACACAAACCGTCCAGCACCAAAGGGCAGACTAGCTAGTGCACATAATGGAGCTTGTAGCCAGCTATTCCCCAAACAGAGCTAAACAAAGAGTGAATACTGAACTTATTTATGCTAGCAAACAGTTGCCTACTTACAACCTGCAACATTTTCTACAACTTTATTGGGTGACTCATTGTTGTGAGTACAGTTAGCAGCGTCGCTCCAAGGCAGCCAAAACGGAAAAAACTACCTCCAAATCCTGCAAGCTTCACTGACAGAAGTATTAACGTCAATAAACACCCATCTTGTTCTTTTTCCTTCGGGGGAAATGCCGTCGGGTTGTTTTATTTCTGTTTCGTAACTTGACAACAACAAAGCAAAACTATACAAAACTGTCGGTTCCGTAATTCAAAATGGATTTGACTCATTTGATCAAATTTAAAAAAGTATTCTCAGCTACTGTAACTCAGCATGCTGTTTATGAAAACTGTTATTCTAGAGAGAGGCGCCCACACGCTGAGTTGATGCTCCCAAACTCAGTGTGCAGGCACCTTTCATCGCGTTGCTTCGTGTTCCTTCCAAAGCGTCCAATACAATAGTGTGTTACTACTAAGGATGTGTTGCTTTTGTGTGAGGATTCTTCTTGCAGTGTTCTCGTCACTTTGCAGGAAAGTTAATCAGTGGGCCAATCTCCCAAAATCCCAGTGTGTGTTTTTTTTAACAACTATTAAAGAGAATTAGTCCATAGCTGCGAGCACCTGGTTGAAAATACACTGATGAATGCAGCACATACATCCTCGTTTACATGGAAATGTCTGTTTTGACAATTTGCACTTCAAAATAGCCCCAGGCCACGTAATCTTGACGGGGGGCAGCTTTTCCATTTTTGGGGTTAATCACATGTTGATGGGGGGAGGATGGTGCCAGAGGGAGAGAGAAAGACAGAAAAGTATAGAAAGCAAAGATATAAAAAAGAAAAGAGACAAAGTTGATAAAGTTACCTTGGAATCCGCCTTATCTAGCAGAGGATTAGTGACCAGATCAATGGGAAGATTGCCCCTGGACATCTGACCATGGGGTCTCAGCCTGGGCAGGACCGAAGGCGAGACCACCGGCGTTTAGAGGCCCCTGGGCACATGTTACAAATCTAAAATGTGTGTGTGAGTTCAGCTGTTCGGTGAACGAATGTGAAATAAGTAAGGTCGGGGCCTTATAAATGCCTTACTCTGGGGGGAGAGAGGTCATTTTACATCACGTGAACCGTTTAAAAATGTCTACGAAGCCCCGACTGACTCAAATTCAGATCGCAGAGCTAGAAAAAGGCCACGACTGTCACCAGGGTTTTCTATAAAACACTCTTCTTGAATACAGATAAAGGACTTCAGATTTGTATTGAAGTGAGGCAGAAAACACCAATTTACATTATTGTATTATATTATTATATATAGATTGATAGTGAAAGTGACTGCAGTGGCCTGTTACTGTGAACAGGTCCTCTATGTATACAAATACACACATAAGCAAAACCATACATATAAATACTGCTTTCATTTGGCTGCAGAGACAGAGACCATCTTTGTTATTCCTCTCCCTCTCTCTGTATATGTCTGTTTATATTCATGGCGCTCTTTGAAGTGGTCATAACATTGCGTGTTAGTTTTGATGCTCTAATGAATAGATGTTTTCATGTGACGCACTGGAAAATGGAAACTATGATTCTTTTCCCTTTCTTTCTCTTTTTCTCTCCAACTTTTCTCCGCACTTCTCATTCGCGCTTTAACCCTCTTTTATCTTTATGACCCGTCAATGTATTTCAGTTATTGTTTTTACGCAATTATGTCTCTCTATCCTGTTTTCTCTCTCGTCCACTCACTCTGTTGTTCCCTCTACCATTATAATCACTTCTACTTGACGTATTTTATATTCTCACCCTGCATTTTGTCGTTATCCTAGATGGTGTTTGGAGGAGACAGTCGCGTGTTCCTGTGTGGGTTTCTCTTTTTCTAATTGCGTGACTCCGTATGAAAAAAATGTGTGAAACGTCATGTCGTGCTTAGTCGTGTTTTTTTTTTGCGCGAGCTGGTCCTCATCAGAAGCTTGTAAAGATCAAAAATATGTGATCAGAGAGGGAAAAAAAGGAAGATGGGTTTTCTCTCGGCTCGTCAGCATTAACATACCTACTGTTCAAATGACATGTTTACCGTGTGGGTCTGAACATCACTTACTTCAGCTTCCAACGTATTGATTTCTTAAACCAATCCGTGCGTTGCGATGCACAGCATTACCGCTTTACGCCGTCTTGAAGCGTTTTTTCTCTCCTTTCTCATCGAGTCGTTGCATTTTTCATGTTCGTGTATCTGTGGATATGTCGGGCCTCGTCTTTTAACTCAGATTTCCATGGCAGTTTGTTATACAGCGTTTGTTTCATGTCTCAAAGCCCCATAAATCCCAAACTAAATCATTTCACTATTGTGCGGCCGGTTTTTAAAGATACACAAACATCAATTCTAAAAGGGCTGTTGCAACACTGGCGGAGTTTCTCTGCTCTGTTGTAGAACTAAATGTACTGACCAGAGTCGGGGTGTATTATAAACATGTTGCTTCTCGTTAGAGTTAACCGAGACATCTTGGCCTGGAACTACAAATTACATTTTAATACATGGACTTTGAAATACATAGGCGTATTTATTTATCTTGGTGCATTTTGCAAAGGAAAGGGACAGGAGCTGTGGCCAAACCCGGCTGAACTATGGTAACGGTCCACTGAACAGACACTCTGTTGAAAACCTAGCCAGTTCCCAGACTTTCCACAGTTGTCATATATCCAGGTCTGTGAGTATGCATGTATGTGTAAAAAAGGGGGAAGAAGAAAGAGTGCCTGTGTTGTCTGAGTGTGTGTGTGTGTGTGTGTGTGTGTGTGTGTGTGTGTGTGTGTGTGTGTGTGTGTGTGTGTGTGATTGCTTTTCCCCTTGTGTTGTGTGATTAGATTTGTCTCCTTTACCTTCAGGGTTGTTGTTTTTGTCTGCCAGCCAGTATATAAAAGCTAGAGGTTTACACACACACACACACACACACACACACACACACACACACACACACACACACACACACACACACACACACACACACTAAAGACCCTTGTGGCACAGCAGTGCATAGTCATGGATTCAATTCAATAATTCATCTATACTATAATATTTCTCATGCAGAAACACACTCGCACACATGTGAACACACACTTTGCACACACACACACGCACATATGGCAAAGCCATTAGTTGCTCTGCACACACTGAAAGATTTGTCGTAATAACAACCGCTTTTGTCGAGGATAATAAAAGGTTTATAGACATGAAATGTTTTAACATTTTTGACTGAAGCGTTTAAAGTTATGGAATACACCAAAAAAAGCAGTGGCAAATAAGGAATCCAGAGAGGAAGCCCAGCTATTCAATAAAAGTGTGATAAATGGTTGCTCAGAAAAATACCCCCCGTATCGTTTTCTGCTCTCATTGGAAGGGCAGGATTAAAACACGCATATTGCATTTCCTCTTAAAGAGATTACAGTAAATGTGTGTCGGCCCACAGGTTTCAGCAGTAACAGTATTAATAAGTTACACATATGTGTGTGAATTGAAACTGAAAAGAAACACTCCAACATCCTGTTAAACACCCTTGACCTTTGAAGATAACACACGCTGTTGTGTTGAAGTGACACTGATGACACCTGATGGCGCTCATTGCTTATTTATGTCCAATGAAGCTGCATAAAAACACATCCTCATAGCTAAACGAGAGCTCTACTTAACAACCGTGCTGCCCTCTTTCTGCACATTATGGTGCTATTGGTATTAATATATATTTATATATATAGATTGAAATAATTGTCATCTCTGAGGGATGTTCTATAGGTTTGCGGAGGCACATACGGTCGGTTGTAATGGAAAATAAATTCAAAGTTTCCCTCTGAATTCTGTGACTGATTACCGTTTAAAGCAGGCAATCAGCAATCTGTAATGGATTATACACGGAGGGTGACTTCCCAAACTTTTCTGCTGGTCCACATGAAAAATTTTGCGAAGCGAAAATGGAAATGATTCATTTGGGTAGCGTTTGTGTCTCGCACCAGGATAGTTAATATTGCCGCCACACGTCTTCTGCTGCGACTTGGTCACAGCTTGTTGATTTTTCAGAGGTACAGTTTGTTTCCTGTCTGCGCTGCCACCGCCACCGCCACCCTCCCACACTCACACAGATACATAACACACACACAGCTGGACAGCAGTCCACTTGTATTACCCACTGTCACCATGTCAGAGCTGTGAGTCAATTAAAGGAAAATTCCACCCTAAGGTCCTCTTTCGCTCTTAGTTCCCATCAATCTGCGATGTTGAGAGCACTCCAGCAGTTACTTTGTGATTAAGTGTTGCAATTTACTCGTTTGTTGTACCCACTCCCTCTCAACCTGTCCACTATTCCAGTTAATGCTTCCCTGCATTCTCCCAGAATGACTTTAACCAATCCCTTCAGATCTGAAGTGAACTTATGTGGAGGTGGAGGGAGCAGGGGTGAAGGCGAGAGAGAGAGATTTGTTTCTAATCGAGAAAAAGTGAGTCACGCTCTTTAGTCAAAATGCAACGTGTCTTGAATCCAGGCAACCATGGGTGGAGAAATTCATAGAGTTTTTCTTCTTTGTGGTTATCGACTGTTGGTAAAAAGTTTTAAAAAGGAGTCATTGCTCTGACTGAGGGATGACACAGAAATCTGGATGTTATGGCATTAGATAAAATACCAAAAAATACCAAAATGTTCTCATTTTATTTGTTACGTTATCTAAGCAAACCCTAAAAAAAACATCTTTACCATTATGAATAATGTTAGGAGATACTGAATATGCGTGTATCCATTTTCCATCTACATTTATTTCCATTTATTTAATTTGAAAATAAATAGTTTGGCCAATGAACAGCTAGAAATAGGGAATCACAGCACCACCAAGAAAGTTGGCCTTAATGCAAACTAAATGACTAAATTCTTTATTGTAAATAGTTTTCGGGTGGATTTTTCCCATTACCTCAGAGTCTGGAAGACTGATATTTGGAAGCCGGTGACGTTTTGGCCAACCAGCTCTTCCATTAATTTACTGCCCCCCTGTAGGAGATGAAATCCGATAGGTGCTCCTCTGTGTCCAGTTCCACCGTCTACTCTAAGCACTTCTGACAATGCAAGCTTGTATCGTCCACAACACAATTCTGAGGTTTAACCGCAACAAATTATCTCATGACACAAGAATATACGGCCCCCAATTTCCCAGCCTCCCATCCCCCGCTGGAAGCCAGTTGCCTGTGTGCCGTCGAAGCTATCTGATTCACACGATGATGCTTGGAAATTAGTATGAAAATAAACCTGCCATCACGTCCCGAATAATCGCTGTGACTTGAAACCCTTAACCACAGGAGAATGTTTCCCTCGGGATGTTTTCTCCTGTCTTCTCCTCTTCCAGAATCTCTGGTTAAACGTCAGAAACAATGAGGCTGTATGATGATTTTATTGCTCTAACACTCCATTGAAGGAGAGGGATCGTGCGCTCACACACAGACACACGTTTTATCAATGTAAAACTAGAGCAGCAGGCATGTAACACATGTGGTTCAAATACAGCCAAGGCCTTACAATCAGAAACGGCAGTAAGTGAGCAGCTCACACACGTACACACACACACTTTTTCTCCCTCACTAACCCTCTCCATTTCTCTCCATAGTGCACACACACACACACACACACAGGTATCGTGAATAATGGCAGTCTTGTGCGTCTGGCTGGAATATTAAATTTATTATTCCTGTTATGGAGGCGAGACAGATAGATTTGGAAATATTACTCATGTAATCCGCATTCCGATAGAAAACCCAACGACACCTCTGCCATTTTGTTTTTCATTTTACAGCTTGATACTGTTTACCGCATGCAGCCCAAAGCATCATTTTTTTTTTTTTTTTTGTAAGTTTCCCTCCGTCATGAATGCCTTTTAATATTGCAGAGTGTGATTTGAAGGGTGCCAGGGTCAAATCTATCACTCAGTACACACAAGGGAAAAACATTTCTTTTATATTTGTTATTTATTTTCTCTTAAGCACGATCAAAATTCACAAGCAGTCCAGAACATAGAACAGATAGATGGCAACCCATCGATTATGTAAATGATCAAATCCCACGAATGCGTACCTTCTTGTGGGAACAGGTGATCATCAAGTAAGACTTTAGTAAGAGTAAAGGCTCGGTTATGCTTCCGCGTAGTGATCACGCAACGGCCACGCAGTTGCTTGGAGACTGTGATGGTTCTGCGTTGGGTTTACGTGTCGAAATGCAATTCAATGCCACACCGGTAGAGGGCGCTATGTTTTTTGTAAAGACTGACCGACCGACCGAGACTCTTGACGTATATCGTTGTTAGCCTCGTTATAGCCTAATTGTTTACTTTCCGGCTTTAAACGTCCACAGTTTTTCAGTGTTTTATTTCTTTGTGCAAAAGCGACAAGGTGCATACAATAAAAGTATTAAAAGTTTAAATGGCGGTGTTTATTAGTGGAAACCGGATAGCGGTCTCCAGCGGATGTAGTTAGCAGACCAATCACAGCCGATGCCGCTGCGTTGGTGTTGCGTCGCCTCGACACGCGTCTAGGATTTTTGAGAGGTGCACGTCAGGCCCTTGCGTTGGGTCCGCAAGGACGTAAGGGGTCCGTAAGCCCCCTTGCGTTGTGTCAACGCGGAAGCATAACTTGGCCTTAAGATTTCTAGGTCCAATATCGACTGTCAGTTATAGCAAATAAAACTGCAACTATGAGATTTTAACTAACAAATTAACTACTTTTTGTAATATTTGCATTAATTTGTGCATGCATGGATTGCGTAACTCCAGTATTTTTCGTAAAACTATGCAGCTAACTTTGCTATTGTGTTGACTTTGTTGTAGTCGGTGTGTTGTTGGGGGAAAGAAGCCATAAAAAGCTGCAAGAAGGGTTTTCAAAGTCAACCGTGGTGCGTTGATGGGACAGCAGGGATCTCCTACTTCTTAAATATATCTTTTAAATGGCTTTCTTGTGTGATCACAAAGAAAACGTAAATACTCCGTGGTCGGCGACACGACACCGGATGGGCACCGTTGAATGTAACCATTGAGGGATATTGGAGCATTTCTCATTCCCTCCCCTCCATCGGTCCACGAGCGGCAACAGTCTGGCAGCGAGCCCATTTTCCAAGCTGGAGCATCGTGCGAGGCATTGCATTACCGTATATTTTATTTATCTGCTTTTGCATCTGAGAAGAATGGCGCTATTCATCGCTGTTGTTCATCTTGTGTGGCGCAATGGTTCAGCAAATGGTAAAAAGATGGAATGGGCCTGCTGTTTCTGAGACAAATAACCCTCAGAGGTGAAAGTACCCTCCGTCTCTCTGCTTATTCTGTGTTTTTATTCCCAGCTCATCCCTCCGAGGACCATTTGAGGGTCAGAAGAGGATTTTCAGGGCTCTGAGGTGTGCCCTGTTGGTTGTTGCTAATGATGATTTAGGAATTGAAGCCTACTGCTGCGCTCCTTGGTAGTCGAGCTGCATGACAGTAGGAACTAAGTGCCAATAATTCAAAATGGAAAAATGTATACACATATGACTTTTATCTGCTATTGCTTAATTTGTGATGCAAACCATATAGAAAACAAACAAAAAAAAGTGTTTGTTGCTTAATGATTGATGGTAAACAATGCATTTTAATGTTAAATCAAGCATGCAAACCTGTATCGGTTACAACAATGCACACAGACAAATTATGTTTATCAGTTATCCAGCTCTCTGGGCAACAGACAGACACACACAACATATTTCCACTCATTTATGTATTTCTACATTAAGTGTAGCGGACCTTGAGACGATCACTTACCCATCAGCCCTGCCGGATCAATCGCCACCAAAAGCGAAGATGACGGTTTACAGCTTGGTCAAAGTGTTTCTGTCGTGTTGAATTTTTGCCCACTACATCTGTGTTTCACAATGACAGTAAATGGTGAATAAATAAATGATGATTTATTTGATTGAAAGACAGTGTGTCTCATGGCCAACAGGATGCTCTGAATATGATTTTGGTGAAAGAAAGTGAGGAAAAAATGCAACAGATGATTCATAAAAAGATGTACCAAGGATGACTAAGTCAAGATCAAATAAATGTGCTGAATATGGCATTATTATATGATTTCCACCTTAAAGGAGACATATTATGCTCATTTCTGCTTGTTGACATGGGTCTTTGATGTCTAAATGGAATGATAGTAACATGCTTTGGTCGAAAAAACCCAAGGATTGAGCACAGCAGGGTTCTCAACATACCAGTTTCACAGCCCTGCTTTCAGCGGCCGGATTCAGTGACTTTCCCTCTAAATGCTAATGAGCTACTGCGTGCGCCGCCCAAACGGTCTTGGCACCGCCCACCTCTTCCTGCCGGGCGTAAGACGTGAGGACGCCATTTTGTAACCATAACACGGTTGATTCGGGGGAGAAATGGCTGCCGGACTCGCCACCGAGAATCCTGCCCGTATACAGGCAATCGAACCGGGCCGGAATGTCGGGACCCGTGCCCTCAGACCCGGGCGAAAAGCCCTTGCAGCTCAGTCACGCTCCGGCCGGTCCAGGTCCGCGCCAAGCCACAATTACGCACCGCGAAGCCGGACTTCTGCTCCGCCGCAGACCCGTAGACCCTCGGACGCGTTGCGGGGAATCCAGACGTTAAATAGAGACCTCAACCACGCCGAACTGTCGGGACTCTCACCGTCAGAGCTTGCTGAAAAGCCCTCGGACATCGGTCAAACACCGGCCCGCCCAGCCCCACGCAAGTCCACACAGGCGGACTCTCCGTCGAACGCGAAACGCCAAGACGCGCAGCACGCAAACCAGCCGGGAGACAGACAGCTGAACACGGCCGAACTCGGGCCACTTGTGCCCACAAGGCTGTGTGAAAAGCCCATGCACCTCACCCAAGCACCGGCCGGTCCAGCTCCGCGCCGCGCCACAATGACGCACCGCGAAGCCGGACTTCTGCTCCGTCCGTAGACCCGTAAAACACTCGGACGTGTCGCGGGGATTCCCGCAGGTAAATAGACACAAGAACCCAGCCGAACTCTCGGCCCTGATGCCCCCAGACCATGGTGAAAAGCCCGCGGTCCTCACTAACACACAGGCCCGCCCAGGTCCACAAGAGTCCACACAGGCGGACTCTCCGTCGAACGCGAAACGCCAAGACGCGCCGCACGCAAACCAGCCGGGAGACAGACAGCTGAACACGGCCGAACTCGGGCCACTTGTGCCCACAAGGCTGTGTGAAAAGCCCGTGCAGCTCACTTAAGCACCGGCCGGTCCAGCTCCGCGCCACGACACAATTACGCACAGCGAAGCCGGACTTCGGCTCCGTCCATAGACCCGTAAACCCTCGGACGCGTTGCGGGGATTCCCGCAGGTTAATAGACGCAAAAACCCAGCCGAACTCTCGGCCCTGATGCCCCCAGACCATGGTGAAAAGCCCGTGGTCCTCACTAAAACACCGGCCCGCCCAGGGCCACAAGAGTCCGCACCGGAGAACCGGGAACTCTGCCGGTAACCCCCCCGATTATAGGCTCAAAACCCCGGCCGAACTCTTGGGCCTGACGGACTCATGGCGAGCTCCAGACGACCCCGGCACCAGGCGGCCCCGTGGACCCATATGAGGACCCGTGCATCCGATGACAGAGCAGCAGTGCTTGGCTTTCGGCTTGTACATGGTGGCGGTTAGGCTGTCGAGTACAAGTGAAGCGAGTAAGAAAAAATGGCGGATCCTTGTTCAGGTAGCCGGCGTAATGTGGGCGGGGATATGCCATGAAAATGCAATGACTATGCAAGAATATGCAAAAGACCGGATTGTGACGTCACAATACGGTCAAAATCCAAACGGCTCGTTTAGAGACTAAATTCCTGACTCTGCCAGTTACTAAATATTGACTTAGTTGTCAAAACTCATGTTTAAGGGGTCGGGAGACACCCCGGATACGCAAATATACAAACTAAAGCAAGGAAAAAGTCAGTTTTGCATAATATGTCCCCTTTAAGTCATGCATTTATTATTTTTAACCGATTTTCAAGTTGTTTTTATGAAATAATTTATTTAAAATACAAGAATTAACTTCTTTTTAATAGAGCTGAAAAAAACAGATCAATTAGTTGCATGAAGTTCACTTTTCCAGCTTCTCAAATGTCAAAAAGTAGAAGTTTTCATATTCCATTCTCTTAAAACCTAACATTTTGAAGGTTTAAAGACCTCAGGCTCTTTGAACTTGTTCTTCATACTATTTCCTGACATTTTATGGAATAAATAATGCAGGAATTAAGTAAGTTAACAAATTAAACGTCTCACATTAATGGATAGTAATGTGTTGGTCGCACCTCAAATTAAAACCAAAGGAAGAAAATAATGATACAAATGCATCACACACTAAACAAAAATTCACAGGGACACTCAACACACCAACATACAAACACACACACACACACACACACACACACACACACACACACACACACACACACACACACACACACACACACACACACACACACACACACACACTATTGTCATTGATCTACACCTCCATTACAACGACACATGCACACAGACAAACACGGAGACAGTGCAGCTCATTGCCAATGATGTATGTGTCCAATAGAGACAGTATTGATTCGCACTACATGGCAACAATAGATAGAATACTGTCAACCATAAAATATTCTGTTGGGTGTGTATTTATGTGTGTGCACGCATGTGTGTGTGTGTGCGCACTGTGTGAGGCGAGTTTAATGTATAGTTAACTTTTTGTGTGTGTGTGCTTTGTGTCCCCAGTTCGCATCATCCTAAGACTATAAATACTCTCTCTAACTGACTTGCACACACACACACACACACACACACACACACACACACAACAATAATTTGTGTCTAACTGCATCTCCCTGTCCAAAATATTTAATACACACATTCTCTCAACATGCGAAATTGACTGCTCCTGCACAACACACACACACACACACACACACACACACACACACACAAGCTGTTAAATAGAGAATAAAGGTGTTTGTGTGTCTCTGTGTGTGCCTGATGGCTAGCATGGTGCATAAAGCAGGTCGTTACCGGTCACAGGTCTGTTGATGGTGGCAGAGCTTTTGTCTGAAGGGAGTCTCAAACGCCGGCTGGGAGGCCGAGGATGAGGACACATAAAACACCCACAGCCATTTACAGCATATATGGGGACATTAAAGGTGAAATCCTCCCCAATATAAAATGCACACACTGTGGAGTATTGCATAACACGTGCACATAGAGCCTGTTTGTTTTGCAAAAAAAACAACAGAGCCCAGATCATCCTGTCCAATCAGCACGCAGGGCTGTGTTCGTGCACACACAGAGCCCCTCCCCCCTCAGGTCGTACCACTATCACAGGGGGGAGGCGGAGGGAAGTAGCAACGAGCTTCCAATTCCTCATTAAAAACCGAAACGAGGAGGTCCAAAACAACCAAGGAAAAGAAAACACAGGTGGAAAAGAAGGAAAAAAGAAAGATTATGCCGGTGCCCGTGATAAAACCAGAGTCAACATCGGGATTTCAAAGGGCACAAAGTCGAGGGGAAGGAGCTCGTTGGTCGTGGGGGAGGAGCGTGAGAGTTGTAAACATTCAAAATCTGACGGAGTGCCCTCGATCCGCCGGACTTGCCGACTGGGACTTAAAGTCAGCAACAAAAGCTGACCATTGACATTCGTCTGTGAAGAGAAGCACGGCAATGTTGAATCTCATTGAAAGGATAACCGAAGTATTACACTGTGTTATCCATCATCCAATTATTCGAGCTCATTGAAGAGCTGTGCGCATAAGCAGGTCTCTGTTAAAGCTGGGAAACAGAAGAACAAGGCTGTCTTCATTTTTATTACGCCATCAGGACATAAATCCTCAAGCTGTGAGACAAATCCTTAAGCTGCTTCAGTGGTGGTGAAAAGGAAGCTGAATTTGTGGTCACAATGGCAGCACCCACTGTGATTTTCCAGGGATACAGGCACATTTTGCTCGTTCCCACCTGTTGGCTCTATAATGACATTCAGCTCAATCACGGATAACAAATAACATTCCAGGTGATAGTGTCATACAGATATGCATTCAAGGTGAAATGCTCAGACAGTACTTTGGACTATTACTACTTTTATTGATACCTTTGATCAGCCAATGTCTTGAAGGCGTGTGTGCCGATGAGAGGTGTTGCTTCCAGGTGCTGCCACCTTGAGGTGAAGTTTACCTCATTACCGGTTTCAGGTTCTCCATGAGAATTCTGTCTATAAAAAAAATTGCTCTTGCTTTTCCCCATGACGCTAAATCCTCCGGCATCCCCTGCTTCTGCTGTATGGAGCAGACACTTTCAGTTTTGTATCGCATCCATCGTAAAACTTTGTATGTGACACCAACTACCACGACAGTCCTACTGGGGACAGTTACCGGGGAAACAAAAGCACTATGCCGTTACTGTTCCTGTGCCGTAAATCAAGCCTTCATTTTGATCGCATCCGGTGGACGACAGAATGACATGAAAGCGAGGCTCATAGGGGACCAATTCAAACATGGATGACATTGTGCTTATGATAAGTTAAAGCAACAAACTTGTCTATTTGCACATTAAAAATATTAAAAGCGTTTCAGGGTATTTTTCATCCCGTTAACAGGCCGTGGCAGCATGTTTGGAACGAACCGATTGCAACCAATTTCAACTCATTAAGGTGACAGATTGAATAGAGAAGGATTGAGGGGAAGTGGAACCAAATAAGGAAATAGAGAAATGGATAGGGACAACACAATTGAGTAAAACTTTAAATGTGATTGTTCTCAATTGATCAAAAGAAACCGACTTTTCACTGTTATTCATTATTCATAAAGTTCTTCGTAATTCATAGGATAGGAGACAAAGTGCTTTTACTCTGGAGATATGAAACCTGACTTTTCATAGTTTACTAAGAAGACATTTCACTCCGTCTGACTCGATTTCTCTCACAGTCTCACTGTAACACTACTGAAGCTGACCATCTGGACATTTGCCCTAAAAAATGGTGTATTGGACTTTTAAAGACTTTAATGATGATTTCATTTCATTACTTTGTTTTTATTGCACTCTCCCGTTGTCAGTACATTTTTACCCTTTCCTCTTCCTCCAATCTTTCCTCACTGATTTCATTCTTTTACTGCTTAATCTTCCTGTTGATCGCTCTCTCACTGTTCAGATGTTTCATCTCCAGTTAAGTTGGGTAAGTACAGGATTACCAAAGAGAAAGAATGCTCAGATAAGGAAGAGACACTGAGCGTGGAAAGGTTAATTGAATTATTGAACTTGGATTATGTTTCTGCTTGCTTTGTGTGGCACAAATCGTTCCCCGCTGCCTACTCGGCTGCACCGATACAATAAACCAAATTAATTTGTTCTCTCAGAGACCAGCTTTTAGATGCACGCATTGCGTGACAAAAAAACAATTCAAATTCCTTCAAATCACTGCCAGTATCAAAGTCAAATGTTGTCCCGACCTCATGGAAATGTGGAGTTGATAGCTTCTATTATATCCGTCTCTGAGTTTCCTTCCCCGTCTCCCATCATCTACCACACAAGTATCCAACATCAAGTCCGTCTTTGTATTGCAATCAAACAGAAAAGTAATTCTAGGAGGCTTCTTACCTTGAACAGTAATATCATTAAATAAGATGGAGCAGATAAAACGGGTAATGAGAGCGAGAAGGAGGAAAACTAGATTGCAAGGACAGCAATTCAACATGCAGTGACTATCTAGTTTAAAAAGTGTAATGAGGAAGACTTCTTCACTAATGTAAGCCATGTCTCTTATGGTTTCATACATTTTCCAGCGAACGAAGAATCCCGAATGACTTCAACCCCATGAAAACAAAGTCATATACAACTTATTTGCATGAGCAAATACATTTTGTATGACAGGCTTTATGATGCTGCCTGATTACATTTTTAATCAGCATAACAAGAAAGCAATTACATCTTCAAGCTGTTCACTCCCAACGTACACGTTTGTTATCCGCACGACAAAAGGGTGATTAACATTTACGTGGTTGTGTTTGGGCGACTGAAAGCTCTTTAGGGTTAGAGGCGTACTCTAACTCTAACAACATGTGGAACTGAAGAAGCAAATCCCAGGCTTTGGTTGTTAAAGTCCTGCACTTTTCACCCATTCTCCTCCCTTTATTAATACAATTAGCTGCACCCGTAGCATGCCTCCTGCTGCTTTACAAGTCAGATTCAAAAGTACTGATTAGTGAGCGAAGGTTACGTTTTCACTGTACGATAGGCATCGTTCATTAACACCAGATGGAGGCTGATGGAGATTAGATGGAAAGAGATTGGAATAATTAATGTTAAAAAACATGAATTATTTCCCAGGCCAAAAAGAGATGGAACAAGGCTATCAGCAAAATACAGAAGATCCTGGTTGTAGTTACTGCAGTTATGGTTGGTAAGGCCATCTTCTAACAGAGAAAACAACAGCTACATTTCGAACACTTTCTTTAATCTAAACATTGCATATTTTCTATCAAATTAAATATTTATGAAATGTAGATCATTTTCTTTTGAATTGTAGAAATTGTATTTATTCACCATATGATGAGACATTTTTTCTTATAACAAAAATGTGCTTAAAACAGAAGATTCTGAATTATGAAACAAGAATTTGTACATCAACACATACTTGACTTTGTAATATTGTGTGTAGCTCTGGCCATGAGGATGAACGTGCTGGCAGCAGAGCGGGCGCGTGCTTCTGATAGCATTAATGAGATGCTTACGAGCAGCTAAATGGATTTGCATGCTGCTCCACTCACGTTATTCAAGCTTGCATTCAGCAAAGCTTGGGGTTTTTTTTGTTTTGGTTTTTTTCATCATCTGGCGTTAAGGGATTATATCCACATTTTATAAGAGTGGAGACAATTGAACCTGAGTAATTACTGAGGTAGATGTGCGAGCAGCAGTCTGGGGAAGTTATTAAGCAGCAATATAAACAACAGACTGATCAACATCCTTAATGAGCATGTCCTGAGTGAAAATGTGCCCAGAATGTTGCACAAGTGACCATGTGTATACACTCATTAGCAAACTAAAACATTTAGACTTTCCTTTTTTTTTTCGATTTAAGAAAAAGACAAGCATTTGATATATTTTGGCTCGTTGTACAGTAAATATTTGCATGAAGAATTTTGACTGAACATCTGTTTTCAGACCACAATCTTCACTCAGAGACGGAAGTGTCCATCACTGTCTCCAACGATTGCCCAGTCTTTATGTAAATGAGTTAGCAGCGCAGCTAGACCAATCTAAAACCCCGGTTTCTTTCTGAAGCCACACGTCTCCTGGAGTGGAAAGCCTGCTCCATGCAGATAACCGAGCGTTTGCCGTCCTCGTCGCATCAAAGACAGATTGCTGACGGAATTCGCTGAGGCTGGGCGACTAAAATTGGGCCCTAGCTGTAAATCCCCTCAAAAAAACTGAAATAAAGATGAACAAAAATGATGATCTGAGGCATGAGTTCCATCCAAGTGCTGTACAACGGCAGCCTTGAGCTCTCAGTGAGCAACACTCACCTTAGTGTAACAAGCAGAGAGTCAGAGGGTAACTTACAGCATGGCAGTAAATACGCGTCGAGTAAAGGCTCGTAGCTCATGACCAAAGTTGCGATACTCTGCTGATCCATCTTTCCTGCAGCAGGGTTTCCTCGGATACACAACATCCCAAACCCATGACTCTTTATTAAGCTCCCTATATTTTCATGTATTTATACAGTCTGGGAGTGCATAAACTAAGCAGGTGTTTAAGTACACACATTATTTACAGGATGTACAGTTGCGAGTGTGTGTGTGTTTGTTTTTCAATGTAGTGTCATGTAGTATATGTGTGTAGGTCCTTCACATTTCCTGCAGGTTGCCAGTGAATATATCTTTTGCTGTGTCACCTTGACCCAATATTTACTACTTTATGGCATTGGCTGTGTGTGTGTGCGTGTGTGTGTGTGTGTGTGTGTGTGTGTGTGTGTGTGTGTGTGTGTGTGTGTGTGTGTGTGTGTGTCATTATTTCCACTAGAAAAAGTGTTGTGCTCATGTTTTTTCTCCATCGTCCCACAATGACATGCTGTACCTCCTGCACCACCTTGAGATTAGGATTAGGATTACAATGAGGGTCTGGTAAAGATAAGCGATGGTGGCGGTAAAAGGTTAAAAAGGCAGGTGATTTAATATATGAGAACCTCACTATATGGCTGTCGAAACAAACAAAGAAATGTGGCAAACAGGTCTCTGGAATGAGAGTCAGGGTGTGAAATGGAAATTCATTGAGAAGAGAGAGGAAGAAAGGAGAGCGTGAGGGTGAAGAGTGGGAGGGAAAGTTGTTGAAAACTTTGAATGAAATGATAAAATTCAGCTCTGTGGTGTTTTTATGAATTATTTGCAGAAGGAGAGCTTCAGGGAGGGAGCATAGGCAAGAGACAAACAAAGACAGAGGAGAGAATAAGAGAGGAGGATACGTATGTTTGCATAGATATGGTGTAAAACCTTGGACTGGACGGAGTGTGGAGGTCTAAGTCAATCGTCTGCTCACATCAGAAGCATTTCTTTGCACCGGTCAATAAGTGATTCTACTCTGCTGTCACAAACAGCAGTGACCGTAGGCTATTTCTGATAAAACAGTGGAGGGATTTTATCGTAGCACTTCCGTGTCCAGAATGAAGCAGGCGTAACACTACAAGACAATGACCATGACACTCCACCAGAAAGAACGCCTGAAATAAATAACTCGACAGCCGGCAGGTGGATTTTTACTGTGAAGACAACATCTCTGCAGTCACAGTGAACAGAGAGTGGGGTTAGAAACCTTTTGAGCTTGGATACATGGAGATTAATTATGTTTTGTTGTTCTTGTTATTGTTTTTCAGGAAATAGACTTCCTAGACGTCAGGGAGTCCTCCATCAAATGAGCTCCACACAAAACACATTTACATTTACACATTTACATGATCAGATGAGCAGATCTTTAAAAATCAAGCATGATGGTAAAGTTATAGAAATCATACTTGAATTTGCAAGTACGTAGACGAAACTGTGATTTCATGCTCAAACCAGAAGGCATAAATAAAACAGAATCTAAAAAACACATGTACTTTTTATTAAAAAAAAAAAAAATCTGCTGCACTTTTTTTTTTAAAGTGTCCATGGAGTTGGCAGCTGCACTTCCACCAAATCAGATGTGATTATTGCAGGTTGTTGTCACGGTGACAAGCTGATGCAGTTTCAACATTTCTCCGCACATTGTTTTTGGCTTCCCCCCTGCATTGTTGTAGTTTAGAAGCACCAAACACATTCAAATGAATAGGAGGACTGGCCTTTTCACCGCAACGCCTGATTTGGTGCCTTACTCAACATTTCAATAGTGAATGATTATAGCAATTTAATGCATAAAGCAGCATAGACACAAACAGTCAGGGCATGCACACACACAGACACACCCACACAGTAACACACTGAGAAATGGCCTGAGGACCCGTGACAAAGAGAAACAGAAGAGGGGAGAGGAACAGGGAAAAGGAGGATGGGCAAATGGAAGAATGGGTGATGAAGAAAGGATGAATTAGTCAAATCTGTAGAAACCTTGACGCTGCCATTGCCTGTCTTCCCCTGTATCGCTCCATTCATCAGCAGTTGTATTTGTCAACCATATTTCCTGAGATCTTTGAGGACAGTGAATTCCAAACATTGTCTTCAATATTTCATAAGCTCATTTACATTAGTTCAAAAACACGTTCCCCTCAGCTTTTGCATTTTGATGCGCTGCAGTGTTCTTGGGGAATGAATAGATTTTTACTGTTCTATTCAAATTAAATGAGAGAGAAATTAAAAGGACAGAAAAAACATGAATTTGGATCTTTAATCGGAAAAATGTTGAGGTTTTGAAGCAAACATAAATGTGACCCATCCATTAGAATTTGTCAAAACAAGAACGGGGCAATTTCAGCCAGATTTACCCGCAAAGTTCCTCCAGCGACTTCCAAAGAAAAACTGGAGCCCATATTTGCAGCCTCCATTTGTCCCTGATGGGATTTCAGTGCCATGTAGGATGTGTGAAATGGGATTATGCATTTGCTGACAACATGGTGCACTAAGACACAGAGGAAATGTTGGCATGAAACTGAATATTTTAATAAAAATGCAGTATGTTAAAGCTTAATGTACAATTAGAATTAAAACAACTTCTACTTTCCTCTTCTCACAGAGAGTAATGAGTAAATACAACACACACACGAACACACACACACACACACACACACACACACACACACACACACACACACACACACACACACACACACACACACACACACACACTTATATTACAGCACAATTGATTGACTATATTTCCTCTAACCACTGAAACAACTCTCTAACTAAAATACTTTTAATATGGCTTTATTTAATAATTATTTTTGCAATAAATCATGGTAATGTATTGTTTCCTCGAACAAATACCAAGAAAAATAGAGATTTCTTCAAACTGCTTGTTGACCAAATGAGTTTTAACTTTGTTACCACTTAAAACAAGAAAAGAAAAGCATAAAGTCCTCATGAATAAGAAGTGTGCTTGAAGAATTGATTCGTGAAAAATCAACAGTTGCAGATAAATCCGTCACTTTCATCTCCACAATGAATTAAAAATCAACTACGCAATTTAAGAAATTAGGAAATAAATATTTCCCTGAAGAAAATGTAAATAACTATAAACTGAAATGACTGAAAATAAAATACCAAATTATACATTAAAATCAGAGAGTCAGAGATCATTTAATAGTCGGTAAACTCAAACAGCCACCTAAACAACACAAAAGAATATCAGAAACAAATCATCAGTTTTAAGAAAAACAGCATCAATGCAGGCTTATTCTCCATCCAATTCCTGTCAATTTTACGGTATTCACCGTGCCACAGTGTGAATTCCCATAAGCCTGTAAAAGCGACTAGCTGCTCACCCAACACAAAGATGAGGGTCGTGGGTTTGCCTGCAGTGATTGGCTGAAGGCCAGCGGCTCCTGGCGTGAATAAACGGAGCGAGCCGGAGCGTTGATGAGCTTTTTTTTTTTCCGTGGGATCACCAACAGGTGGCAGGACGCCCGTTTGGTGGCGGCGCTGTGCTGTCGAGCAGCGCGGTTTCAAAGTCTGACTGTCGTCTGTCCGTCTGACCAAAGGAGCTGCAGGTCTCAGCTCAGCGTCCAAAATTAAGTCCCACTCCCACGGCCCATGACACATCCCCGTCCTCCAGATCCCAGAGTGGGGACACTTTGACCGGAGAAACTACTAGCAATGAATCAATGTGTGTGTGTGTGTGTGTGTGTGTGTGTGTGTGTGTGTGTGTGTGTGTGTGTGTGTGTGTGTGTGTGTGTGTGTGTGTGTGTGTATGTGTATATGTGTGTGTGCGTGAATGTGTGTGTTTGCACTTTTTTGTGTAACATGGGCTGCGGACAAATTCATCTACATTAGCAAGAGATTAACCTGCTCACCTGACACATCCATCACTCGCACGCACACACACACGAGCACGTACGCCGCCTCAGGCAAGGGCAGCGGAGAAACACACCTGCACATGCAAATATGCAAAAACGCTGTGGTGCAGTGCAGCTACGATCATACACACACTTATAAAATCAGGGAAAACATGGTGCATATTGGGTCGTACCCGACTGATAGTCGAATCGGATTAACTGATCGTTGAATAATGTCTTTTTCTTGCTCATTGATGCCCGTTTGAGCTTTATGCACCTATAGAAAATAAAGTAAATACAATAAGCTGTTGACCAGAATAATGGGCTATGCATGTGTACATGTGCACATGTGTACGGACTACTGTCCGTAGAACTAAAACGGAGCCGAGATAGACAGACATGGTTTCTTCCTGCCAGCCTTTCATGTTGTATTTAGAATTTGATGGGCAAATTCCATTTTCCACATTAGCAATCCTCAGACAGAAGGGAGACGACAAGGAAAGCTAAGGGATAGTCAACGGCATATTATACATCTTCAGCCTTTCTTTAAATGATTAATAAATGATCCTTTGTTTTACTTTTCCCTTCACTGCTAAGATTCCACTGAGATTAGCAGTCCAATCAGGCTCCTTCGTTAAATAGACCTTTGCACATTCCAGCAGCAAGTGATTTGACAGACTCAATTAATACTGAATGCCTCTATATGACTTACAAAAGCAAACGAGACCATCAGTGACCATTTCTATACACTGTATGTATTCTTTATAGCGGTCATCGAGTCCGAAAAACCACAAAAACACATTTAAAAGCAAACAAAAAAAGAGTAGCTTCAGTGTTGAAAGCCGGACGTTTCATAAGCCATTAAAGCGACAGCACCGTGACTGCACATGTACACAAGTACCAAACAACCGTGGTCCCTGTATGGAGGGAAAGTTCAATGTCTGCTGCACTAATGCACATTTTTGAAGATTAGAAAGCACTCTCTTCTGTTTGTCACAAAGCAAAGCAGTGATCAGTGATCCGTTACATCTTCCATTATTCTCTTATTTTAAAAGAAAGATGCATCATGTTGATCATCCGCTCTGATTTTGTTTTTCATTGAACAAAAATAAAAAGAAAGTTCACATTTGGGAACAACACGCACTCACATTGACAAACAAATAATTGTCCCTCTGCAACAACAAAATAATAAATATCACATTAAATAAAACTGTCTCGAAGGGGTTGATACCCTTTAAAGTTAAAGTTTGGTTTTTACAGTGCAGAAAATCAGAGGTTCGTTTTGTAAAAACAAAGACAACACTCTCGAGAATTAAAGTGTGATGTCGTTTTGCTGTTGATAGATGCATCATCTACTTAATCCAATACATCATGACTTTTCTCTGGTTTTTGATTCTTTGATCACCATTCAAGAAGTTTTCTTCAACAATTAGAGGTAATAAAGGATCGTTGTGTAACGCTGTGTCACATGATGACTATAAATTATCTTTGAATCCCTTAAGGGTTCGCTACAGACATATTTTACATCCGAGCACCACTAAGAAAAACAACCATCACAACTAAATCTTTACTTCTCAGAGAATTATTAGTTATCCAGCAAATGTCATCTGACGAAAACAGATGATCATTATTTTAGGAAAGTTACAGTTAATGTGCATCATGTGCAAAACAAATATGAGCACAAGAGGAAATCTCTGTCTGCTGCATGTGTGTCGACCTCCTTGACTGTAATAATAATGGACAGAGTGGCTCTACCCCCCTGATAGTGTGTGATACATAAATTAGGACCCACATTTTATCCATCTACTCTGGTTTATCTGGAATGTGTAGGGACCCCAGTTGGTCGGATGAGAGTTAATGGACTCTTGTAAAATATAAAATACCAAGCCTAATCCAAAAATGTTCAAACGTTAAGTTTTAAGAGAGCAAAGACAAAGAGGGAGGGATGCACAGCATGGATCAATGCTAATGATGTCCGCAATTACACACAGACACACACACACACACACACACAGAGAGACACACACACACACACACAGAGAACATTCCTTCAGTTTCTCGCTCTTTGTGAAAACCATAACTCTTTCTCCATTTCATGTAGAAAGCAGAAACAGAAATTCAATTTAGAGTCCTGATTGGCTGAGTTGCCTTTGGGAGAAAGACAGTCGGAGAAAAGAGAGAGAGAGAGAAAGAGAGAGGCAAAGCAGATGAGAGAGGGAAGCAGGGGAGGGAGGGGTGGAGATGAGGGATGAAGGAAAGGAGAAAGGAGCGAGAGAGAGAGGGAAGAGTGATGGCATTAAGGGACTGAGGGAGTATGCAGAGAGTGAAGGAAGAAGGAGAGAAAGACAGAGAGGCATTGTGCTGTGTGGCAGCCCCCAGCCGCTGTTTGCTTTGGTTGCCGCGGCAACCGCTAGAGAGAGACGGCTGATAAGTTAACCAGATGGTTAGAGACTGAGAGAAGAAGCAGAGTCTGTGTGTGTGTGTGTGTGTGTGTGTGTGTGTGTGTGTGTGTGTGTGTGTGTGTGTGTGTGTGTGTGTGTGTGTGTGTGTGTGTGTGCTTCTGACTTCAGCAAACACATTTCATGCTTAAAAACTGTTAATTGGGTACAAAAGCTGAGTCCCCACTTTGGAAAAAGCTGATCTTGGGTCAGTGGTTAAGTTCGGGTTCAGGCAAGTGGTTAGGATAAGTGACATAAGGAAACAATATCTTCGTTATCTCCGTGGTGATGGGTGACGGGTGTGATTAATGTTCATTTCTTCATATTGTTTCAGCAAGGCCGGACAAAAACTCCGGGACACGCGTCCTCTATACCTTTTTTTGTGATTCATCTTCTCTTTTTTCCCCTCTGTTTTTCTTCTTCCTCATTTTTTATTCCCTTCCCCATTGCTTATTTATATGAGATGTGTGGTCAGTGCCGAGGTTTGTGTGTGTGTGTGTGTGTGTGTGTGTGTGTGTGTGTGTGTGTGTGTTTCAGCGAGCGCAGGTCGTTGTCAAGGCCAACTAGAAAGAGGATTTTATCAGTTTAATTCAAAAGTGAGAGAGTGTGTACGTGCGTGTGCGTCTTTGTGTAGGAGGACCAAGGGAGATGAAAGAAGAAACTTTTTTTTTTTTTTTCCCTTTTATGAAGATTAATTTTTACAACCAGAAGGCCTTAAGCAGCGGGAGAGAGGGAGGAAACGAGACGGTTGGGGTGAAGGGGAGGAATGAAGGAGGTAAGGAGTGAAGAAACAAAAAGTGAAGGAAATAGGAAAGGAATTAAAGGAAGGAGCAAGAAAAAATGGCTATTTTAATTTTGGTTTGTAGGTTAATTTGAACAAAATAAAAACAGCCTTGTTTGCATATATTTGCATGTGATTGGGTGGGAAGTCAGTGAGGGATTGTAACTCCTGCTTGATAATCATTGAAACCTTTTTAGCCAAACCAAAAATAAATCTAATTACTGATGAATAATGATGATTATTTTGAATGACTTCATAAATATCATTACAGACATGAAGTAACACACGCACAGTCATACTTTCCTCAAAGTTTTTTCAGGCATTATGAATATGTATTATGAGTTTAAAAGATGACTACAGAAAAGAAATTGAAAAAGCAGCTCTCCGGTACTGTAATGTATCTGGTGCACACGTTTCTAATTCTGTCCCGTCTCCCGTCTTTGAGGTGTGCCACCCTGACGGTCGTCTGGCTGGCAGTGCCATGAACACACACACACGCTTGGTTTAAACACTAGTTGCTTTTACACCAGTGATCAAATACAGTGAACACACATACAAAAACATCCATGCAAGCTCTTACAGAAACAAGCATTTCTATAAATCTGCACATGCACGCTGAGGTGTGTTTGTTTTTTTTGCCGGCAGACATCGAGTGAAAGACAACTTTGTCTGCAGGGTAGAAGTAAGAGAGGGGGGGGGAGGAGAAAGGGAGAAGAGACAATAAAGAGGAGAAAAAAAGGGAAGTAGAAGTGACGGTGCTGTAAGCCTTTCAGGAGGGAAGGAGAGATAAATAGTGAATCCGTTTCTTTTCAAAGAAAGAAAGGAGGAGAGAGGTAGGAAGAGGAAGACTGAGAAGATGGAGAGAGAGTGAGGCACATAGATGGATGGCAGATGGTTGAAGATAAAGGAGGGGAGGAAAAAAGAAAATGAGTGGAGAGATAAAAGGGGGAGGTGCAGAGAAACAGAGAGAGTGTGTTGACAGTATGGCAGCAGTAGCAGTAACATTCCTGGCTGAACAGATCAGCTGGCCTGAGGAGAAAGACAAACACAGGAGAGGAAACCACGTCTAGACTACTGACACACACACACACACACACACACACACACACACACACACACACACACACACACACACACACACACACACACACACACACACACACACACACACACACACACACACACACACACACCAACCTGCTAGTTAGACAAGGTGGGCGACTGCCAAGCACTGCCAAGAACCTGGTGGGGGGAGGAGGAGGAGGTGGAAAAAAGGGTGGAATGGAGATAGGAGGAGTGAAAGGGCCAGGAAGAGAGGAAGGGAGAGGTGGGAGAAATGGGCAGAGGGTGTTTCTGCAGGACAGTGATGATATGGAAAAGTACTGTGGGAGGATAGAAACAATAAAAGGAGGTATAGCTGAGCACTCAAGCTGCTGAGCAATATGACGTTTCCGATGATTTCTCTTGAATTCAGGACGAATGAGTGTTTACTTGGAGCCCCTTTACTTTAAATACCCTATTACTAGCAGCCCCCCTCAAACCCCACCCCGTTTCTTCTATCCCATGCTACAAAATAATATATCAGCATATAAATAAGATACTAAATAATTGGTCTTCCCCTCTCAATCTGCCAGCCATCATTGACACCACATCACCACCCCTCCAACTGATGCTTCACCCTCCTCCCCTCTACTCTGGCTGCAGATACAGACAGTGTTTTGGTGCCATCAGTCATAAGTGCTTTACATTTCCAGGGTACATTATAAGGGACTTCGTACCTTGATTTGAATGTAATTTCCGTGTACAAACTGTAAAAATCAATTTCAAAGGACAATAAAGAATTTATCCGATTCTATAGGACACATGGCACAAATCAAAGCCAGGGCTTCTGTTCTTCTGCCACCGAGGCAACACGAGACCGTGGAGATGCAGTTGAAAGTTCTCTGAAAGCTTGTATTTCGCTCCCAAAAAGGTCAAGAATAAACATGCCGTGCCCAGAATCATGCTAGATAATTGTATCCCCAGTAGTTTGAGTAACCAATCAGCCGGTGAAGGTCATGTGACGCGTCTGAAAGCTCTTAAATATCAAAAGGTCAATAATGAAACATCAAGCTTGATAGGTTTCATTTTTGGATGGAAAAACACTGTAAACTAAGCTGGTGAAGTTACATAAAAGTTATTAATTGTGATAAATGTGCTGCATGAGTGACAGTTTCTTGCCAAAAAGGTCATCACAGGGGATGACCTCTCTTTTCAGAAAGTCATGTGCATCCTATTTCTTATCCTATTTCCAACTATCAAAGATATGAACAAATTGATGAAATCCATTACAATCAGTAGCTGTAGCTGCTGTGCTCACCAGCTTTTCCCACTTTCTGCCCCAAATAAGACAACCTAAGAGTGAACTACACAGTTGTCACTGTGTAATAAGTAGCCAGACAAGCAATTTGACATTTGAACAAAAGAGTAGGCTTTTCTGATAAGTTTCTAAAAGCAGTGGGAGGAAGAAAGCATGTCTGAAATGGAATTTCATTTCATGGCCCAGGTCCATTCTTCTCTCAGCTGTAGAAGATGTCGTCTTCATTCAGGCAAAGATATAGAGACGGCACAGAGAGGGCTGACCCCGCGTCTTATGGAGGTCAAGTATTGGCTGGAAGGGGGGGAGGGAGCTTTCTCTGGAGGCGAGACAGCACATCAAGGTTACATCCTCACTGTCATTAAAAGCAACTGTCACTGACCTATGAACTAACGGCGCGGGGTAGAGATGTGAATGCAGCGGCCGGTCCATCCCGGCTGCCCAGGTCTCTGGGAGATTGGCAGGTCAAACAGGCTGTGCACTGATTGTTAATTGGTCACAGGTAACTCCAAAGTCCAATCAGCAACAGTACCTGGAGTGGAAAATAGGCTTCCTGTGACACTTCAACGAGCTTCAAAGAGCCGTGTCCTTGGAGCTGACCTGCTGTCACCTTCTTCCTGCTGCCTGTGGCCTTCTGGGACGCTGCTGGCATGCAGCCGATCCCAGACCAGCAGTTTTTAAAAATGCATATTATAATGATAAGCATGAAAATGATTGCTTGCTTACATGCATTGGATTGTAAAAGGATTTTATTAAGTAAAAAGGGAAACAAACAGATGCTGATCGTTCAATGTTTGTGTGTATATTAAGGACGGTGATATGACAATATATACAAAGTATGCAGAGACAATATAGAATTTATACTGTTACAGCTTTGCCTTTAATGTATTGGCGTGTCGAAGCCCATTGTTGGCACTGTTGCAAATCAATGAGCGAGGCGGTTTTATGGCAATATTGGATTGTTACATGATTTTTACATTAATGTGATAAAGCACTTTAATTTGTCAGGTTTATTTTAGCCATTAAAAATTTCAATTGATTCTTCAGAAAAAAAATCAAACATTACATATTAATATTGTACCGTAAAATGACATACCATAATAAAGAATTTTATTTTTAAATGATGTACATGCTAATCGTGTATGTCACAATCCTTGAAGCATATTTTACTGCCTTGAAGACAATCAGGTTGCTATTTATCCATCAGTCTATTACTCACTCATATTATCAATAGACTGGATTGTATAGCAATGGATGAAAAGCTGTAATATAATAATAATACATTGTTACATCCATAACATACAGTCAATGTGGTCTCACTATAAAACATGCAAAATGCTCAACTCCCATGGCAAATCCAAATATAAGTCTAAAGAAATATTAAATGCAAAAGGGATTTCCAGTCTAAGATATCCAGATATTACTGCAGTTCCAGTTCAACTGTAGCCACAGAGAATGAAAGTGCACATCATCTGTGATGCACACTTTGTGTTGTTCGACAAATGTACTAATTGTAAGTCGCTTTGGACAAAAGCTTCTGCTAAATGGCCTTAAAGTAAATATCACCCGACGCAGTGACACCGTTTATCCGTCGCCCACAGCAGCTCAGGGAAACGGTGTCTCCAGGGACAAGCTGTTTCAGATGGATAGCTTATTGATAAACGTAGCCTCTCCCATATTTTGATGTGCTAGGTTTATGGAAACCCATTTAAATCTCACTACAGGACACCAGACAATCTATTTAGACATGGCTGAAGACTCCTAACCCAACAGCAGGAAAGCAGCTGGTTCAAAGTGTTGTGTTCCCATCAGCCCGGCTGCTCCCTCTCTGAACTCTGTCTGCCGCCTTTGATGAGTCACAGGTTGTTTGGTCATTTGCTGCATCTTATCCTGGAAGACCACATGTATGAAAGTTGCTTCCTGCAAGTTTTTTTTTTTACTTTTATTTGTCTGAGACTTAGTCCGGACAGCAAACTTGCACATGAAAATGATCAAGAGGACGCTGTGTTCAGTGTTCTTATCAATATATAAAAAAGGTTGACAAAATAAATAATAGTTTTCTTCAATTAAAAATTCTGCTTTATGTGCATATGTGTGTTTGCATTCCCTTTCCATTTGGTGGTGCCCATTCCTTTTTTTCCACATTTCATTTCTAATACAGGCAAACAATTTATATTATTATTACAAAAACCATTATAAATAAAAAAAGTAATTTTAGGAAGCTTCAGATTAGTTCTTAATTAAACTTTGAACTTAAATATTTTACCCAACAGAATACATTTTTGTGCATATTCTTTACCAAATCTTCACAAAACGATCATCTCTGGAGACTACATGAATATCCAAATCAATGAAAGAAAAAAAAAGGCACATGAAGTGATCGCAGCTTTGGGTTTTCTCAGAAATGTCTATCAGTTTGACTCATCTGGGACTTTTTGTTCCCATTTAAATGCATTTATATCTGATCGGGAGCATCTGAACAGTTATCCTCAAGCCATTCCACCATTATTTTTTTAAGATTTTGGGGGAAATGTGGGGGAAATAGTCGTGGAATGGCATGCATCAACCGGCCCGGCCAGCTGGGAAATCTACCAGATGTAACATTTTCCAAGACAGTGAAGCAGTTTTAGCTTCATCATCAGGCAAAAACTCTTTCAGCTCAATCTCACACTCTTACTCTTATGGGGGGGTTTTTCCAGGAACGTTTGGAAGTTAAACACATTATCTTGGTTTCAAAGTCACTTTGACGTGATGGATTCAAGGTGAATGCTTGTCAATGAGCTGAATATCAAAACCTATTGTGTTCTTCCTGCAGAGCTTGTATGTAGGGGTCTGCTGTGTGGCCTCCAGGCTCGCTTTATTCTGTAGTCTTATGTTTGTTCTTTTGAAGCTGACAAACACTGCTTATTAATGTGTCGTAAATAGTCAATTATGGTTCATCACAAATTATGCATGTCATCCGGATCCATTGTCACAATTAACACCAATAAACAAGGACAAGGAAATCAAGGAATCATCAGCATCAGCGTTTATTTGAGCATTCAAATAATTTCCCTTTTGAGCCTTGAGAGCTTCAATCAACACCAAACACTGAATTATCACAGTGGCTGTAATATGAAGTGATTTGATGCAGGCTTTCAAATTAAAAATAATGAACCTAATAATGCCGTGATATCAGGGATTATTTCATCTGAGATATTATATAAATGCATGCCTTTGGAATCTTTATTATGGCTCTCAACAATCCAGTTTTCTCGATCTGAAATGATCCATTTCCATCCTCTCAGGAAGGCCGACGTCTGTCCGAGGCTGACGAATAGGATGTCCCTCTGAAGGGCAGGACTCTATGTAACGGACTCTATAACTCATTCTATTTAGGAGGTATTAGAAAGTATGAATCAAATTACCAGGAAGTTTATAGATTTTCCCATCAATACTGCAGTTTATATTCAAGTCTATGCACCCTTATAAATTACGTGGCCTTAACAGCCTTCTGCCTCCTCAATCAAATTATTTTCAGCTCCCTCAGAAATTAGTTTCATCACTTTGTCTATTGATTGAAAACACTTTTGCGTCAAGGTGTTTTTTTTTTTTTTCGGTTCATAAAAAAAAAAAAAAGAGGGCCACTTCAGAGATTAACAAAATTACGCTTCATGCCTCGCAACTCTGAGTCGGCACTCGGTCTCAACGGTCCTTTCAGCTAAATGCCAAATCAGCATGCCAACATGCTCACAGTGACAACATGCTGATGTTTACAGGTACAACACTCACCGCCTTCACCATCTGCTAATTGGCAGTAAACACAAAGAACAGCTGAGGCTGATGGTAATGTCATTAGTTATACATAAAATGTTGGAGATGTGAAGAACGATACATTTCGGATGATAAATGTCTCGAATGAAAGTTCAGTGGTCGTCAAAGTTATTCCTTTAGGGGACATAAATGTCTGCACCAATTACATGGCAATCCATCCAATTGGTCTTGAGCTATTTCACACAAAAACCACATGTGTCAATGCAGTGGATCACCAGAGTCAGTAGGGGTTTGTCTTCAGGGGACCATGCATGCCTGCACGAATTCTCTGGGCAACTCATCCAGTAGTTGATGAAATATTTCAGGAGACCAAATAGGTGAACCATCCGACCGTCACTGCAATCCATAAGAAGCTGCCTCTCTTCTGTCTTTAACTATAAAGCTGCACAAGAGTGCCTTGCCCAACTATAAAGCATGCAATCTCTGCTGCAGTTATATAAATCCAAATTTACAGGACGCATGTGATACATAACTGCAGTATGTGTTGCTTCCCTGTTTGTGATACCGGTGAGCACTGCCAAGGCTGGCTTTCTGAAGGCTAAACGTGTGTGGTCTCTGCAGACAGACCCTGCCGCCCACTCCCCTGACACCCGGGTGAGATATGAAGATAGACAGAGTGCTGCAGAGAAAATATCCGTGTGTTGACACGCTGAAACACACACTGTCTTCATCCCTTTTTTCCCTTTTCCCTTCCCTCCCCTCGGCATCGCTCCGTCTCCTCACCATCTGCTCCCCACCATTCGGCTGCACTTCTCTCCGAGGGAGAGACCTTTAACCACATCAAGATAGATAGTATTTCATCTTTATCTGAATGTGTATGTGTAAATGGAGCATGCTACATCTCTGCAGCAGGTTAGTGCACATTATGGGAGCTGAAATGCCTTTGCTCAGCAGTGCTTCAGCCACAAAAGCTCACAACTCGTCTGAGTTAGTTTCTGAATGATTTGAAACACAGTAGACGAGTGTTTGTTTTAACCTCACCGGGCTTTTCCCCCCACGGGTGAGGAAACGTTAAATACGGGCAACCAGCTCATCTAGAAGCTCGGTGGGCAGGAACACCTATTTTATTTCATATTTTTCTGATTGTTCAAGGTCATTTAATCTCCTGGTTAACCCTTTGAGCTCTGTGGAGGAGGCGACATTGAAACATTTCGTACAGTCAGGTTTTAGGCCTTGGCTATATAGGTTTGCACTGAGCTACAGAACAAGGTGTTGGGTCGAAAGGAGGAGGAGGAGGAGGAGGAGGGACTACTGATTTGGATCTCAGCTTGAAAAGCTGAAGAATCCCTGACTTGCAGTATTACAGATGGCCAAACAGCAGGTTATTGTTGACAAGAAAGTTTGGGGTGTTTTTTGAGAGATTCAAGGTGTTTTTTTTTTACTTCAGTAAAGCAGTAGACACTGTAAAAATACAGATACAGATAAAGAATCAGGTATCCAAATAAAAGTATGCACTGTGTCAGTGTTATATAATTACTGTGTTATCCTTGATGATTACTGATGTTTTACTGTGTTTGGAGGAATGAATAGACCAACTAAACCCATCACAAGACAACATGCATCAGGATAGGAGTGGCTGTCACTATGCTAAACAATTTCACGAGGAAAACTGCCGAGTAAATGTATCTTGGCTTACAATACCTCATATTTAGTACTGAAAATGCAGCACTTTTGTTGTACCGTCAGTGTTGTGTACTTCTATGGGACTTGAACTCAGCAGTCTTATCTGTCAAAACATTTGTTTCGAGCCAGATGGTTTTATTACTTCTACTTTAAATAGGATTGTGGTTGTACAGGATGTATGGCAGTCAGTTACACTTCCTGAGGCGGCAGCAGCAGCAGCACTGGCTTCTGTCGCTGCGAGGAGCCAACCAGCAACCTCTGTTAAATCAGATGTGACGGTTCAAGTGTCACAGCTCGGTGGCCAAACTTCACAGCCATTTTGTGTCCTGCACTGTGAGCCGTCAGTCAGGATGTCCTCACCTCCTACTCCGCTTCACTCAGGCAGAGCAAACTGGGTTTTGTTATATTTTACTTTGGGCGAATTTGGAAAGTTTGGTTGAGTGTGTTCATTAGTTTGTGATTTACTCATTTGGCTTTATTGACCCGGTGCAATATCAAGTTTCTTGGCAAGCATTTAAGTGTTTTAACTGCCAGCTCCACAAAAGAGCAAATTTGTTTTGCTGTTGCGTTCCCCCCCCCCCCCCCCCCCCAGAGGTGTGCGGCTGGCACTCCTCACCGGCTCACTGATGATGAACAGAGGTCAAACTTGAAATTTTCATGATGAATAGTGTCCTGTCGGCAAATCTTGATTAAACATTTTACTAACTTAAAATCCGCTGTCAAATAAATCTTCTTGAAGGTTATAATGATCCGTTTCAGCTGAAACCATTTGAGAAAGGCGTTTAGATTGCTAGTCACATGACTTCCAAAATGCGATTGTTGTCCGATATGGCACCTCATATTAGTGGTTGGAAGGAGACACAACCAGCCTCTCTAACAACAAACGCAGTGGTAGAGTTACACGTACTGAAGCTAAGTCCTCACCGCAGCGGCCCCTGGTTCGAATCCGACCGACGACCCTTTCTGCGATGTCATCCCCATCTCTCTCTCCCCCCTTCACTCTCACTGTCAATAAAAAGGTAAAAACTGCCCAAAAAAATAACAAAATGATGGCGAGGAAGTCACTCACTTCCGTATGTTCTGCCTGTGTGCGTGTGTTTTGATAACCAGGTAGAGACGAACATGAGTTTTGTCGGCCGTGGTTCAAACTCTCCTCTTTCTCGAGTGAGATTGGATGAAGTGCTTCCTGCGACACATTGAAGATGACTACAAATTCGTGCAAACTGTTCATATTTGATCTTTCAGGTCGACGGCCTCCTCAAAAAACAAAAAAAAAACAGGGTGACCAGGCAGACAACACTTTAAAACCCCACAGGCAGAGTAATCTGTAGGAGTGGTGACTGAGAGGTAATTCACTCTCTTGAAGTGCTCTTCAGCAAAGCACCTCTCCAACAAAAACTATTCCGGCCGACAGTAGACAGCTGCAGTAACATGCAAGTGTATGGATATGAGGCAGGGCTATGCAGCCCGTCTCTCTCTCTCTCTCTAGTGCAGAAGCTTGTGACAACATGTTTTCTAATTTCATGAATCTCACAATACTGCATGCCGACTGTAAATCTTCCTGATTTTCCATCACTTGGATGCTGTAACAATGGGTTTAAATATTATGGGCTGCTTTTGTAATAACGGTATATTACATTACAGTGGATGGATAGACAGACGTAGGCTCGTGTAAGTGTGTGTGTGTGTGTGTGTAAAAGAGAGAGAGGGAAAACAGCCGGCAGAGAGCGAGAGTGTGTGTCAAAGAGAGAGAGAGAGACAGAGAGGTAGGAAGACAGATAGACAGACAGAACGCCTCTCCATCTCTTGAGCCTTAGGTAGCGTTGTGTTTGCCAATCTGTGCTTGTTTGAGTGTGTGTATGTGTGTCTGCGTGTGTGAGGTGAGACATGGCAACAGTGCCATCTAGTGCACACACACTCATTTTAGAAATCATTTTAGAAGTTGCGTCCATCGTGTTACACAGTGGAGAACACGCCGGCTGGGTCATGTGACGCACACGCCACGAGACACATTCAAACCTCAACTTTGTAAGGATGGTGCGTCTGTTTTCATTTGACTGATTTTGTCTCGATCCGACCAACAAAAACAGACAAAACATTCATCCTGTCGTGCTATGCAAATGGATCTGCAGATACGTGAAGCCTGCTCAAGATGGGTAATCCATCACAGCGACATTTAATCAGCCTTATTTTTTTTAATCAAACATTATCGTTGCATGGTGCTGCAGATGAGAGCAGAGACTGTTTATCAGCTGTCCTTCGTGCTGCGTTCAAGGATGCTCAGACACACAACACTCCTAGTCAGCTGCCTGAATGCAAGCATTTAATGCAAAACTATGAATATCTTCTCTATTGGATATTCAACATCCATATCTTGCTTTCATACCCAAGGGATCATATAGGTTCATGTAAACATATTCACATACAGTCATTTTAATTGGGACAAACATATCATTTTGTGTTCAACCCGTTGCTATGTCAAAACTAATGGTGCTCTTATGTGTCATCACTCATCAGGAAACTGGAGGGATGCGACTGTGAGGCATTGTGTTAGCCCAGGTTACCATAAATGTTCCTTGTAAGGGAGGAGGGATGGGAGTGTTTTGCACATATCTGAATGAAAGAAGGGAGTTAATGAGGGGAAGGATGACATTCATTATCAATTAATTTTTTTCTATATAGATGGACTTGCTCTATAAAACAATGGACAATAGAAGGAAAACACCCATTACGATGCCCATGTGAGGTGATGTTTTCCCATCGGTCGACCAACAGTCCAAAACCCACAGAAATTCAGTTTATTATTAAAGATGCACCAATCATCACTTTACCTTCCCCCAAATTCAAAATAAGTGAACTCATTTGGATCATGTTTTGTTGCTGTTGGCATTCAATTCTCAGCAGTTCAGGGTGACTGGATGTATTAAGCAGATAACTCTGAATGAGCTGAACTTTATAATGACAGCGACAAAAAACCTGGAACTCCATGTGGAACAGTTGCATCATGGCCAGAATCTGATTCACTTAATCAGGCATATATTAGGGCATCTACACTCAACAAAAATATAAACGCAACACTTTTGTTTTTGCTCCCATTTTTCATGACATGGACTTAAAGATCTAAAATTCATTCCAGATACACAATATTACCATTTCTCTCAAACATTGTTCACAAATCTGTCTAAATGTGTGATAGTGAGCACTTCTGCTTTGCTGAGATAATCCATCCCACCTCACAGGTGTGCCACATCAAGATGCTGATCTGACATCATGATTAGTGCACAGGTGTACCTTATACTGCCCACAATAAAAGGCCACTCTGAAATGTGCAGTTTTGTCTCACAGCAAAATGCCACAGATGCCACAAGCATTGAGGGAGCGTGCAATTGGCATGCTGACAGCAGGAATGTCAACCAGATCTGTTGGTCGTGCATTGAATGTTCATTTCTCCACCATAAGCCGTCTCCAAAGGCGTTTCAGAGAATATGGCAGTACATCCAACCGGCCTCACAACCGCAGACCACGTGTAACCACACCAGCCCAGGACCTCCACATCCAGCAGGTTCACCTCCAAGATCGTCTGAGACCAGCCACTCAGACAGCTGCTGAAACAATTGGTTTGCATAACCAAACAATTTCTGCACAAACTGTCAGAAACCGTCTCAGGGAAGCTCAACTGCATGCTCGTCGTCCTCATCGGGGTCTTGACCTGACTCCAGCTCGTCGCCGTAACAGACTTGAGTGGGCAAATGCTCACATTCGATGGCGTCTGGCACGTTGGAGAGGTGTTCTCTTCACGGATGAATCTCGGTTTACATTGTTCAGGGCAGATGGCAGACAGCGTGTGTGGCGTCGTGTGGGTGAGCGCTTTGCTGATGTCAATGTTGTGGATCGAGTGGCCCATGGTGGTGGTGGGGTTATGGTATGGGCAGGCATCTGTTATGGACGAAGAACACAGGTGCATTTTATTGATGGCATTTTGAATGCACAGAGATACCGTGATGAGATCCTGAGGCCCATTGTTGTGCCATACATCCATGAACATCACCTCATGTTTCAGCAAGATAATGCACGGCCCCATGTTGCAAGGATCTGTACACAATTCTTGGAAGCTGAAAATGTCCCAGTTCTTGCATGGCCAGCATACTCACCGGACATGTCACCCATTGAGCATGTTTGGGATGTGCTTGACCGGCGTATACGACAGCGTGTACCAGTTCCCACTAATATCCAGCAACTTCGCACAGCCATTGAAGAGGAGTGGACCAACATTCCACAGGCCACAATTGACAATCTGATCAACTCTATACGAAGAAGATGTGTTGCACTGCATGAGGCAAATGGTGGTCACACCAGATACTGACTGGTTCCGAGTCCCCAGACCCCCAATAAAGCAAAAAAAAAATCACATTTCAGGGTGGCCTTTTATTGTGGACAGTCTAAGGCACACCTGTGCACTAATCATGATGTCAGATCAGCATCTTGATGTGGCACACCTGTGAGGTGGGATGGATTATCTCAGCAAAACAGAAGTGCTCACTATCACACATTTAGACTGATTTGTGAACAATGTTTGAGAGAAATGGTAATATTGTGTATCTGGAATGAATTTTAGAGTGTATATTTACCATTGTACAGAATCTTAGGAAGCTGGATGTTAAATATTTGATGAATTTAATGAATGAAGTTGAAAGTATATTTTATATGTATAATTGATGCTGATGTGTGTGTGTGAGAGAGAGGGATGGGTCAATCATATGTCAAAACTGAAATGTGAGGGAGACTTAGAGGGAACTTTAACCCGTGTGTTACTCCTGTCCACTTACATGTACAAAACAAAGCCACTCCAACATATACAGCTACAGTTTAAGTTGTTGTGCATAGAAATCCCTTTCATGACAGACAGTATTGTTCTGGCAGAGAACGGGTATGAATATTTAACGAGACTGGTTAAAGCATGCAGTAGATTTATATGAACCAAACCAATTGACAAGAAAGAAAGCAATTTCAGAGGGTTTACTGCGACTCTCAGCTGGGAGCTGCCCAGTGCAGTCATGCTCTTTTAGCCGCTGAGCAACTGGAGCACTCGAGGGTCAAGTGGCCCAGAGGCACTTCAGCAGCAGTTGGGAGGGCAACGAATGTTTCTCACACATAGTCTGCACACAAAAAGGTCCAAAGTTTTTAGTCACTGTGGATTTCCATGCTTATCAGGCTACTGAAGCCCAAGGAACGAATCAAATGCTTGGATCGTACTTTATTTGAATGGGCCAATTATGATATTTACCTTACTAACATGTAACTATAGCAACGAGGTAAAAGCCAATTGGATTAGTCATTTGAGAAGTACTCGATACTCCACTGCATGGTACTCGACGACTCGATTATCTTCTCCAGAAACAGTATCCCCTCAATGTAGGTTAGCTGATCGTCATAGCAACTGCTTGAAACTGCCGTAACATCACATTCATTCTGACAGAAAATCTTGGAACTTCGTCCAAAGTACTATCCACAACTTTTGCTCATGAAATACCAAAAAAAGGAATGATTACCATGAATCGAGGCGAGTTGTACCACGCAGTGGAAATTCTGACTGTTGCCTATCAACAGTGGACTATCTGCACTGTGACAAAACTGTCTCAGTTTACCCATTAAATATCAGCCAGAGTTTCAAATCAAGATGTTTGGATTTGGTTCGCCGACAACCTGAAAACGTGGCTTAGTGCTGTGTATAGTGTGCATCCAGTTGTTGTGTGTATATGTTGCTCTGCTCAGCAGCTTACTAAAAGATCCATTTCCATGCTTTCGCTTACAAAAACTAATGTTTCGGGCACTGCAGACATCGGTGTTTTTGAAATATCAACTTTAATATACTGATAGCTTTTCTTTTTTCTTTGCTGTGCGTTTCTGAAATGAGGAGAGGGTCATCAGTCGTGCTTATGTTTGCCATCCTCATCCCCAATGTCACACACACACGCACACCTTTTCCCTTCACAACACTGGTTGCCAACAGCAACGTGCTCTGAGCTGATAAACTTTATCAACCGACACACACCTGTGCTTGCGCACAACCACACAGCCACACACCACCCACACAAACATGTGGATAGATCCACAGAGGCACACTTTTTGCCTTGCTCTCCCAACAAGGTAGACACCTGCTGAATGAATGAGTGTATGTGTATGTATATGTGTGTGTGTGTGTGTGTGTGTGTGTGTGTGTGTGTGTGTGTGTGTGTGTGTGTGTGCAGTAGTGTGGAAACCGTATAAATGATGTTAGAGGGCCTATGCTGACAACAATACAACCCTGGCTTGACTACATGACACACACCATTGCACACTCACACAAACACACAACCACAAACACTTAACACACAAAAACACGAGCATACCTACACATGCATACGTGCACACACACAATACCAAGAACGCACATGAAGAAACCACGAATAACATTTACACGCCTCTTTAGAGCTCGTCATTATCTCTGCTGCGTGTCTCGCTCGCTCTCTCTAAACTGTGTGTGTGTGTGTGTGTGTGTGTGTGTGTCTGAGTGCCGGCCTGCGAAGACCTAAATATGACTTCTTCAAGAAAATTTTAAACTAGCTCTTTATGCTACATTGAGCCATGTTTTTGAACCCTAAAATACTCTCATGCTGTGAACATATTACAATAGTATAACTGTGTCAATTTAAAGTCAGATTTTGTTGTGAATTTTGATTTATTGGGTGGGGTAAGCGTGGATAAGTGATTGGAAGAGACAGACAGGATAGAGGAAGAAGTTAAAAAGGAAAGGAGGCGTGCTAAAATCAATAAGAGAGGAATTCAAGAGCTAGAACTTAAAGACGGGACAGTCAGTTAAACTGACATGTGGACTGTTTGTCGTTTCAGACATGATCACAAGAAAAGTCAATCTGTGGTTAATTAAGATGTAACTGAAGCTAGCTTGCATTTATTTGAAGCCTGTGCTCACCTTTATCTAGTTATGTTACATTAAGTCTGTCCTTCTGCTCCATAGACTCTCATGGAACCGTGTTCAGATGTTCAGGCTGGTTTTCTGGATATTAAGCTAGTCATGTTTAAAACATGACGTTTCTTAAAAACGTGTGGAGCCAACATTGACAGAGTTCTGCACAACTTGGTCAAATTCAATGCAGTTTTTGTCAATGGAGTCTGTTTTATTTGGCGAAAAGCGATAAAGCTGCAGTTTCTGGTTTAACAAAAATAATTTACTCTTCGACAATAAGGTCCATCTCTGTAGGGTCTCTTCCATTGTGAGACACTTGTTTTCGTTGCAGAGTCAGTTTGACATCCTGAACATATATATATATTTCAAACACATATTGTAGACCCTTCTGTGTGCTTCTCTCTGAAAATCGCTTTGTGTTTTTCCAAAAAATATGATAATATTTATGCAGGGAGTGCAGTTATAACAGTGTGGGATCCAAGGTAGCTCTGACAGCTTGACGGAGTAGCAGCGGGGGACGGGGCTAAGTGAAGGGTCAATTGCAAGCTGATACACTGTAACAAAAATGATATCGCTGGCAAATGATGACAGCTACTGGAATGCGAACACAACAGTTGTCGGTGATAGATACATGTGGTTCCGAACATTAGGTGTAGCCTGCTAGAGAAGCCCGTGGGGGTTAACTTCCTCGGCTGCGATCTATACCAACCACTGCTTGTGAAGCACTGCCGTGTACGAAAAAGGAAAATAAAAATCTGATGCTAGAGGCGATAGAAATCATGTCAGTGACCTGAATCATCCCGGCAATCTTACTGGCACCCAAACTACAGCGAGAGAGGATGCTGGAGTAATGTCCTCTTTGCTTCTGGCACTGTGCAATTAAAAAGGCAAGTCAACAACAAAGAAGACCGAAGTGCCAACATGCATGAATAAACATTACTTTTTGTGCACTACAATTGAACGACTAATAAATGAGGTCCAGATAAATGTTAATAATCATCCCAATCATGCAGGCTTTCCACTGCATGTGTGAGACTTTTACAAACGCTCTGCTAAATATTGCAGAAGAACTACATTGCTTGGCAGGAGAATGATTATTTGCAAGCAATACATTTTTTTGTTGTTTCTGTGTTTATTTTATGAAACCATGTAATAAACTGTTTATAATGTTGTTGTTTGCAACTAAAACAATCATGTTATGACTGATTTTGAAGATTTTTAATCTCCATGTCAAAACTCTGCTGTGACTTTAAGGCCAAAATGGACATGGAGTGCTAAAAGTGCTCAAAATCACCAAATTTGAACATCAGTGACATGCGGCGTGTTCGGTGTGAACGATCCGTCTGCCAGTCTACCACTGTGTGATGCACACAGGAGGAAGTCTGCACATGCAGGTTTGAAAATATAAATAATTTCTTTGGATAAAAAGGGAAAAAACAAGTTTTAATTTAGGCCCGAGGTATTCTGTTATTAAGAAATTAACTGTAATAAGAAATGGGAAAGAGTATAAGAAAACATGTAGCATTGACTGAACACGTTCTGATTTAATAAATCCAGCTTAACAGTATGTGTGTGAAATTAAACCTAAAAACTGTACAATTCTGAAGTTACACTCAATGTGAAGTCTTATAATACACATAATCCAAAACCGAAAAATTCTAATTCAAAACTACCAATTTTCAACGTTTAATATTTGTTCTATTTAGTTCTTAAAGTTGCTTTTAGTTTTACAGAAAGAGAAGAGGCAATGTGGGTTGTAGGGACAAGGTGAGGTTTTTATATCCACAGTAAAACACAGTTTCCAATTCCAACCTTGTCAAGAGAGGCTTTTACAAGTCAAACTTTGTCAAATAAAATTTGAATTTTTCCTGTAATTTTGGAGGGGAAAATCATATTTTTACATCCACCGATTCTCACCAAGTCTTTGTTCCAGTCAGAAACGCTGCAATGATGAACACCAGTCACTCCGCGGTCGTCACTCTGTCAACCTCTCTGTCAGGCTCTCGCTCAATGTCAACTAGCTAGCTAGCTCCGCGTGGAGGGAAAACTGGCATCAATCAGCCTCCGTCAGCAGCGGGGCCCATTACTTTAGAGGGATTATGATATCGTAGATCGTAGTCTTGTGGGCCAACAGACCGAGAGACAAATAAATGTTGGGCTTTTAAAAAGTGCCTCCATTAACGCCTCATCCAGCTCATCTAACTGTGCAAATATTTGCAGTCATAAAGCCAAATCCAAAGTACTTGCACTTTCAGCAAGAATATGTGGGACCTTGATGGTTTATCTTCACACATATAGAAACACACACAGAGGGAGGGAGTGAGTTTTGGCCTTTAGGAAGACATTTAGGCGCTACGAGTGTGTAATATGGATTCAAACATAAACGAATTGGAAAATAAAGGGTGAGGGTACCAGCAGAATGTCATTTATACAGTGTGGATGGCGTTCATTTCAAATTATGTTGATGTGATCCCATCAAGGTGCCATCCTGATGCCAGTTTGCAGTCTGGCATCGTCATAGAAACACACTCATACACACATACACACACATCTGCATGCATTCGATAACCCTCCTTCACCCGCACCTTCAGCTACTCCTCCAGTCTCATCACCCCCCTCCCTCCCCCCTCATTTCATCGCAGTACCACAGTGACACTGACTGGTAGAAAAGTGGTACTGCAACGCTGGCGTACAGTGGTGTGTGTATAATGTTATTCCTAGAGAAGATAAATCTTGTTAATGAAACCGACGAAAAGAAGAGGACTCTGGAGAGGTAAAGGAGGAGCAAGACGAAGAGATGAGGGGAGAAGGGAAAAGGAGGAGGAGGAGGAGGGGGGGGACAGACAACAGAGAGAGCTAAAAGAGAAGGAGAGGAAGAGAAAGAGGTAGTTAAGGAAGAGAATTAAGGAATACGAAGAAGACGGAAGAAACGAGAGAAGGTCTGAGGGGAGTAGAGCGAGGGGAGGGGGGGTTGACACGTTTTGTTTCATTGCATCATATATCAGTATTGAGTAAGTGACGCAGAGCAACGGAGGAAGATGAGGGTGGTGGGGTGAGAGAAAGATGGAAAAAGAGAGACAAAGGGTGGAGACAGGGAGGAGGAAAGAAAAACACAACCTGCATTTCCTTAAGAAAATGTGAGAGCGAGTGCGCTTGCTGAGTTTAAAGAGCTGGAGTGTAGCTTGTCATGCATATTAATACCAACAGAGTGTGTTAGAAGTCTATTGGAAGGACACTGAATAAGTGTGCAACGCCTGCAAGACACATAGGGGATAACAACCTGTGAGGAGCAGACACGTGGATGTGCAAGTGTTTCGGAAAGTTGGAGGATAAAAAATAAAGGACCGTGAGCAGGCAGAAGAGGAAGACACTATATAAAATAGAAGAAAGCATCGTCTTCTTGCAGGGCAAACTTCATAACTGACAGGCCGGGGAGATGAAAGCAGCCCTGGAGTTTGACCCAGAGCAGCAGCTCAACTGGCACACACACACATCCTTGTCCCCGGTAGGGTTGTCACGATGCTGGAATTGATCTCACAATTCACCACGTTTGATGGGCACGAGTGCAAACCAGGTTCAGCACATTTAATCCGAACAAAAATGTATAAATGCAAGAAGAAATTCAAAAAAGGCACGCTGTTATGAAGATAGGAGCATAATAACCACTGATGAACTGCATTGTGGGTGGGGGAGTAAGAGCAGTACTATTTGTGAATGTTTAATATTAAAGTGTAACAGTTAAGTTTTGCATATTATCTTAAAAAAAAAAAGAAACATGCTGGATCAAAAGCCCAAAAGCAGTGGAATTTAAAAGCGAGGCCTTTTTATGTCATTTAACATCAAAGCATCACACTTACAAATACATATGATGCCCTACATGCAGCATTGCTCGTCAAGTTAAGCCAATTACTCACTTAAAAAGCAAAAGCAAGAAATCCAATCCAATGAGCGACTACCAGGCCATCACACAGCACACACTGGGAAGAGCCTGCAGCTCATGTCCGTGGAAGTCAGCCGGTGACAAAAGGCAAATGAGCTGCATTACGTCTCGCCCATTGCCAGCAACACAATCACATCAATATTGCATTGCAGCGTCATTCACACAGGCGGCCACGGCGGGCTGGTTTGCATTCAGGAAAGCCACAGAGAAAAAGTGTCACATACCGGTTTTTGATGAAGACCGCGGATGGTGGATGTAATCGTTTGGATTATAATATCGCTGCTATTCGTGCTAAAAGTCTCAGGTTGTTACTGTTGCTCGTAGTCCATTTTTAGTTTCAGTTTCCCAGTCGCTGCTAATTACCAATCAGGAGCGAACAAAATCACCTGGCTTCCTGCAGCAGCAGCCAATCAGGTGAGAGCCTGAAACTACAGGTGGGCTGCCTCCATGCTGCTTCGCGTGCCTCTGCTGGGACACTGTTGGGAGTCTTTGGCTCTGGTGATTCAAAACCTGGTTGGGGTTTTTATTATCGTCAATTATGTTTTATATTCAGTTTAGCATTTTTATTGTTTGGGCAATGTTAGGGTGCAAGCACTCCGAGGTATTGTATTTTTTAATGATATAATGGGTCCGCCATAAATTCTATTGTAGGGTCAGAAGCTGAAAAAGATAATTGACTGTCAGCTGCTGGAGAGCAATGTTAAGCATATTTAACATGGCAAATTATCGATGGTTACCTCTAAAAGTGCTCAGTTTGTTCACCCGCAGAGCGCTGATTGCTACATTGTGTCTGTGTTGTTTTTTTAAAGTGTGTTTTCATTTGTGTTCTCACAGGTAAAGTAGTCCCAGTGCTCCCACAGCATGAGGTTGGCTTTCTAGCCGTGGTACGGCCGTCTGTCCTTTTGTTATTATTAAATGCCCAGTTATGGCTGATTACCATCACTGACTGTTGTAGCCTCTTTTATTGAAACACCTGTTCTACTCCACTACTTTTATTGAAGCCAGTATTATAGTCTTTACTCCAATGTTGTCACTACTTAGTTACTTTTCAGATATACTGTATGAATTAAAATACTTACTCTTAAACTACCCTGATACATAAAGTAGATGAAGTTGGCTCTGCTTTACCATCTTTTACATCGAAATATGATCCAATGATAAAATCTAATAATAATAATAATATAAGTACTTTTGATAGACTTGAATTTATATTTCAAAGCTAATATGTGTGTGCTTTTACTTAAGATTTTGAATGCAGGACTTTTACTTGAAACACCATTTTTTACACTGTATACCATTTACTTAACATTTCAAGATGTATAAAGTTGTTTTAACTCACTGTAAATTTAATATCTTTTTTATATTGGTTTTAGTCAAACACAATGATTTAGGGAAAATTGTGAATTTTTCATTAATTTAGAAAGATGCTGACAGATTAATCAATAACTAATTATAAACTACATAACTCATCTATTACATGAGCAGCTCCACAGGTTAAAGTGTAATGCTTCAGCCAGGGCCGAGGAAGGGAATCGTGACAGTAACGTTGTGGCAATTTCGTAAGTAAGTTTTGTCCATCCGAGATCTAAAAGTTTGAGGTTACAAAATGTCAACGTCAAATCTCCTTTTACAAGAATAATCATGAGAGGACTATTTGAAACTCGACTTATCGGACTTGTTCAAGCAGAGGCATACAAAATCTGCCATCTAGACACAGAGTCTCACTAACCGCATGTACACCCTTTGAAAACTATGTGCAAGAGAGTGCGTGTGTGTGTGTGTGTGTGTGTGTGTGTGTGTGTGTGTGTGTGTGTGTGTGTGTGTGTGTGTGTGTGCACACGCGCCCTGGTAAAATTGAACTGTCATGGCCGAAATGGGCACTTTGATCATTTTATGTTCACGGGAGATGAGAGGAGAAGAATGTAGTTGGGTGGAAAGAAAAAGAAAAGAGAAAGGAGCAGAGACGAGAAAGAAAGGAAAGGAAAGCAATAAGGAAGGTGAGGAGAAAAGGATATAAAGCAAAGGGGGGAAAAGAAGTGGAGAGAAAAAAAATGTACATTGATAAAAGTTGATGATGAGAAGGAGAGGATGGGATGAAAGCAGAAATGAAAGGAATGAGACCAGGAGAGAGGGAAAACTAAGGAAATGAAAGAACAGTTGAGAGGAGGGAAGGGTTCAGGGGAGGAAAGGAAAAGGGGAAAAAAGATGGTGATGAGAAAAGAAATGACAGAAGAGGAAATAGAAGTAGGAATAGAAGAAAGTGGGAAATTAAAAGAGAGGAAGAGAGAGAAGGGGAGATGAAACGTGTAGATGTGTTGAGCTGTGATGTGGTGAGTAAAATAAAAGAAATAAATGAAGAAGGAGGGAAGAAAAGGAAAGGAGCGAAAGACAAGGAAAGGTAAAGAAAGGAAAAGAGACAACCATGAGGAAGAATTTAAAGAAGTTTAGTGGAAAGGAAAGCGGAGCAAAGGAGGAAAGTGAAATAAAAAGGAGAAAAGGAAATAGGTATGAAATGAGGGGAAGAAACAAGTAGGGAAAAGAAAAGACAAGAAAAGAAAATACAACGATAGAGGAAAAAAGGAGAAACTGAAGACGATGAAGAGAAGAAAGAAATGGGGGCAAGGACGAAGACAGTAGACAGAACGAGGGGATATTGATAGAGGGAACGGATAAGGGATGAAAGCCTTCTTTCACTGAGTGATGAGGATGTGCTCACATCACACGCTACTTACCCAGGATTCATAGCGTGAGATGAGTTCCCAGCATCCCTTTCATCTCCACAACATCCAGTAGTGGTCCATCAGAAAAGGGCCCGGGGAGACACTCAACCGCAGACTCTCTCTCTCACACACACACACACACACACACACACACACACACACACACACACACACACACACACACACGATTGAATAAAGACACACACAGACATCATTATCATTTTTCTTTCTCTCACACACAAGAAAACACAATCTCACACACACTTTAACATTGTCTCATTGTCCTCAGATTCCCATCCAACTAATTGAACTTGGTAAGTATGCCCCCACACACACACACACACACACGTACACACGTACATGCAAACAGCCACTACAAAGAGGTCAGCTGTCTCACCTTATCTACGGTGATCACAGAAGACACTTGTTGCCACGCTGTTTGATCTGTCGGTTGCCTGAGTGTCACAACAGTGGGAAAGGGGGAAAAAAAGGCAAAACTGTGTGTGTCCATTCGGACCGAGGCAGGCTAGCTGTTTCCCTATGAGTTCAGGCTTTATGCTAAGCTAAGCTAACCATCTGCTAGCTGTAACTTCATACTCAATCGACAATTATGAGAGTTTCTCAAACCGTCAAACAATTCTTTTAAGAATTCAAGTTTGTTTACTTTACTGTCTCTCGTACTCATTCTGTATCCTTGTCGTCGTCCCTCCATTTCCTTTGTAGCTAAATAAATTACACATATCATTTATATATCATTCATCAAGGGATATAGTGTCATATTTACGCAGAAAGCAAAAACCAATTTCCTGTTGTGTTAATTTTCTCTGTTTGAGAGGGCACAGATTTCCCCTGTGTTCATTCCCAACTGTGAGTGTGTGTGTGTGTGTGTGTGTGTGTGTGTGTGTGTGTGTGTGTGTGTGTGTGTGTGTGTGTGTGTGTGTGTGTGTGTGTGTGTTTACAGATTGTAACTACACTCATGGCTGCCCCAGCGAGAGAACATCAGATGTCACTCCATCTCTCCGCCGCTATCTCTCGCTCGGTGCATCTGTCCCTTCGGCCCTCCATCGCACCTTCCCTCCGAACCGTCTCTGCATTGCCACGGCGACGAGAGTCACTTCATCCAAATTGACACACTCTGAGATGAAAAGGATGGAGGAGGAGAGGAGGACCAGAGGGGAGAAAGGCCAAAAGATGAGCAAGGAAAGAAAAAAAAAGGAGGGTGAGATGGGAAGAAAGAAGGTGAGGAGAGTAAAAGTGTAAAATGACACATGAAGGGGATGGAGGGTGGAGAGAAGGGGAGATAGAGACGAAGAGAGAAACAATCGAAGCTTTGCACATACTCATAGACACAGTATGGAGGCCGGCGGTCTGTGAAAGTGTTGAAGTCACATCTGAGTGAAAGCTCAGCGGGGCGAAAGAGCAGCGGCATCCAAAATAAAGAGAGGAAGATAGAAAGACGGTAAAGAAAGGAGAATGCAAGTGTGTTTATTTTTAATGCACATTTTGAATGCGAACCTATGCCTATGATTGAACATGCAAAAAAAAAAAAAGTTTACTTCTTTTTGGGTAAAAGTTATTGCCAAAGAGTTTTTGGCGTGACCTGGTTTTATTTCTTCTTCTTTTGTTTCCAACAGTGTATGTGCAGCCTTGATGTTTTGCTCCCACATACTGTTACGTGCCTTCACTATTTAAAGCTTAAAACAAATAAAATAAAGGAGCAAGACATATTTGAATTTCTATGAAATGTAAACCTGGGTGCAATCAGGTCAGATCTACATTTCCTAATGTCTCTTTTAGTCATTAGGTGCATTAACTTTCTATGGAAGAATGTCAACTGAGTGATGATGTCATCATCAACAACACCAAAGATGCCGTGCTCTTGTTGCAGGCGTCTCTTGAGGTGACCAAAAGCATAAAAAGTTTCACATAAAGTCCAAGATCACGGCTTTAGGTGTTCAACCTCATGCCCAACATATTCCCCTGATCACTAAATTCACTCAGTTTCACAAATTTCTAAATAAAATTGGGGGACAGAAGGAGACGGATAAATAATTTTTTGTTTTTTAAGAGATTAAGTTAAATGAACGGGAAGCCATGACATTAAAAACCCACCTTCGTCCTAATCTGGGAGTGCATGTGGACAAAATAGAGTGGGGAAGGAGAGCATAAGAAAGAGAGTTGACTGTGCTTTGAAGAGTTCCTGCTGTTGTGCCTGGGGTGACTTTGCCCTGTGTGTGTGTGTGTGTGTGTGTGTGTGTGTGTGTGTGTGTGTGTGTGTGTGTGTGTGTGTGTGTGTGTGTGTGTGTGTGTGTCAGAGCTGACAAGTCAAATGAGGTTATGTCCATCCTCTGCTCTCCTCTTCGTTTCCACTAGCCTTCTTTCTCTCTCTTTCTCTCAGCTGTCCAACATATAATTGATACATTATCAGCCAATGACCTTGTGTCGCAGGCGAATCCCCACCAATTAAAACTCAAGCCATTTCCTTGTCAACCCTGCATAATTGAAATTCATACAGCTCAAAATCTAAATGAGCAAGCCAAACAAACACACACACACACACACACACACACACACACACACACACGCACACACACACATCCACACACACACACATCCACACAAACATGCAAACACACATGTGCACACTCGCACACAAAAGGTAATTGTGAGCAAATCAAAAAAACAGCTGATAGGCCTGTAAGAGCACAGACAGGTCAGTGTGTGTGTGTGTGTGTGTGTGTGTGTGTGTGTGTGTGTGTGTGTGTGTGTGTGTGTGTGTGTGTGGTTAACCTTGGGAGGACAGAAGAAGGGTATCCAACTAACTTCTCAACTCGCTCAATCACAAAGAGACGCAGCGAGAGTGGCTGCAGACCGACGGAGAGAATGAGAAAGATGGAGCGAGACAGACAGCGAGTGACAGAGAGAGAGAAACAGTGACAGAGACGGAGGATGACAGAGAGACGGATTGAAAGAGGTTAAAGATTCTGATAGACGGTGAGGGAGCGGGGCAAAAGGGGGAGAGATGGGGGGAATTAAAAAGAAGAGTGTGGGAGACTGGAAGGTTAGGAAGGAAGGAAGGAAGGAAGGAAGGAAGGAAGGAAGGAAGGAAGGAAGCCTGATAATTGCTTGAAGAAAAGGCAAAGGTATGCAGGTGGGAAGGAGTGTAAGAGTAACTAAATGATGCAGCGGCTGGACCTTTACATTTGTGGTTCAGAGTCAGAATGTGAGTCCTGCTCAATGTGTTAAGTGTCCTGAGTTGACTTCTGTTGTGATATGACACTATAAATAAAAATTGAATTGAATTCAACACGTATGACGGCCAGAATGCAGCTCACCCACAGAAGTTGTGGGCTTACTGTCACCACTGAAGGAGAAGGGTGTCATTGTAAAAAAAGAATCACCAGTAATGGCTTTCAGTCACGGCAGTAGTGCGGACCACTGGTTCTGTGTATTTATGCAGCACCGCTGGGCCACAAAAGATGCATGAAGAAATAAAAGATTTTTATGGCGGACTCCTGGTTGGGAAACTGTCTTTGTGTCTGATCTATGAGCCTCCACGCAATATATTCCATATTCTGCCAAACTGTTGCCATTGTACTGAATCTGCAGCTGAAGACAAATTAGCATTTAAATGAGGCAAGTTATTTTCCCTTTAACACCCGCTCTAAATTACTTACGTAATAGCTTTGATTGAGATGAGAGGAGGGAGACGGGTTGGCTTTTTTAGTGTTATTGACCCAGAAAAGGTTGAGTGAACACCCTAGCTCCTTTTTTTTCAGCAGCAACCCACCCTGCATCTAACTCACAAAGTTAACTCGGTCACAGCTGAGAGCTGCTGCTCAGTAGCCTACAACCAAAACCTTCAATGTTTGGCACCGGGCAGCTTGACTGATGCAAGCTGTCTTGCCCAAAGAACCACTCCAGTGATTTCCAGCCTTATCTCTACGGTGTACATATCACAGAGAGATTCTTTAATGCACCTGCACACTTGGCAGGACTCGCTGCAGCTTGTAGGAAGGCTCAGTTCACTTTCCCCACATACTGAAGGATGATACAGTCCTGGGCTGAGAAGCATCATTTTCATCGGAGTAATACTGTAAAATGGAACCCATATTTGAGAAGGAAATGCTGGATTTTATTTGGTGTATCCATGACAAAAATGATTCTCACTTATGTCTTTTGTTATATATCATTTATCATTTCCACAACTTAAAAATCGCTCAATGGAAATACCACGTTTGCATGCTGCATCATAACCAAGTATAGATTTAAAACTGCGTTGTTTTTTTAAATCTTGCAGCTTTAATTCAAATATTCCTTGACACCTGACGCAAAGCAATGCCCTTTGACTGCCGCGTGCAAACATGGAATTGGTGCCATTATTGACAAATGGTTTTCTGAATGGAAGGCCCGATAGATAAAAAAAAAAACTCAAACAATTGAGTTGGACGTTCCTAATTTAAATTATTAGAATTATTGAGCTGGTAAAGTAAGGTACTTGTTATTATAAATCTGCCATGCCCTAGCAATTTTTGATTGAAAATGCTGTGGAAAATGGTATTCCTAAATCTGATTTTAATTGAATTTAACAGGAGGTGCCATGAGCGAGGGAGGGAGAGCATGCATCGGGACATTTTATTAATCTTGTATGCTGAGAAATTGTCCCTTAGGGATGAATAACGTTTTTTTTATTGAAAAATTAAATTAAAAATTGGATTCTAAAAGTTGACCTAGCTTCTCAGCCATATGTTCACTATAAAGTAAGTAAAGCACAATATTTGCATTTTCATTGAGGAACTTATTCAGGTGTGAACCCCAAATGCATTTTTCAAATGAACCTGGTTTACCTGAATACTCCTATAAACAGTGTGAAGTTGTTGTGTTTTTAGGAATGTAATTCATATTAAAAATCTAAAACAAATCACAAATTGCTTTGTGGTTAATTAAATGACATATTTTACACTGTTACGTGCTAATGGATGACTCCTATGGAAGAGGAGCAGATGCCCTTTTTTCAGGATTAGCAGCCAAAAATGTCTTTGCATGTCTGGAACTATACATTTGTGAAAATGCAGTTTAGTCAAATGAAGGGAGAAGGTCAGCGTGGCTCTCCCGTTTGGAGAGCAAAATGTGCGGACAGGGAGACATTCTTTCTATCTGGGAGGTCATTTGGAAATAGAGTGCTGAGTAGCCTTCTCCCTGGCCCTGACTGGAAAGCTGTCTTCTTCCCCCCACTCTCTATTCCTCTCCTCCGCGCCCCTGCCTGCGAAACACCATAAAGAGTGATGAATGTTGATGGAGACACACAGAGTGGTGATTATGGATCATCGCAGAGTATCGAGGAAGGACGGAGACAGACAGACTGAGGCCGAGAGAGACAGAGAGAGAGAGAGAGAGAGAGAGAGAGAGAGAGAGAGAGAGGATTGCTGCCTCAGAATGGTAAATGAAAGAATTGAATCCATCTGTTGTAGACGGAGCTGTTGCGCCACTGAGTGGTGAGACGTTTACTGCCACCAAGGTTATCATAAAAAAATATGTGGAATAGTTCACACTGAAGCGGTTTAGTGGACACGTTGTGATTTTTTACATTCAAAACCGTTAATTAATTTGATTTTTGAATATTTCCCCTTCGGCAGGGTCAGCTGGAGATCAGCACTCACTGCTCAAGGACACTTCAGAAAAATATCTCTAATTATTATAGCAATCTGAATTCAAATGTTTCATTATTAAACTTTTATTATCAAAATAAGACACACCACAGTAAAGCAGTGGTGGAAAAGTAATTAGATTAAAGTAATATTATTAATTCTATTTAATTCTACTTGGTCTCAAAGGAAACAATACTCATTATATTATATGATTATATTATGTTATATTATATTTGGCTTAATCAGTAACAAATGTGCCTCGATGTGTAAAATGATTGCATGTTTTGTATCTAAAATTTTAATCTGAAATCAAAATGTCATCACCTTTAGTCTCAGACTGAGGACTTAAGAACCTGCCTGAGGATCTCCGCCTGATAGCCAGCTCACAGGGGACCAAAAATACTTATAATACTTATAATATAGCTAATGTATGTGATTCAGATTTCCTGAGGGAAGGGAACAAGTACATCACTGGTACGGGATAGACTTTTAATCACATCTGACAAGTGCATAGGTGTAGTTCTGCCCTTCTCTTGGTCACATGTCTTCTCTTTTCTGGACTGTTCTCGACGTGCTGTATTTCATTCACAAATATTACATTGAAAACCATATTTAGGCTTCAAAATGAAGTGCATGTCAACTTTTATACTTCTATACTACCAAACTTTCTTTTCTGCAGACTAACTTTATATTCATTCTTATAAGTTTCCTCCAATTATCAGAACTCGTTATCATTCAGACTCAGATATACATGTTAAATAAAAGACTATGGAAGAAATTCTGCATATTTATGTGGCAGCCCTGCTACAATCTCCTGGGTCCTTTTTTCCCCTTAGGCCTATAGCAATAGCAATTGCATCATCTCTGTTAGTTTTTGCTGTTGATGTCATAAGACAAGTCCTTTTCATCTGTGTTGACGAGGCCCAAAATTGTCGTTGGCCACCTGACAGACAGGAAGCAGGAGAGGAGTCGTTGTATACATGAGTAGAATAGAGGATGGAGCACACACCTCTGCCAGCGATAGAGCAAAGACAGGTGGGGTCACGGCTGATATACAGGAAGCCTAGTAATATCCACCAGCCAGATTTATGAAATGTTCTCCTGGGACGTTTGCCCACAGAGCACTTTCAGGATGATGGGGCTGAATTCACTGCTAATGTATATTCGCAGTTATTGAGGTTACAGGAGTTCTTGGACGAATTATAGGACCAATTTGCCACGGTGGCGGCTTCAACCTGTGGGCCAACTGCAGGGGGGTCAAGTAGTGAGGCTGTAATACATGTGAGATAAGAAAACACTGAGAGATACAAGGACTCCGTGAAGATTGGGGTCAGTGCCACCGGCCTGAACTCACAGGAGGCAGGTGAGCTGCGTTCAAGTAGGCTAGGAGGCCTTTTAGGGACAAACAGTGTCCGGTTAAATGTCACTAATTAAATGTCACTGTGACTCTAATATGTCACTGGTAAAGTAAAAGCATAAAAAAAGAACTTATATGCCCAAAGTGTATGTGGTATTAGCTGTTAAATCATTTTACCCTCAAGCAACTACAAACCTCCATGAGTCTGTATTGACAAGGCTATTATTTCTTGGGTTTAAAATACACGTGGAAGATGTACGTGTGTTCTCTGCAAGGTACTGTACATAGACAACGCTTACATACATGCAAATTGTGTTTAGTGACTCAGTGAAACCTCCTCACAGCAGCAGGACAGGTGGCGAGCCGTGATCGTATAGTGGTTAGTACTCTGCGTTGTGGCCGCAGCAACCCCGGTTCGAATCCGGGTCACGGCAGTCCGTTTTTAATGAGAGAAACGTACGCGTGCACAGACAATTATCACGTAATACGGTATTTATATACGTAGATGAAAGAAAATCTTACAAAAACTTGTCTAAACTGCTGGTAATAACCATTAAAAAAACCATCTCTCCACATGTGTTTGTAGCAGTAATTAATTACGATTTACGTGCATCTGTCCCATTATTTTAACATCAAACAGGTAATTTACCAGAGCTAAAATTAATATTTACAGGTAACACCTAATACATGTTAAATATTTATCTTAGCTTCTAATATGGGATAGATTAATGATAATATTTATTTTAGTAATATTAGTAATTGGTCGTCATTCCTCAAGCGTCTCGGTGACGTGTAATCTCGCGTGAACACCGACCCCTAAATCCCGTTGATAAACTACCAGGAAGCGAATGGCGGAAATTTAGATCCACCTCACGCTTTCAGCTAGCAGTTCGCGGCAGACCTGTTCCCACCCCTTCTATCCTCTTGAATGGAAAGTGCAGCCGAGTAGAGAGCAGATGCATTCAGCTACAACCGGAGGACGGGTTTAAAGCAAAGATGTCGTCGCGTCTACCTAACATTACGCGGAAGGATCGGTAAAGCGGATGGACGGATAGCCAGCAGAGAGAGCCTGTCACTGGCCGCCTGCCAGATTCAACACCGGTTGGTTTTTACTTTATTTATACGCCACAACATATGACAGAGAAATAAGTAGAAGGGCTTGAAATGTGGCGGGCACGTCACTCTGTGAAGACGTGTTCAAGATAAAACAAATCCTCTGATCTTGTGCAAATTCACAGATAAGCAACCATATCGACTTGCTGTCTGAATTTACAAACATAAAAAAGGCTAACCATAGCCTCTAGTCTACCACCACTTCGTCCAATTGTAATTACTGGCAGATAAGTGTGACATGTCTTGCAGGAACTAGTCAAAGTGTTCAGAAAAAAAAGTCTGACACATCGAAAAAACAGCTGCAAAAAAAGCACAGGAGCATATTCTGGTAAATGGTGAAAAGAAGTGGTTTCGTGCATCAAGCATGTTGTCAAACATCTGGGAAACACTGTTTACATGATTTTAGTTTGAAAGGCCATTTCCTGTTTCAACACGACCCAGAGTATCCATAAAGAAATGTATTTTTTGTTTGGTGTGGAAGAGGAAAAGAAAGAATGAGGGCTGCTGTTGTTGTGAAATGAGATCCTCGTCCCGTAGAGTGACTGTGCATACTTTGGGCCATGACAGAGTAAAAAGGACAGAGATTTTAAGATACGACACACTAACCCACTATCTGTGACTCCCCATCTGCAGACATATGGCACCGCTCCTCAGCTAGCCGAGGGGGGACGACGTAACGAGACGACTGAGCCAGCATCATGTTCCTGAAAACGTCTTTCACCACCCTGGTTGTGGGGGTGTTCGTGGTGTACGTGCTCCACACCTGCTGGGTGATGTACGGGATAGTGTACACCAAACCCTGCGACAGCCCCAAAGGGGAAAACTGCATCACGCCCTTTCTGGCAGGGGACCCAAAACTACAGGTCAGTCATATGTGAGGGATGGACGGGTGGTCGCTCTGATGTCTCTTCAGCTGTCTGAGTGGGTGGTTTGGTTTAATTGGTGCATAAATGTATTGATATCTGTTCTCTTTCTCTGTGTGTATCCAGTTGAGCATCTACACTGTACTGCAGCCCAACGCAGAGGGAGGTCACACGTTGATCCACAAAGAGGAAACATTTGATGTCAACAACAAGTTTGAGAGGTTGGTGTGACTCTCTCCTCAGATTTGAGCATATTATACTGCTATGCAAGTGTATCTATATTAAAAACACCATCATACCTTTCTTCCCTTCCTCCTTTATTCCTCCAGGATAGTAAATGTCTCCCTCCCTAAAAAGACCCGCAACAATGGAACTTTATATGCCCTGATATTTGTCCATCGAGCTGGCGTCGTTCCGTGGCAGGATCAACGACAGGTCCACTTGGTGGCTCAGCTCACCACATACATGGTCCCTAAACCTCCGGAAATCTCTCTGATATCCGGAGAAGATCAAACACAGGTATTTAGTTGTTTGTGTTTTCTGACTTAAGGGTGAGCGGCATGGGGAGGAGCTTAAAGTAGCTACTTGAATTGATTATATAGCAATCTATAGCTAAGTAAAAATACACTGTTCAAAAAAATACTTTCACTTTTAATTTTTTTGCTGTCAGTATTTTGAGAATTTGCTATATATGATGTATAAAAAATGAAGTTTAGTCAATAATCGGGCGTTTAAAATCGCTTGGTCTCTGTGTGACCACACAGGGCGAGAAGGATGAAGCCCAGCAGAAGAAACGTGATGGCAACCCCACGGCAGGAGGTGGAGCCGGTCCCACTTCCACGGCTGATCACCCAGTTTCCCACTGGCGCGCCCGCCTGACATTCAACATCGTCGGGGACCACTTCTTGTTCGACAGAGAATCCCTGCCTAATGATGTCCACAGATACCTCAGAGTGTAAGACTGTGAATACAGGAATGCACACGAATCACTGTTGTAGGCGTTAAATATGATACGTACTGGTATATTATGGTAGCGTGAGACAGATCTCTTTTTTATATTTCAGATTCCAAAATGGTAAGAAGATGGTTTATCTACCTCTGCTGTTTGTTGATGAGCTCAGCAACCGGGTCAAGGACCTTGTGGTGAGCTTTTTTTACATTTAAATTAATATTATATAATATACTGGAAGTGATGCTGCCATTTTCAAAAGCACACTTTTTTTTCTATCAGGGGGGGAAAGCAAACAAGCAATTTTCCAATTTACATTTTGTGCACACTTTATGTATTGCATACGTTTTTCTACTTGAGGTGTTAACTTGAGTTGGTACCCTAAATGGGATACGAAATGAATCATTGCTGACGTAGCAAACATTTAACTCTCATGACTCATCACAGGACAGCATGAAACGGCCAAAACAAGCTGACATGAAAGAACAGTTCAAACTTGCCCAATTGCAACAAATTATTATTTCAGGCCTCTCTCCATTTTTCTATCATACATGGATTAGTTACTGGAGCCCAAGGGAATTTGTTCTGTTTACAATTCTCGACCTCTACTTCTACTCTGTTTACTGGCAGATTGCAGCCGTGCATAGCCTTCTGACTGTAGCCAAGTTTATTCCCTCTGATACCAGTTGGTAGACATGTGCTTGATTTCCTTTTTTTATTGCAACATTTCAAAAGTGGCCTGAAAATTTGCTTGACAATTACATGGAAACACGTCTACTGTGTACAATAACCCAGATTCAAGTTTGGTACGACGACCCAGATCCTTGATTTGTTTGATCCTAACCCCAGCCCCGTGGATTCCTTCCTGGCTCAGAATGTAACCATGTGTTTGTGTGTTTAGGAGATCAACAGTACCTCCATGGAGCTCCCTCTGACCATCTCCTACGACTCCATTTCTCTGGGGAGGCTGCGGTTCTGGATCCACATGCAAGACGCTGTCTTCTCTCTGCAACAGTTCGGTATGTTAATCATCTCCCCTACACATACAATCAAGAAGCCTTGGAATCTGAATACCAAGTATATAGTCCGTCTGCCCCCCCTATGTGCTGCAGGTTTCACAGAAAAGGATGCTGATGAGATTAAAGGAATATTCGTGGATACCAACCTGTACTTCCTGGCTCTGACCTTCTTTGTAGCTGCCTTCCATGTAAGTCTTCACCACAGAGCACGACACCACATAAGTTGTATCATGACCAAATACAGTTGTATACCATTAGAAAATGAAGTCTCGACTGTGTGTCGTGATCACGTCTGACAATAAACTGCATCGCTTTTTTTCCTCTCTATTCTATTCTTCAGCTCCTCTTTGACTTCCTTGCATTCAAGAACGACATCAGCTTCTGGAAGCAGAAGAAAAGCATGGTGGGAATGTCCAGCAAAGCAGGTGAGTCACTTTGTTCTCCTGGAAAAAAACACAATATTGGACAGGAAACAAACTCTGGAGGTTCAGCTGCAAACTATAAATCTGTTGTGACTGATTGAATGGAGCATTACGGTGCAGTATGTCGAAACCGTGTAACACAAGTGAGTCTACATGAAACCCGGCTGTCGTATAATCCGACTCAGTGAGTCCAGACTTCTGGGTGGCCAGATGTTGCCGCCTGCTTCCTTCTGCTCGCAGAAGTATTTGCGTATAGTGTTACATTATAATATGTCAACATTTTGGAACATTACTGAAGACATTTATCATTTGCCGGGTTAAGCGTAATCCACAGAGAACTTGGACCAAATCAATCCCTCAGGCAGAGAAGTTGGTGTAAAGTTGGTGTATAACATTTGTCATGTGTGTTTGTTTTCCAGTGCTGTGGAGATGTTTCAGCACCATAGTGATTTTCCTCTACTTGTTCGACCAGCAGACCAGCCTGCTCGTCCTCATACCTGCCGGCATCGGCTCTATCATCGAAGTAAGCAGACCGGAGACGCTCACTTTAAAATACACGTAAATGCACACCTAAATGGAAACGTGGACATTAGTTCAACACTTCTATTGATGATATGTGGAGTTTATAAGTATAAATGAAGTGATTCTTGTTGATTAATGCAATCTTCTGTGTTTTTTTCTTTTCTTTGATTTGTTGCAGGTATGGAAAGTGAAGAAGGCTTTTAAGATTCAAGTTTTCTGGAAAGGAGGCAAACCAACATTCCTGGTGTGTGACTTTTGCTATTGTTAAATTAATTATATTGCAGAAGCACATGAGTGCATGTGGAAAACCCTACAGTGTCTTAAGAGTGAATTTGTGTGTTTTCTTGTCTAGTTTGGGAAACTAGACGCATCGGAGAGGAGAACGGAGGAGTACGATACTCTGGTGAGATACTATAGACTCGTGCACAGACTGTTCAATATGATAAACCGAACCACATACTGCACTTTTGTTACTGGACAGTATAGATTGAGCTGTAAGTGGATGTGTTTTTCTGCAGGCCATGAAGTATCTCTCCTACCTGCTTTACCCGTTGTGTATTGGAGGGGCGGTGTATGCTCTGATATTTCTACGATATAAGAGGTGTGTGTGTATATGTAGTGTGCACTATTTTTATTATTAATTACTAATGATGTGATAATGACGTCTCACCGGTCTTTATTTCCTTTTGTTCCCTGTTTCAGTTGGTACTCGTGGCTGATCAACAGTTTGGTTAATGGTAAGATAAAAGACCTTTAATGCACGTTAACAGTATAACAGTTACAAGTCGAGTACCTCATTGTGCCATTGATTTCCATTATGTGGTTGAAGTGGAAAGGCTTTTCAATGTGTTCTTGATCATTCCAGGTGTATATGCCTTTGGCTTCCTCTTCATGCTTCCCCAACTGTTTGTCAACTATAAGGTAAGAGAGAGTTTAAACTCTGCCAAGGGATGACGTATCGTAGGAAAATGTGCTTGCTAAAACACAAAAGCGTTGCACAACAGCATTGCATTTAATTTGATTTACTGTTTGTGTTTCAAACATCCAACTGACTTAATATACTCTTCATTGAACAGCTGAAATCTGTGGCCCACCTGCCCTGGAAAGCCTTTATGTACAAGGTAAGAATAAAACATTTGATATAAAAAATAGAAGAAGAAATTGAATGGGGGCACAATTTGAACTTTAAGAAAAATGTGGTGTTCCGTCACAGATGACTTGACAGATACTCAATTAAGTTTGTCTGCATTGTTATTTTCAAAATGTTAAATGAATGATTTTAGTCATCGTCACCGCATAGCTTTATTAGTGATTCTTATGTTTGAACATTTTGAATTGATTGATATCGTTTTGGATTCTTGCCAGGCATTCAATACCTTCATCGACGATGTGTTTGCCTTCATCATCACCATGCCAACGTCCCACAGACTGGCCTGTTTCAGGGACGACGTGGTGTTCCTCATTTACCTCTACCAGAGATGGTACACACACACACACACACACACACACACACACACACACACACACAGATTTCTACAACAAAACACACCAAACTGCTTTCTAACCAAAAACTCCTCCTCCCCTCCTCCAGGCTCTACCCAGTGGACAAAACGAGAGTAAATGAATACGGAGTTTCTTACGATGAAAAACCCAAAGATAAGACTCACAAGGAATAGTGAGGAAAGAAGGGCTATCGGCTTCCGAATCTGGTACCTGCATGTTTTTGTCTTCAGCCCGCTGGTGTCCACTGATTGGAACTCGCCATTGGCAGGACCGGAAAATCAATAAGATGAAACTCATTTCAGACTGACAACAACCTGCTCACGACTACATGTCCACTCTGCTCAGCTTCGGTATGAAAGAGCACATTGATGACAAACGTAACTCTCCCATTGTAGTAATCGGTGGCAACGTCGAGCCTGATCAGCCATAAGTTCAGCTCTTCCTGCTCAAACACCATGTGAACAGTCGGTCACATCCCTCCTCTCTGGGAACATATTGTTCAGGTCGCTGGAGGTCTTTTTATTTGTTTGTTTCCAGCTTCGCATGTCTGCAACGACTGGTTGTGAGAGTAAAGTGTGATTTATTACGGAGGGACTCACATTTTTAAAATGAAAACCACCTAATGAGGACCACTGTAAATGTTGTATTTTCAGAAATAACATTTTTTAATGTCAAAAAGTGATTATAATTTCAAACATTTCTGTTTACAAATTCCATTTAACTGACAGTAAGGTTTTTTTTTTGTTGTTGTTGAGGAGAGCCTGGTTCAGACTACTTTTGAAGAACTCATATCTAAATATATCGATTTCCATATTATTATTACGTATTATTCCATAAGCGTAACGTCTGATACATCGGAGCTTTCAGAACAACCGAATTGTCGTGAGAGGGTGTATTGAGAGCTGAATTAATTATTCCCGATGAAGAACTTGAGTGCTTTTCTAAAAATGATATACAATTGTGCTTATTTCGTTGATATGTTGCTCTGTGAATGGACTTAACAGTTTGCCCCTTAGAAAGTATGAATGTGTAAACATTTACTCTTTTTTTTTATCCCAGAATTCTAATTTTCAGAACCTATTTAAACCTCCTGTTAAAGTGAGTTTATACATGCATACATGCTTAAAATGACTGAGGCAGGAGTCAAAGTAAAGGCCAATAAAGGTTACACAGAAGTTGTCAGAATAACACAGCAGGGTACCGCTCAAAGCCATACTGTCCTTTCCATCCACTAGATTTATAGTTTTACCTGCTTGAGTATTTTTCCATATCAGGGCCAAGAAGATTTGCTGGTGCCAAATGTGAGAATGATTCTTTAAACAGTTTGTCAACTTTGTATGTTCTACCATAAATTGTCCATCTGATGTTTGAAATAGACCGACATTGTAAGGGAACAAGTAAAAGGACAAGACATGCGGAAAGTATTACTACATTTGGATTTACAGTCACATCTTGATTTGTCTGCCATAGCTCTTATGTTACGTTTTTCCCCCCCATAATTTGTTGTTTTTCTTTAATAGAAATAAATGATGATGATGAGGTCTGTGCACAAAGATCAAGGGCAGGTTTTCTCTTCTCTTCTCCCTGTGTAAATGATGACCAAGGGAGATTTGCCAGGATATTGCCTTGAAATGGCTTTACTGATTGTAATGGTTGTGTTTTTGATTGTGATTAAATAAAGTTGTTGATGGAAAATGTTGTTTGCATTTGATTTAAAACTGTACATCTGTACATATAGCATGGAAAGATATCGATTCGTAAAAGGAAAATGGCAAATATATAAAACTAAACACTTTTCAATTCAGCAGCAAAGCGGTCGTATTTTAATATGGACTACGTCTGTCGTCACGTGTGTGCGTACTGACGTCGGGTCACGCAGCCCTGACGCAGGGTATATGAAGGAAGCGCCCGCCTTCTCCCTTCCCTTTCCGCGACAGGAAGTAAACGTGCCTAAGGTGCTCGGTTCTTCATCAGAAGCTAAGGCCCACAATCCGGCGACTAGCACCGTCAAAATTAGGCATCCGCCGCGACAAATCTAAAATCCAACATCTACAATGGCCTCCGTGTCCGAGCTCGCCTGTATTTACTCAGCTCTGATCCTCCATGACGATGAAGTCACCGTCACCGTAAGTCTCCCGGCTTTTCCCCCCCACAGCTCCAGCGCTCACCTTAACCGCTTCCTCCGGAGCTATTATGCTAAGTATTATAGCCCTAAACGAGAACGCGACCATGGTATGGTTTCTACTAAGAATGTTGGACGATAAAAATGCGTTTAAAAAACTAGTTCAGGTGTTAATTTTATAACAATCCCATCTGGCGGGTAACATGGCGGCATGCTTGTTGCTAACTCTAGGCCAGGTTTCTTTATCAGGACCGCTCTGACCTGTGTTTTCTGTTACCCTCGTGAGTTGTATTAAGTTACAACAATGTAGTTGTCTCTCGGTACATGTCTTGGACGGTAATGGTTGAAGTCTCATACGTCGTTCACGCAAATGACAGGAGCTAGCTAATGCTAAGCTAACTCATATACACAACATGCTTATTTTCAGGAGGGTTAGCTTGTCGCCGTGGAAACCTCTAGTGTTACCCCACTATAGTTTGCTTTGTCATTTATGATAATGCTATGACGTGTTGGTTGTCAACAGTTAGCCTGGCAGCTTGGGTGCACGTGGATGCTACAAAACTTCCATACGACGTGCAACCCGTTGCTTTAACCGGGACCTAGCATGCTGTATATGAGATTTATCACCATAATCGTATAAGTTGGACTCTGATACCAAAGTCAACAATTCTATTTAACACAATAGCAGCTATATCATAATTTTTAAGGAGCTGGGACCAGTTAATAATTTCTATTTGATGATCCTCAGCAAACCCTATGCCAGTTATATTAATAATACCATGTTGCATTAGTGGAATTATAGCCAAAGTTAATGTGATTCACTACTTCAAAACTTCCTACTGACTTGTGATATTTAAATGTGTACAGATGATGGATCATTTAATGAAGTATCTTTTGTATTAACATATTTTCTGTCTGTAGGAGGATAAACTGAACGCTCTGATCAAGGCTGCTGGAGTCACCGTGGAGCCCTTCTGGCCAAGTTTGTTTGCCAAGGTGAGAGAAACGCACTGATGAAGTGTTCAAAACGGTAGTTTGATTCATTTCTGTTGACTGAGGGGAGCAACTGCTATAAAATATTCATGCACGTCTGTGAATTCATGAGTTTAAGGTTCAGTGGCTCACTCGCCTGTGAATGTTGTCATTTCGTAGGCTCTCTCCAGCGTCGACATCGGCAGCCTGATCTGCAACGTTGGAGCCGGAGGCGGAGCTCCAGCTGGAGCACCTGCTGCCGGTGGGGCTGCTCCTGCTGCTGGAGATGCCCCAGGTAACTGGATGAATGTAGTTAAAATTGGAAAGCAGGTTTTAGATCATAAAGTAGGATATAGGATTTTGGTGAATTACAATCCCATGCTCTTGCTGAGCACATGGCCTGCTTTTAAGTTGGTACCAGTATGGTTAAGGTATTGCTCAAATCTGTGTATTGATGCAATATTACCACACAGAATATTGCAATATTATGTACTGTGATTTTATTTATTTATTTTTCCCCGATCCCTTCATTAAAGTAACCCAGCTGGACTACCACTTTACTAAGATTTAGGTAATCATGGAAAAGCTAACAATTTCCCCATCTTGTTTACTCTACAGCCAAGGAGGAGGAGAAGAAAGAGGAGAAGAAGGAAGAGTCCGAGGAGTCTGACGATGACATGGGCTTCGGTCTCTTTGATTAAAATGTTTTTGTAAAAACAAATAAAAGTACAAAAACATCTGCTGCCGTGCTTGGCTTTTTTTCCTTCCCCATGACATCCTATGATACAGACACAAACATAATCATGACATAATCTGTCATTACCAAGACATTAGGCGAATTCGACTTGATGTAGCCGCCTGCAGCGCGCTACCTAACGTGATGTATTGTGGGTTGAAAGCGATGCATGATGGCTAGAATTGTGTCTGACTTAGCAGCCGACTGCAAAGACGTCACAGGGTCGCGACCATATCACGTGACCCAAAACATCGCGGGAACAAGTTAAGAGGCGCTTCTTGCAGCGCAATCTACGGCGGCTGCAACCGGCTTGTCCACACCTCCACTACAGCGGAATGGCTCTCTATTGGTTAAAAGTTCAATGATGTGTGTTCAGGTCCGCACTCGGCGGCCACCTTGTGGTGAAATGATTCAATGATTTGCCTTTTTATTGTGGTCGCTTTGATCTCATAGCTTGATTTAAAGTTCTGTGCATTGTGCTGTGAGTAGGCCTATTTATATGATGCGAGGTACATATCCTCTTTGGTTTGGTTTGCTGCTGTGTTCTATCGTTGAGCACAAAGTACTACCCATCTGAAAAGAAATTAAGGGTTATGTTAATGTGTTATTTTTTTGCCTCAATATCTGAATTAGTTTTTGATGAATTACAACTGTTTATTTTCTACACTGTAACAGAGCCATGACTTCATATAGGCCTACCTTAAACAACCATCACTCTACACAATCTTACTTAAATAAATGTTAAACTGTCCAAAATAATTCCTAAATGTGTGACAAATATCAGCCATCTGATGCTGTTCCTTTCACTCTTAAAAAAAAAACGGTACAGTTTATACACAAGTAAAAAAAAAAACATTTTTAATAACAAAGTGTCAAAGGATCTTGAGAGAATGGGGTACTGCATGAGTGCGGAGCAGGTCTGGAAAAAACTGGGCAACATGATGTACACTTACAGGAAGGCAAAGGACAAAAGCAAGTCAAGTGGTGAAGAGAGGGTGACCTGGGAGTACTATTCAGTAAGTACAATGATGTTCACCTGTTCATACATTCATACCGACTCCCCCCCCCCCAAGCCTATTTTGGGGGAAATTGGGGACCTCCTCTCCCCCACCTTCAAGAGGCCCGGCCACCAGAAGACCAGCCAGTCAGGTTGGCAGCTTTTACGAGAACTATGGGGCCCATGCCGAGCGACGGACGGCTGCACTGGAGACCCTGGTGCGCCCGGACCTAGAGAGGTGGAGAAGGAGCGTAAGAAGAGGGCCTTTCAAAAGAAGCTTTTAGGTGCTCTATCAGAAATGTCTGCGACCCTCAGGGAGTTGGCTGAGGGACAGCAGGAAATAATCACCCTTCTGCAAAAAAGTGAATAAATGTTTTCCCTCCATCCTTGATTCTTTGTGTATTTTGTGAAATTTGTGTGTATCACCCTGTGGGATGTGCCACCAGCTCACAAAATGAAGTGAAAAGTAAAATGAGTACTGTAAAGAAAATAAAAACTTGGGGTGGGTGGGGTAGATGGAGGGGGTGGGTTTAAAGGCTATTGCAAATAGCATCCCGGTACTGTGCTGCTTGAGGGAGCTCCTGCTCTTCATGAGCTACGACCTCGTTCTCCAACACATCTGCAGGGTCGACCTCGTCGTCTGTATGAAGGCAGATGTTATGCAGAATACAACACGTCATCACTGCTGCACTGGCTCTCTGCACGCTTCCCATGTGCAGATATCGGAGGCGTCTAAATTTGCCTTTTAAAAAGGCCAAAGGCATGCTCAATGGTCACTCTAGTAGAATGGAGCTTTCTGTTGAACCTCTTCTGCCGGGCAGTGAGATGACCATTGTCCCTGTACGGCTTTACCAACTGCAGCAGTAGAGGGTAAACCGGTCGGCAACCCCCCTATAGGACTCTTGATTGGCCTCCATAAGCAGACACTTCTCCAAGGGAATTTTTGTATTCAATGGGTTCTGATATACTGGCCCAAGTGTATTCAGAAGACCCTGTAAAAAAAAATAAAAAATACATTGGAAAGTTAACCAAATGCTTAGAAAAAACATTGCATTGCTAGGACCACTTTCACATCAATCACATGGCCTACTCACCTCCACTTGGGGTTTTGAAAGCCTGCAATGAGCTGGAAACTCAAACAGGCTGTAGAGTGGGACGACCTGCTCCACATAATTGGGGATTCTTGGCACAATCCTAGTATTGACACAAAAACAGAGCACATGTAAAAGGGGGGGCTTAATGTGTAGGCCTATATCTGCAGTGAAAACATGTCAATTATATTTTTTTCATCAACACTCTCATGTGGATGTGTTTCTAAGGAAGTAGCGAAGTAAGAACCTGACGATTCCCCAACGGATTATCTTTCAAGTCGCCCAAACATAACACATGCATAAAGTCTGTTTTATTAACACATGGCCGGTTAAATAAAGTGTTTAATCTGGTGGTCTGCCTTCTCTAATAGCCAGGAATAATACGCGTCTCCTAAAATTCCCAGCCCTGACTGACACTTTGGAGGGGAGACTTGCTCACGAGCTTCTGGAAACTAACGGTGACGTCAGCATGAAAAATGAAAATAACACCAAACAATTGAACAAGACGCCACCGATATTAATAAAAATTACCTATTTGGCAGTGGTATTTTCAAAATGGTGTATGACGGCGTACTGTAAGCGCGAGTTTCCGTAGTGTAGTGGTTATCACGTTCGCCTCACACGCGAAAGGTCCCCGGTTCGAAACCGGGCGGAAACACACTTTTCAATTTTTACGTCAAACGCATAAAAAGTATTATCGTATACGATGTATAAGTAAAAGTAGCCTACTCATTATGCGGAATAATATACATTATTGTATAACAATTATTGATGCATTCATCGGTAAACGGTGAAGCTCATTATATGAGCAACAAGTGAAGCTGTCAAATTGATGTACATCAATTAAAACAAACGTTTCTCAAGAAAACGTCAGAGTGCCAAGACAAGTTGGTTTAAATAACTTACCGCCTAGCGAAATATCCGCAGGTTGACGTAAGTATATCCAGACTCAGAGACGCCGGAGCAACGCTATCACTCACTAACGTTCATTGCATTGTAAACCTATTCCTGTAGGTGGAGTCGGCCGTGTGTAAATGGTGTCTGGTCTTTACAGGGTAAACACAGGTGTAACCAATACCATTAATTGTGGCCCTGTTTCATGTCACTGAGGTTGGCAGGGTCCTCGTATTGTGCATGTCTCATCTCAGGCAAAGGAAGTCATCATCTAAGCTGCTCAGCAGATTCACAGAGGAATTAAAAGCCTTGGAAACAAACGAGACGGTCTCTTTTAACAGCAGCCTTCATCACCTCGGCCCAATCTTGCAGAATGAGCTAATCTGCCTTTGAGGCCGACTGCAAAATACTAACCTGGACACCGGAGAAAGAACCCTAATCCTCCCAATGGATAACCATATTTTCCTTGTTACTGGACAGCCACCATCATACCCAGACATACACCTCACACACAGAAGATAGCAGTATTTCTCAGTGTTTTTATTTGCTCGGTTTAGCAACTGTACATGTGACTCCTTCCTGAGAATACTGCTCACCACAGGGGAGTGGGAACAGTGGAATGGAGAGAGAATCAGAGAGGGAGGAGAGGAACATGAAGCTGAAGGACGGGACGGTAACAGAAGGAGGAAAAAATGTAGAAACGTGGGGGCAGACAGAGCAGAAGAAAGGAGGGTACTTATAAATAACTCCAGTGGAGGGAGGTAGAAAGATGGGGAGGGAAAAACACAGATGAAGGGGCGAGAAAAAGCAAAATCATGTTGGACTTTATAAGATCAAACCCCACGAACAAGAACCATGCAGCATTTTGTCCACTGACCCATACTCTAATTAAAAAAACACTGTTTCAAGGTCAGTCCCTGGTTTTGAGAGGAGTGAAGCAAGAAGCTGCAACTGTAATTCATCCCCTAATAAAAACTACAGAACAGATTCTTATCAGTATTAAATTTTACTCTCAATATGAAGGGAATTTCCCCAAGAGGGCGTAACTAAGAACTTGTACTGCATGTTGTTGAGTGAACTTTTGTGAGAAGGCAAGTAAGATAGAAGGATGTTTGTAGTTTGAGTAAAATGATCCTTATATGACAAAGTGTTCCACACTGTACAGTATAATTAGGACCTCTATTGTAACTTGAACAATGCCGCCTCCCTCCACCTCTCCCCTCTCTGTCCCTTCAGCACCCCCCCCCCCCCCAACCCCCTGTTCTCCCTTATTCACTAACAATTCGTGCCCCTGAAACGTGTTAAAAATATAGCTTCTTTGTATATTTACTATGCAAGTTAACTTAAAAAAGTGGCCTGTGACATTTAGTCTGTTCTTCAAAATACAGCTCTCATATTTCACTGTTATGCCATCTCATGATGCCTGAGATAAAGCCATCTAGAGAGAAGGTGAAAATATAAAAGAGATGTAATTATGACATTTATGAGTAAATCCATTAGTTTTGCCCTTTGAATTTTCAAGAGGAAGACTGAAACATACTGTAAGAGTCAACGCTGAAAATAGTAATAATAAAAAGTAATAATGATATAAAAGCAGGTTTAAACAACATTATCATATCATCTTCATTATCCTCTTCATCCTGGCTCTTCAGTTCCAGTTGGTACATCCTGTTGTAGCACCTCTGCACTCCTTCAAGCGAGCCCCTGTTTGATTCACTTTCTTCAAAGATTAAAAAGTAATAATGAATGATTTAAAAAAAAAAAAAACTCATCTTTGAGGATACGTGATGGAGGAGAAGAGCGTTTCTCTGGATACAAAAAAAAATTATGCAACAAAAGTACAAAACAACACAATATTGACCAAAACATGACCGTTGCCAGAGAAAGAAAAAGAAAGGATGAATGTTTTAAGGAGGTGAAGAAGGAGCTGATTGTTTCAGTAAGTCATGTCCATTAGTTCATTTATCCATCCGTCCGTCACCCATATCCATCTGAATGTTCTCTTCTCGTTGTCATTGGCTAAGAGCTACTGCACTCTCAATCTCCACGACAACGGAAACTAATGCGGACGGATCGTCTTGAGTCGCGATTGGTCGATGACATCCAGCAGGTTCTTGGCGTCGACCGCGAGGGCGTGTGCTGCCATTAACATCTGTTTCTTGTAGTCCTTTTGTAAACTGTCCGGAACACAGAAAATAATGAACGTGTCAGCGTTACTGTAATGTAAGTCGTGAATCATCAGCAGTAAAATATATTTGCCTACCTTGTCATGACATACTGTTGCGCCAGCTTCATTTTCGCAATCAACTCAGCCAGATCTGAATTCAGCAACTTCTGGGCCATCTCGATCTGTGATAACACAAACAAACATCATCATACAAAAGAAACTTTACGGTTTCCAAGCCTCTAGTTTGGATTTACAGCCGTCACCATCTTGGAATGTTTGCAACCATTGAATGAAAGTGGCCATATTTGGACTGCTGAAGAGCGACATAAGCGGAAGAGCAGCTTGTTTTTTAACCCCCATTGTAATATTTTAACTGTGTGTGTGTGTGTGTTTACCTCTCTATGTGTGCTGGCTGGCAGCACAGGAAGTGTCTCGTCCACGGTCGCGAGCAGAGTCCTCAGAGCCAGACCCACCTCCTACCAAACACATAGATTTTTGTCTTCAGTTAATAGTGATGCACGGATCCAACTTTTTCAGTCCCGGTACTGATACTAATAGCTGGGCTTTGGGTATCGTATCGATACCAAGGATGGATCTGACACTGATAGTTAACAAGCCGTACGCCACACTGATCCTACCTTGACCATCGGGACGTACTCCTCTGGGGCTGCAGGCTGAATCCTGTTGGACATCTCAATCACAGCTTTGACCAATCCTGTCACGTTCTCGTACACTTTGTCATTCGAACGATCCAAATTGGCCGTGGGTGGCGGGCTGATCTCCTGAGGCTGCAGCTGCACCAACAAAAGGAAATGACTTTTAGAAACACGTTCACTTTGAAATATTCAATAAAATCTCTTTCTGCTACTGGGATCAACATAGGGGACTGTACTGAGACAGACACACCACTAGGGGGCAGTATTTGACTAGATACTACACACACAATCCCATCCCACACATGCCTTAAATTGACGTTATTTCTGTTCTACATGCATTTCTATCTACATTCTAGATACTTTAACGTTTCTAATATGACAGGACTGTGTCGGGTTGTTAGTACACTATGATAGTAGAACAAACAGGGACTGTTTCTAGTGATAAGCTCAAAATTAAACCTGCAGTAAGCAATAATTTTTATATTAATCATAAAACCTGCTGAATGATTTTTGCAACTTTAAACGACTTGATAAGTTGTTGACACACATCAGAGTTTGACTTTGTTTTGTCTCTCTGGCCCCTGGTGATCAGAAATCCTTTTTCATGTTCAAAAAACGAGTCAGCTCTTTTGACTTGATTTAAGCAGCATAAATTAATGTGGGGACTAATTAAGGCATGACTCAATTGATTTGTAGGCCACTCTTTAATGAGAAAGAGCTTTGAGGAAATGCCTCAGTAGAGTGCCTGATTTAAAAAAAATCACCTGAAGCCACAATTCAGTTTTTGTGCATTAAATGTTGGCTTGTTAACGATAAAACAATTCGTCTTAATGATAAAGAGAAACAAATCCCACAGCTTCTCCTGTGAAGTTCACAGGAGGCAACATAAAATTAATCTAGATTAATATAACCAGTCAACGACTGGAACTGATTTGCAGGTTCTCTATGCAACATTCAGAGCGTTAGGTGTCAGCACTGTTGTTAGCCCTGTTAGCTGCTAGCCACATGCTCAACCATCACCATGTTGAGAGCCATGTGGAGGCACTAGATATACTCTGAATTCAGCATCTTTAACAACATTCATTTAATCATTATTGTCTAAAGACGTAATGAAAGACAGACAGTTGACATTGTTTCTATTGATCTAAGAACAAAAATCTACAACTACAAACAAACTACATTTTGGTTTTATTTTTCTTCACCAGCGATATTTTCAACACTCTGGCTATGGCTACTACCAGCCTATAGTCAGCTTAATAACATGTGATTAGTAGGATCCATTGCCTTGAATGGGGAAAAGTGAAACAAGCTAAGAACAAAATAATTTCAACTCCAAGGTCAACGTTTTGGATTTTTCAAATACATCCCGCAGTCTTCACCATCATCGCTAATGGTCATGACGTGCATGGGAAAGCCCCAGATGAGATTATTTTGTCACCAATACTGTTGGCAAATCAAGAACAAAATTCCTTGCACAGATGTTTTGTTCGTCCTGCCAACAGTGACATTTTGTTCTGCCTCTGGTAAAGAAAAACAACTAAACTACAGCACATGACAATAATGGTAACTATCAGCTAACTAACAGACAAACACAAAGATCGGCTTACCCTCCACGGCTATGGGGAGGTTGAGGAGGTGGGAGGGGGGGTGTTTGAAGGGGATTGGGGTGTGCAGCAGGTCGTGATGAAAGGGAAAGTGTTGACAGATTGATTGGTGGATAGGTGGATGCAGAGAAACAGGTCAGAGAAGCAGGATAAGGAATGAGAAGATGGCAGGGTGTTAAAGGGGAAACAAATGCATGGATGTTAATGAGTCGGGAGAGGAAGAGTAAAGGGGGAGAGAAGAGGGACAGCATATTAGGCCATAGCCAACCACAGGCAAGGCATGGCATGGCACAGCATGCAACCCATCAGCAAAATTTCAAATAGAGTAAAAGTCAACTCAAAACAATAAGCTAGAACGGGAAAGAAGCTAAATAAGTCAAATGATCTAAATCAGCGACAATTTTTAAACTGGTAAATACATCCTGTATTTTTAGGAGATTCATTGCTGTGTTTTTGATGTGTGTATTTATACCTTGACCCCCTCGTTGTAGCTGTCCACGGGACAGAGACTGGTCAGGTTGCCTAGGTGACCAGGAGCTCCAGGGCGGGGCGGTTTCTTAGGAGGAGCCACATGTTCTGTAAAAAAAGGATGAAGTATGGAGTTAAGTTTGATGCATGCTACGTGACTATACTTGAAATGTAAGGTCATTGATAAATGTTTCCATTAAACATAGAAAACACTTGATCAGTTAATGTTCATTTTAACACATAAAAGCCAGGACATGTATTTTGAATAGCGTGTTTGCATGTTTGTTCCCTCACCTGGTTTCCCTACAGGCTGGTAGATATGTTGGCTTCCACCCTGTGCATAGAAAACACACACAAATACCCACAAGTCAAACTTTCAGTTGTTCTTCATCGTTATATCATTAAAGAATAGCAACTCTGAGAAGAAGAGGATGAACTTTGCGGAAAAGTTAATGTGATACTGATTTCCCAAGCTAAATATAACAAAATATACCACATTCACAGTTTTTATTGCATACTGAGAATTCCCGCCAACAACGTCACTACTCTACTTGCTGTGGTTACAGTCGATACTGTGTGAAGATGATAAGGTCAAGGCTGAGAATAGCTTTAGGATATCATAAAATGTGCACTGTACTGTGCTTCTGGGTTTAAAGTTCCCAAGAGCCCTCTGTGGTCCTGTGGTTGGTATGTAGGCAGTACCCTCCCTGGCACACGGACAGAAATATTTTCTCTACTTCTCCCAGCATCTGTATTTCCTCTCTGTCTGTCTGTCAGACTGAATACCCCCCCATCTCTCTCCCCCCCTCCTTAATTTTGCATCTTTCTCCTCTTTGCTATAATCTTTTCACCTCCTTTAGCCATTTTCTATCAATTGCTTCCTCTGATTTCAGCTATTCCCTCTACTTTACTTTGACTTAGTTTTACCTTTTACCATTGCCATCGTCTCCATCAGAGTAAAGTGTTTCTCTCTCTCTCTCTCTCTCTCTCTCTCTCTCTCTCTCTCACTCTCTCACACACACACACACACACTGACCGGTGCTTGAAGAATGCCATCCTCTCTGTCGATGCTCCCTCTGCTGTTTCTGGACTCTGCCTTCTACCGGAAAGAGACAGAAAGACATGTATTAAATATATATAAACATAACTAAGCCTGTGTTTTGGAGCAATACTTGGAGAATTATCAATACTGCAAAAGTTGTTCCAGGTAGTTGTATTTCTTTGTAAGACTTTAAAATATGGGGCATTCACAGACAAACAAAAAATAAGAAAAACCAAACGCTGAACACAATCAGTAAACATTCTGATATTCACCTGTAGGTTAGAGAAACAAAAAGTCAATGCAAAGCAACTGTAGTCATCTTTTTAGCACGACATTCAACAGAAAATGCAAAATGAAGCAGTCAAATTCCACCAATGACTACGACCGACAATCATTTTTCCATAACCTGCCTCAAAAAGTGAACCTCATCATCACCGAGTCAGTAAGGAAGCAGAGCAGCAGATAAACACAATCGTGTCCACACAGATAACTTCCTGTTCACACCAATCCGTCTACAGGAAACAGTAACATTAAAAAACGCCACTAAAACACAAGCATGACTCCAACTCCCTCTCCGTTTCTGTTTCAGTACCGTTCTGGTGAAGCACGCCTTGAAGAGATGCATCCTGGGAGAATAGAGGCTGAAGAAGACGGAAGGAGGAAAGCAGAGAGTGGAGGCCATCGAAAGAAGGGCGGAGATAGGGGACAGAAAGTATGAGAGAAAGCTAGATGCAGGCAAAGAGGATCTTAAGGCATAGCGAGAGAAAGACTGATAAAACAAATCACAAAAGGAAGGACAGAGAGACCAGAGAAAGTAGGAAAAAAGAGGAAACTAAGAAGATGAGACCAGAAATGAACTGAGAAAGAAAGAAACAGTGAGAGTTGGGTAAGAGAAGAATGGAGGGAAAGAAAAGGAGAGAAAGTTTTTCCAGAGGAGGAAAAGCTCCACTGAGCCACAGAGAAAAGCTCCAACCGCTTCACTCTCCTCTCTGTTTCCCTCAGTCTGTTTCTCCCGCCCACTTTTTCCATCTCTCTGCATCTCCCCGTTCTCCCTCTCTCTGTTTCTCTCTCTCTATGATGGGTCACTCCTTGTTCCACCCTCTCCATGGCTCTTGCCAATCCCACTTCCTTTCTCCCTCCTTCTGTCCTCCTCTTGTTCCTTACTTTCCTTCTCTCTTACAGACTTCTGTTTTCATTCTCACATAATTCTCCTCGCTTATGTTTATCATAAAGTTAAGCATATTCCACCAATGGAACTCAACTTCTGACACTACTCTTTATTAGTAGAAGTATTTTACTTATACTACCATTTTCTGCTTTGTCTCTTTTAAGGAAGAACTTGGAAAACCTTCACAGCATATATCAATTATATTTGTTCAACAATATTCAGTATTCAAAGCAACTTGATGAATAAACATGCCCAAGAATGTAAAGTTAAAAGTAAAAAAAAGAAGCCTCTATGCCATCACCCCTCTGAATTATTACAGATGCATTAGTTAGATATTTACATGTTAAGGGTTGAGGACTCTCTTTAATAAATAAACTCTATCTAATGTGATGATAGAGGGCTTAATCAACATAAAGTGATGATGCAGGAGGCTGCTGCTACACAGATTTCCACTCAGAGTTCATAAACCACACTTAAAGATGGAGATGAATTGAATTAAGATTCACCACATTGACTTTGTTTAACTAACTTGTGTTCTTCCATTGGTGCTGCACCAGGAAGAATGAAAAAAAAAAAAACGAAGGTAGTGGTTGCACATCTGTCATGCATCAAGTGTCAGGAATGTGTCTGATTGTTTCTACTGATGAACGAAGTAATCAAAAAGAGGGATATTTTATCCATGAGGCTCAGGGCTATAAAAGTATTGGGGACATGGGGAACCATTTGGCAGTGCTATTTTGTGTCCCAGGCACTGAAGCACAATCTTGCCAAATATTTGTGAAGGTGGGTGCCGAGAGGAACTAGCGACTTAAGTGGCCAGGGGTTGAAAAGAAAACTATGCCTAGAAGATACCAAATAACATATCAGAAATGCAGTCTGCCAGGTCTGCCCTGAGAGATTTCCTGTTCTGTGAAACAATAAATAAGAGAAGGAACATCTCGCCTCATCCCTCATCCCTGTGTTTTTCACTCTCCTACACCTGGCTCAAAAATGGAAAAAGTAATTTAAGGCGAGAGGTGAAACCTGAAAGAGAGAAGAAAAACAGACTTGTTTTGCTAAAGTAGAGATTTGGCTCCGTTTGTGGATGTTTCAGTGCCTGATGAGATAAATCAAGCACAACGGAGCCATTTCATAGATCTGAAAAAGATATTCTGCAGCTCATCTGGCAACAATACGCATAAAGACATAAAAGATAAAAAAATAAATAAAAAAGAGTTTGGTTAGATTTCAGGTTGCCTCAGACGCAGATGCCTATCTAGGTAGATACAATGGCTACTTCCTGTGTTGTTGGTCAGGCTGAGAGACACGCGTTTCAAATGATTCATGTAAAATTTAAATTAAATTTTGTTTGTTGCTCATGATACGACAATAAGTGACAAAAGTGAAAAATGTAGCTTGAACACCATTACCATAACCATGAAGCTCTCCTCCTGCTCCAACCACCGCTGGTCATCCTCCATCTGTTGTTGCTGCATCATCAGCCTCTCCTCCATCATAGCATGGCCTACACATCCACCATCCTGGAGAAAACATGGGTGCTTTTTACATTTAGTTGTACTAATATCAGGCAAGATTACAGGGAGCAAGTTTCTGCTTTGATTGCCCTGCTTGAAAAAAATAATAAATAATAATAGGTGTAATTTAATAGGTGGGTTTCAAATGTCCTTTATGATTGTGCATACCTCCATGTTAGGGCTCCACAGTGCAGTGTGTTCTGGTCTATGTGGACTCCAGGAATCAGCAGGAGGGTAGCTGCCTCCTACTCCTCCTACACCACCATGGGCTGACGACTGGAGGTGGACAGGAAGAGAGAGGGGCAGATGGAGAGAGCGTGAGTAAGATGGGAAGATGAATCTACAGTTTTTACATACTCTAAAAGTCAATTCTAAATAATGTGTATGAGTAACATAAGCGATCTATCTAGCAATGTATCAAGTGATCAAGCCAAGACTCCCACTATTTATCCTCATACAGTATTAAAAAACTATTCACAAATATGTAAGTTAGTTCTCTCCCTCTCTCTCTCTCAGATGCGAGGCGAAGTTTGCATGCTGTGTTTACAAACAGCAACCGACAATGTGACTACAAATTATACCTTTAAATAGCAGTTATAATCATACAATCCTTATAAGGACAAGAAAGAGAGAGAGAGAGAACGAGAGCTGCTTACTGCCATATGAGCTATAGAGTGGCTTTGATTTGTGTGTGTGTGTGTGTGTGTGTGTGTGTGTGTGTGTGTGTGTGTGGCTTTTAGCACTACAGGAAATGCCTGCTGTCTGCTTGGTTTATGAGGGGAGGAATAACTGCACTGATTTTCTCTCTGCCTTCACATTTCTCTTTCTGACTTTGACACAGGCAGCACACGCCTGCTGTCTTCCAACAAATGTTCGTCTTCTGAAATAAATCAGACTGACTTTACTGGGTTGGCCTTTATTGTGATGATCGTGCTCAACTTGGACGCTTCAGAGGGCGAATTAAAAAGATGATTTATGGAACCTGACGAAAGATGTTTCCAATATTGAAGGATAAAAACCTATTGGTATGTCTCTAAGATTTTGTGATTGATGCACCATTCTTGAAAACGGCATTCCTACTAAGTTATGATCGAGTACTTCTTTCACTTTTTCCAGACCTTGATTTGGTCACTGTTCAGTTTCACTGTGTGCTGATTGCCACATTGCCCACCAGTGATCCTTGCATTAAACAAAGTATAAACGTGGGGATGACATGGTTGTTTTAATAAATATATATGACTTTTTAAGATACCCGGTTGACTTTAAGTCCTGAGTTTTTCCTCTCTGTAGCCCTGCACACTGCAGCTTTTCTAACATTAATCTCCTGGACAGCAGAGGAAAACACTGCTGCAGTTGTCTCAGCACAGAAGCTGTGTGTTTGTCTGTGTGTGTTGTTTGTACCGAGAAGTGGTTGAGTTGGGGGCCGGAGAAGAAGCCTTCGCTGGAACGAGGACTGGGGTAACCTGGTCTACTGGGCTACAGGCAGAAAAACAAGTTTGTTAGTCACACCAAACAAAAAAAACATGAGAGAGAAACAGCAAGAGATCATTCAGTCGTACTTTAGGGGGCGCTTCATCAGACCCTCCAGAGTCCCAGGACACGGTGACTTGTCTCCTCATCTCCATTCGGAGTCTCTCCTCTTGTTGAAGCTTCTCCTCCTCCAGGATGGTGCTACAAAAGTTACACACAAAGGAGAAGGGACTACTGTGAGTTATTAATGGAAAATACAGCAAGCATCAACAACTTACTTGCTAAACACTAATCAGTATTGTGTGTTATTCTTAAGTCTAAAAAATGTCTTTGTTGCACACTGAGCAATATATTTCATTTTATTGTTTAGCAATATTATTTGTTTATGACCCCCATTCTTATGATTTCACAGAAATTCATACAAAAAATAAATGATATGGGATAAAGATATTTACAGCATTACTTTTTGTACAGCAATAACATAATAGAGACGTAAAAATATAAAATGAAATACCTGAGTTGTGTTTTGAGTTCGGTGAATCGCGGCCGCTTGCTTGGGTCATATGACCAACATTTTGTCATCAAACTGTAGAGTGTGGGCGGGCACTGAGGAGGCATAGCCAATCGCTCGCCGTTCTCTATCCTGCCAATCACGTCATTGTTCTTCACCCCTTGGAAAGGCTTGATGCCGTACATCAAGATCTCCCACATGCACACACCTACAGAGGGACAGAAGAACCAGGGGACCGTTTCTTATTTGGCATTCTTTAACTACATTTTTCCTGTAACAGAAACTAACACAATACATGCACAAACAAATAATGAATGATCAGAACTCACCAAACATCCAGACATCACTAGCAGAGGTGAATCTCCTGAAGTTGATCGATTCGGGAGCCATCCATTTGATAGGAAGTTTACCTTTAGAAGCTGAGACAGAGAAAATACATTAACATTTTATAACCACATTACATTTGTAACTCTGTTATTTGGTTGCTGGTGTATTTTTATTATGTATTTTTAGACTAGAAGAAGACAATGTTTTTTAATAACATGCCAACATGTGCAATAAGTCAAGATAAACTGCAGTACCCCGATGTAACCTGTTGGTGGTGGTAAAGTACTGGCAACTGGAAAAGTTGGTGACATACACAAAACTAGAGGCGGGACTGGTACCAGTAACAGTCTTGGAAACATTTAAAACATTAATGAAAAATATTCTGAGTCATAATATAATACATATTTTTGGTGCATTACCTTTGTAGTAAGAACTGTCCTCCATGTAGCGCGACAGACCAAAGTCTCCGAGCATCACACAATCGACTGAAGAGACCAACACGTTGCGTGCTGCTATGTCCCTGGAAGTCAATATTGGCTGTCAGTATGTCTGAGTCATAGATGCTATTTCTTACATGTCAAGTATCTATGAAAGAGCATGCACATGAAAGATGTACTGTGAAACGCCTTTACCAAGTAAGTGGCATTTGACCAAGTAAGTAGAGGTATATAATTACCAAAAAGATTTTCACAAAACAGAACCAAAACACGTTTGTATCCATAACAAGTAACAAGACATTATCCTCCTTTTTTATTTTAGGATTAAGATTAGAAATCTAAACTCTTGTCCTGGTTAATGATACGATATCTGGCATGATACTCATAATGTGAATCCAGTAAAATAATTTGCTCCCAACTATTCCTCAGTTAATCTATGTTGTGCATGCTTGCCTGTGTGTGTGTGTGTGTGTGTGTGTGTGTGTATATACCTGTGTACAAAGCGTTTACTCTCCAGATATGCGAGCGCTGTGCTGAGCTGGTAGGCAAACAGAATGAGAGTGGCCAAATCCAAATTGTACTTCCTCACCTGAAGGAACGAACGTAACTGTAGACAGGAAGAGAAGGAGGGTGAAAGAAACAGGGGTGGGGTAAAGATAGAGAGATAGCTTTATGTCACGACTTACACTTAACATTTACATTTGTATCAGAAGTGACAAACTCTACTCTACTCAGTAGACAGCCTCAGGCGTACCTCTCCGAGAGTGCACAGCTCCATGATGATCCACACAGGATTTTCTGTGATCACTCCGATCAGCTTAACGATGTTAGGGTGGTCAAACTGACGCATTGTCACTGCAAGGGAAACAAACACAAATATATACAACACTCAGTATGTATCAAAGGTTGCAATGGTCTGCTTATAAGTCGAGCAAACAAACACCCAAAAACGAACAGTGTGGTCTTACATGCTTCTTGTAGGAACTTTTCTCTGACGCTGTCTGATGTACAGTTCTTGCAGGTCTTAATGGCGACAGGTAGAGATGGTTTGTCCTGCAGAAGAGCAAGTCACACACATTAGCAGATTATAATATAGTAGTAAGACTGGTTAAGTATCACATATGAGGATCATAAAATATGAACATTTATTCAATATTACATTTCAAAGTAGTTACATGCAAATCACAAAATGTTTATATGAATGTTGCAGTGAACAAAAATCATAAAGTGTAGAAACAAAACTCTAAAATGTACTTATAATTATAAACTTGCACACAAATATATAAGAACCTTTCAGACATCTAATTTGTGTACTTGTGTAGGGTGCAGTCTGGAGAATACTTTTAAATTACAATGGTTTGTTTTAGCAGGAAAATAGAACAACTACTAAATAGTCTGCCTAAACATGAGTGTTTGTGTACGTGCTTCTTTCCACATACCGGGCTGTTATAGACTCCTTGGTGTACATCTCCAAACTGGCCTTCTCCTATGCAGCGGCCCAACTCTATCCTGTCCCTCTGGATCTCATAATCCCGCGCTGAGAGAAAGGAGGAGAGAGGAAAAGAGAAAAGAAGTGGAAAGAGTGAGATTTGTGCTGCTGTTTTTCAAATTACTGGAAACAATGGAAAGACACATTGTATTTGACATGCTTTAACTCGGACCACATGGATGGGGTTTACAAGGACAAGACAATTTGCATGGTATCAGGTGATTGTTTCTATCACAAGCAGTGAGTTAGGAAACTTTGAAATTATTTCTAACTTTCAGGCAGTCAAATGGGTGTCCTTTTTGATGAACCCCACCCACTGGCAATCAGACTAGACTAAAATAAACCATTAACAACATATAAAAATCATTCCGACCCCTTCCCCAACACCTCTGATTGAACACAACTCGCCCTGACATGCATACTAGCACATACAATTACATACAACACATACAGTAAACCTAGGCAACACAAACACACACAAAAATCTGTGTTTATATGCAAATCAGAGATTCTGCTTATTGTAGCATACTGACATAGTGGAACAGGGCCAGGGAAACACATAAACAAGCTGTTTTGAATAAATCTGTAATTCGCATATAAACTCAAGAGCCCATATCTAAAACACTTTGCATAGTAAATAATAACGCTTGGGCCTGCAATAAAATATACGAAAAACTGGCATGAACTGATACTGGATATGAAATGAATTCAATACGCTCTACATCTCTGCAATAACCTTTTTGTTTTCAGTGAGAATATCAAAATGCATTTGGATGAAAGCAGTTATTTTTTTGCAAATGACATCCACATGCTTTGACATTTATGTGTTATCAATATTTGCACTTTAGTGCATTAATGTCAGCTGCCAGCCATCTGCAGTAAAGATAAAACACTCCGTTTAAGATGTTTACCCAGGAACTTATCCTGGGCAAAACACATGTTGGCGCTTTCACTCAACAAAGAGATAAACACAAATACCAACAGATAACCAGAACTCATTCCAATTTAAAAAAGACTGCATTAAGTCCATACGCCTGTTTGTGTGCAGGAAATAATTGCTTCAAGCAGAAAAAAGCCCAAAGATGACTAGAAAAAAACAACAACAACATATGATAATAAATCACAATGAAGGGACAAAAATGTCACAACATGATGGTGAAATGAGAACCAAGCCAATAAACAACGCAAGTCCTGTGAGCTTGGTTAGCTCCAGAGGTCTGGGGAGACATCTGAAGAAACTATTTATGGAGTAACATCTTGCATTGTTTTTGGATTGATGGAATGAACTGCACTCTACAAAGGCGAAACACGCACAAGTCAACAACAATCTGGATAAAGGCACCTTGAGTCTTTGTGTTTTTCTTTAGCAGACACTAATGGTAAAAGAAAAATGTGGTTCCCGACTTCTCAAGACAAGCCAAGTCATTTATTCTGTTAGTCATGTAGATCAATGGGTGTTGTTAGGTTTAAATGACCAAACTAACTTGCAGGACAAATGCACCAATTAGTTAATGAGGCTTGCAACAATGTAATCAAGTGCCTGGCAAAGAAAAACATGAACAAAATGTAGTATCTCAAGGCATTTCAGACAGGAGAGCATGAGAGAGACAGGAAGTTTTACCTTCAACTAGTCCATAGCTGACTGTGTTGGCCATGGGAGAAAGAGGAAGAAAGAGAGATGAAGAGAAGGAGAGCCAGACAGCTGCTTTAAGATTAAAATAGCCCAGAAAAAACATGGATACAGACAAACATGTATACAGGCATAGATAATTGACCCGTTTCACTCTTTACCTGATGTTTAGTTCATAAGTAAGTTAATGAATGAATACTGAATGGTTAAAAAAAGGTTTGTTCCATAGTCATTACTGTAATACGGCTTCATGTTATTCATACAGCAGACGGCATGATATGGACACACATATAAACTCAGGCACAGAGTCGGAAAATAAGTCAGAAGTCTGCAGAAAGTCTGTTTAGAGGAAGTCGCAGAAAGAAGGAGACCAAAAAATGCGGAGAGAAAGAAACAAAGAAATAACGCCAGACCAACATAGATAGAAAAAGACTGTGGGAGGAAAAGGAGAACACAGTCCATTTTCAAAAGTTGGCCGTACGATCAAATACTTGAGTACTTTGTACTGGTTTAAAACGTCTACATTAAATGCATTGAAAAAGAGAAGGCTAAAACCACCATTTCTCAACACGGCTAGAGCTTACCAGCACATCCAGGGTTTTGACTATTATTTGACTGAATTTGACAGATGCAATGTGTATGAGTATGAGTTACATGAGTTGTAGCCTCTCTGGCCTCCAGCTGGTGTATCCGCTGTTTATAAAAGACGCTGAAACTGGCTTGAATTTGATTATCTGCTACCTAACCCAAAGTGGCTTAATGTAGTTTCTCTGATGTTCCCCATTCGAGATGGTGTCTCGGAAAAGAATCACACTGCACTCGACTTATTAGATATACAGAATCTTTGGTTAAGAACGTAAGCATCTGACAGAAGTACGACAGTGAGGTTCTCTTGCTGCATTGCCGCAGGTCATTTGACTTTGGTTGGTAGATGTTAGATGAAAGAGTTACTTACTGGAAGGCATAGTGTATGTGTCCTCTTCATCCACTATCTCCGCATAGTCATCAGTCTCTGTAACATGAGATACACATAAACGGTTTAAAAAAAAAAAAAATGCAAGAGAACGAAATAGAAAAAAACACACATAGGCAGATCTGAAGTAACACAAATCTACGAAAACAAACTACAAAAAATCATGCACATGTTGCTCAGTTTACCGTGTGTCCGCCATGGTATGAAGGATCACAATGCACGCAAAAGTGTGCGGTAAAAAAAAATCAAAACTGCACAATAAAACTAAAAAAATAAAACATGACGGTAATTCGAGAGTTTCGACAAGTCCTGTGCAAAGCAGCACCCACGTAGCTCCTCTCTTTCTCTCTCTGCACACACACACACTTGGCGGAGAGTGTCAGCTGAGCATGTGTTGTGCATATCTGTCTGTGTGAGAGCAGCTGGGCTGCAGGGAGGAACTGTGTCGGTGGAGGAGAGGAGGGAAGCAAGAGAGAAGGAGGAAGACAGAAAGTAGAGAGTTGGAAACAGACAAGTAGGAAATGAAAGATAGAAGCGGAGAGAGAAACCAGCAGGACGGATGCAAGAATAGAAAGAGTGAGGCAGTAAGAGAAATAAATATTAGGTCTAGCTGTCATGTAAGCAGATGGTAACGTTTAGGATCAAAAATCTGTGCAGAATCAGACGGATAGGCAGAGAGGAGGGGGGGGTGTGTGTCAGCAGAAAAAAAAAAAAGAGAGTGAAAGATGGACTAGGTCTATCCTAACCAGATGGTGGTGTTTAAAATAAAATCAGTGTGCAGACTCAGCTGTTGGAAACAAGAGTCAAACATCTGCTGTCCTGAACGCTACCCTCACAGCTCTGCCCAGGATTTATCAGGCTCTGTGGGAACACGGACCTAAATTTACCCGAAATCCTGTTCTAAAGCCTGTGGCTGATTTTCTCAATAATAATCAGCCGTGTAGAATTAGCTGAAGAAACAGACCATGAGTTTAGTAGTTAACTTAAAGTAGGCTAAATAATAAACCTGATAATTTTAAAGACGACGGAAATGTGTTTAATGCCAAAAGAAATAGTTCAGACATTTTGGAAAATACATAAATGTCTTGCTGAGAGTTGGAAGAGAAGATTGAGACCTCTCTCATGTCTTCACAGTAAGTATACGGCTACAGCCAGGAAAGGGATAGTTTAGTTTAGCACAAAGACTGTAAGCAAAGAGGGAACAGCAAGCCTGACTCTGTCTAAAGGTAAAGTAATCCTCCAACCAGCACATCTAACGCTCACTAATTAACATGTTTGTATCATGTTTGATTCGTCTTATGAAAGAACCAGAGTAGCTGTTTCGCGTTTCTAGTCTTAACACTAAGCTAGGCTAACCAGCTGCAGGCATTTTAACAGACATGACATGAGAGAGGTATCAACATGCAACTTTTGCTAAACCATTGCTGTGCATGATTTATCTTTTCACGAAGGAAAGAAAATCTCAGAACATCACGCAATCATGGTTTATTAAATAAAACACATTTCAGCAAGAGAAAAACATTTGACTTTTTTTGTGTGTTTTATCAATGTTTCCATGTGTGCAATGGTAACGCAGGCTTCCTACTTATTTCAAACTATTTCTTTAATTTTTCCCCAATTCAAATCTGCAGATTACTTAAATGATTTCATCATATCTAAGATTTTTATACATATTTCATAGATTGTACTGTGAAGTTCATTATTCGTATTAGAGCATAATCACTCACTCAGATTTGTTCTAAAAAATTAAATCAACCCTTTCTCAGTCAGAAATTCTGTTTCTTTCTGCGTTCAGTGCAAGGATAATGTGTGTATGTGCTGTGTGTGTGTGTGTGTGTGTGTGTGTGTCTGTGTGTGCGCGTGTGTGCGTGAGATCTAGTTAGCCCATTATAGCCAGGAATGCACCCACTCTTAAATCCAGCAAACCTCTCCCTACTCCACTCTGTGTGTGTGCATGAATGTATGTGAGTACACGTGTGCATGGTTTTGTGTGTGTGTGTGTGTGTGTGTGTGTGTGTGTGCGGAGAGAGCGGCAGGGAGAGAGAGAGAGGTTTGGAGAAGTTCCCTTAAAGAGAAATACCACTTAATTTCCAATTTCTGCTTTTTGTGTCATTCTTGTGGTTGAATGCAGGCATATTTCAAATTTAGTGGTAATCCACTATAAAAAATAATCACAAATAGCCTTGGACACACAATGAAAACACAATGCTATAACAGCAAACCACTCTGGCTACTAACAGATCAAACTCACTGAATCGACTGGGGATTTACTCATGTTTGAAATCACTGAAACATGAGAAGCCACGCATTCATCTAAAAACAGCATTTCATTCTAATTTAAATCACTCCATCTGTACATAATAACGCAGGTACACACATGCGTGATTGTTAAAGATGTCAGAATGCATGCATAAACATCACACACACACACACATTCCCAGGAGGTTGCAGTGTGTGAGGACTACAAAGAAGGAGAAGACAACAGAGAGATTGATTAAACAACAGCATAACTTTACCATCCCCGCTAAGATCTTCTGCAGGGTCCAGGAGAGCATGCAGGAAACGGCACAGCAGAGAAGGAGGAAACATCAGAGAGTAAGCAGCAATGAGAGAGAGAGAGAGAGAGAGAGAGAGAGAGAGAGAGAGAGAGAGAGAGAGAGAGAGAGAGAGAGAGAAGCAGGAGGCAGAGCGGAGAAAAGAGGGAGAGAGAAGAGAGAGCGGTTAGAGCATGAACAGCCTTGAAACAACATGGGAGATGTTGCAGGATCTGCAAAAGCCAAACACTCAGTGAGCAGTTAGCGAAGTTCCAAAATATCCTCGGTGAAAAAAGCAGGGTTAACGACTTTTATTAATGCTGTGCAGACACACATGGAGGTGAAACGAACCAAAAGCAAGAAATGGCAGCAATACGCACGGCAGCGTTTGAATTCCAGTACGAGTTCAATGAAGTGTGATGTCTGCGTCACGCTGTAAATATTTGTGAGTTGGAGAGTTAACGTGAGGATGAGGATGCAGCAGAGTGGAACAAGTGGGAAACCGTGGTGTTATGTAAACAGTGAGCAGAGTTAGACCCCCCAATACTTCTTGCCTGTTCAAGGTTCCTCACATATCTAGAAAATGGTTCATTTTATGTATACAGGAGAGGACTATCTGTGTCTTTAGCCTGGCTTAGCTTAACTTCCCACTTTCTAACTTCTATTTCTAATCTGAAGGCTATTGAGGCTTTTGACTTTTACTGCTAATCTTAATAAATACTTCAGATAATCGTGTGGCCTCAATTCTCTCTTTTATAGTGTGTTCTTACACCTTTTTTTATAGTTTTTCTCAATTGTTTACACACTAATACTGATACATGAGACACAATAAACACAACCTGTTACTCATGTACAAACTCCCTGAACCAATTCTGCTAAATTCTTAACACTTTTAAACCCCAATTATTTCAAACCACTACACACAATTCTCTTAACATTTGGCACAATCTTCACAGATGACGTATCTCGTGTTCACATGGAAGTAATTTCCTAAGATCCACTCTTACTCCTCACATGGGAAAACACATTTGCAATCACAGCTTTTGCAATGGAGAGAGAGGCATAGAAAGAGTGAGGGAAGAGGAGGAGGAGGAAGAAAGAAAGCCATAACCTCTGATGAAATCAGGCCACTTTGCTGACCGTGGTCTTATGAGGAGTGTCACTGCAGAGAGTACAACCAAAACTGAGCAAGTTCACAGTAGGTAAGAAATCTATATCATGCCTGTAAACAGACATACAGTACATGGAGGGTAGAATCACAACACTCAATGGCATTTATGTGCTTACATTACCATAAGTAATTGCAACTGTTTTCCATCCTTAGGAAGTACATCCCTGAGCTGTTGCTGATCAGCGATGTGACTTGGTGGTTGAACCCGAGTCCCTCAAAGAAGGACCTCTCTAACCACTTGGCCACCCTGTCATGAATTAAGCGCTGGATCTTTAAATTAACTGACATAAAACACTGAAATTAATGATTAAAAATAACCAAACTGTGACCTCAACAGCAAGGCATGTACTTAACTGAGACTACGTATGTCTCTGCTGAATGAAGTAAACTATTTTAAAAGAGCAAACCCCATCTTTAGTATCATTTGTTCGCAAATGTGAGAGGTAAAACACAGAATTTGGTTACTAAGGAAACCTCCTCAAGTATTAATGAGTTAGCTCTCAGTAATGCACAATTCTGCATTTTTATTTGTTTCCCAGTCTTACTTTAAGAGCATTGACTTGGTTAAACACAGCATCACACAAGCAGTTATTGTGGTTGAAGCGTGTGTGTTTGTGTGTCTGCGTAAGACTGAATTAGTCAAAGCAGCCAGGCACTGTTGACAAAGGGAGTTTAGTAGAAGAGGGTATCCTTAAAAAATGAGATTGATTGTGATGCAGCAGATGAAAGTGATTCATCCACAAAACATTTTAATTTTTCTTTGAAAATATGGAAAAATCAAAAAAGGCTACCAAAAGAATTTCGCAATATTTTTAATAGAATATTTGTTTTAAACTTTTTTGGACCAAACTGGTTTAAAACAATTCAGGAAGGCAACATATTACTTCAAACAACCCTTGCATGTTAAACTGCATTTCATTTCAAAATGTAATCAATAAGTTTCTTTCTCTGTGGTTTTTCTGTACACCATCTTTACTGCAATGTAACATTACCCAATAAGTATGATCATCAAATTTTATCCCGCCACATCACAATTTTGCGGACACGCTCCTCCACTAACTGTCCAATGAGAGCCGAGGATACCATTGGGCCGTGATTCTGAACAGAAGACAAAGGGGAGGACGAAACGCCGCGCCTTGGTTGGCTTAGGAGGCATCGATGTCACTAGGTCTGCAGCCAATCAGGCAGGAAAGAAGAACAGAGTGTGACCAAAAAAGAAAGAGAAAAGAGTGAATGGATGAGAGTACAGAAGGGAGATGTGTGGAAGACCGAGGGGGGAGGAGGAAGTAAACAGAAGAAAGCAGGAATGGGATGAGAGAGAAGGAGAGGCCGTCCCAACAGAGAAGAAAACAATGAGGGATGAGTGAGAGAGAAAACAGATGTTTGAGGAAATGGACGGACAGAAAGAAAGACAGTCGTTGGAGCCAAGGAAGCTATCACACGGTGTACATCTTGGTCTTAAACCTTTTGTGAGTGTGCATGATTTTTTTATCTTACCTGAGACAGAGATAGCTCTTACTCCACTTCTGACTGCTTCTAATTTTTTCTCGTTATTGGACACTCTGGAGAAGAGGAAACACATTAGCCAACAATAACACAGCAGCCAAACACAGGTAACATCAGATAGAACAAACCAAACATGCCTCGGTACAATCGAAGCCTCTTTCACGAAAATATCAGTGACTTTTAAAGTCAGATCTCAGTGAAAGAGGAGCCTGTTGAAACTGCCTCTGTAAACTAACCATGACTGTTTCAATTATCCCTCTGCCTTTGCTGTGGTCTCTCTGTCTGGGTCATCTGAGCTCTACTACAGGCTTTACATCGAAACCACAACAAGCAGAGAGAGAAAGAGACTTGGGAGACATGGAGCAAAGAGAAACTTAGAGTGAGCGAATGAGAGGAGGAGGAGGAGGAGGAGGAGGAGGAGGAGGAGACTACTCATGTGTTTAAAAAACCCTAAGTGGAAAATATTTGGCTCCTAAACTTATCTCCTTATTTGACCACAGAGAGAGTGAGAGAGGAGAAAAAGAGAGAGCGAGATTTGAGTTAAAACAACCAAAAGGTAAGCAAAGAAATTGGTGTTTGAATTAATACAAGTGACGATATAAACACACACACACACACACACACACACACACACACACACACACACACACACACACACACACACACACACACACACACACACACACACACACACACACACACACACACACACACACACACACACACACACACACAGTGGAAATATGAACACACAACATCCAAGCTTCGACGGCCACAGATAAACAAACCCAACAAGCTCCACATTGTATCAAAGTGCCAGTGTTTCCCCTCAAAAAGAAATTCAAAACCCCAATAAAAAGCTCAAACGAACTTGTCCCAGTTAAGTTTTTCTCCTAAAAAAAAAATGAGGGCTGAATTATCGGAAAATAGTTTGGGCATGAAATGTTTTCAAAATTGATTAAGTCTTTTGAGTTTTGGTGTAATTTATTTATGGACACATTGCGATGCCATGTTAATATGAGACCACTGGGCTGCAACTGAGTGATTATTTTCATTATAGGTTAATCTGTTGATTATCTTTACAGTATGCTGATTAATCCTTTAGTCTATAAAATGACAGTAAACAGTGAATAATGCCCACTGGCCTGTTATTCCCTGTATGGGAATAACAGTATGAGTGGAAGTACTCAGATGAGCATTCTCATTGATGTTTTTTTTACATACGATGCCATTCCTGTAGTTCTACATTGAGCTGCACCAGCAGCTGCCCCACACTTCATCACCACTAACATGATTTTGAGGAGGAGACACGTTTCAACACTGAGTTTCCTAATAGAAATGTCAAAACTCCTTAATGTGTGAATCAGGAACTGTAGTTCACCGGCACTCTTTAATAACAACAGATTCTCAGGAAAGTGATTATGTCTAGGTAAACTGATGATGCCCTGGAACTCATTATGACTAATTTACTCATCTTATTAAACAGGGGAATAATTCTAGCCCTTTTATTTTTAGAGGAAGGACGATTTCCCAGATAATGACAGGAAGGCTAATCACCTTTCATTTTGAAGCAGAGCTGCACTGAGACTCCAAAGCACTTTAATGCCATTAATGTTGTCATAAAAAAGATTAGCCTGGCAACATGCCGACCCTTTACTGTTAAAAGCAAACACTGAGAATGATAATGTTTATTTGTTTCCCTCTCACCTAAAACAACATCATTGCATGAGAAAGAGGAGGGAATTACAGATAACATGCATTTGACTGTAACTGCTCAAAATGAGATGGGTACTTACTTTGGGATGGAAGGCAGTGCTCTCTCTCCCTCTACAGGACAAGAACACACATCGTTGGGATCAAATTTGATGCATTTTAATACAAAATACATTCCTTATACAGTATTCTTCTCTAAACAGTCAAATTTAAAGCTCACAATTTCTAGACTTATCTTGAATGTGTATTTTTTGAGCACAAAGATCTTTCATACCTTTCTGAAATCTGACGATGAAAGAGTGAGTATCCATGGAGATGAGTCGACAATAACCGTCAATCAAGTCCGCCAAGTTCTCTGCCATGGTCAGCGATGCAGTCGTAACTGTCAGAGGCTCCACACATACAGAGAGTAGCAGGCCTGTTACAAAGAGCCATTACCTCCACACACACACTCTTACACATAAGAGCACAGTGGGGGGTTCCAGCTGCCCCTTACGTCAGGAGAAATCTGCTCTCCCTCTCACAGTATTTATGTGTGTGTGGGTGCCATAAAACAGAAAAGCTTCACTCAAAGAGCAGCGGGTATTACGAAACCCTTTCCCTGCGAGTAGAACCAGTATGTGGAATCTATACATGGAAAACCATTAGCTAATTTCCGTATGCATATCAGCCACTCACACACACAGAAGGCCACGCAAACCAAGCTGCATCATGATGGGCACAGCTTATGGTAGCTCTTTAGTATTCATTAGAGGCCTCAACATGACTAAATACCAAAAAACTGCATTTTTTTTTAAATAATTTGAACAGTGTTGTTCTCTCTGCAATTTGCACTGACATTTATGTCCAAGTAAAAAATAGATACATAAATAAAAACTAAACTTCTAGTCTTTGTGCACACAAAACCCTCTTGTTGAAATTAATCTTGGGAAAGGTTGAATTTATCTCCCTAAATTTGAGGCAGGTTGAAGAAAAGTATGAAAGGTAAATTACACAAGGAGGAGGAATGGGTATTGTCTTTTTTTATCATAGAGATACAACAGAATACCAAACCGTAATGGAACTACATATACATGGAAATCAGATGTCTAGTCACAATTTTGAGTTACTGCAACTCAAAATGTACATGTATAGCATGTTCCTATATGTAGACAGACAGACAGAGAGACAGACAGGGTAGCAATACCTCAGCAGCTCCGGCTACGTTGAGCTGTAGCATCCCTTTCCTGTCCTTCTCTTCCATAGCAGAGTACTGGATGGACTGCACTTGGTTAAAGTTAGCTAGATGGGTGGGCTGGAAACAGAGAGGAACACAGAAAGAGTGGCAATTAAATCATGGAAGCTTTGCTAATCCTATTCCTATTCAATCCTATCCCTATTCATTCATAAGAGTGATAACTGAGGCCTTTTGTGGACTGGAAAATGTTCGGTGACAATATTTTTAACATTACAAGCAGAGGCCATTTCTAACCTATTTTAAACCAGGCTGCGTAGTACGATGTGGTCTCAGTAGCAACTCACCGTGGATCCCTTGTCAGTGAGGTAGCTGATCCCTTCCTCTGGCCCGATAGCTAACTCCACTTGGATCACCCAGCTGGACTGTGAGAGACAAAGCAGGGATACAGGTTAAATGAGGAAGCCAGTGGGAGCAAAAAGTGAGGGACGGAATAACAAGTTGAGGTAAAGGTTTTAGAAGGGGCCATAGTCTTGGTAGCTCATGTGGCACAACACCACGTCTTGGATACATGCAGAACCTGATGCCACCAAAAGGGGGCAGCCTAACACAACTAAGCAGAGACTTCAGAGTACATGAGGAAACATGGAGTGAAGCCAAAAGTGAATGAAACCTACCCCAAGGGCACACTTGAAGCACTCCTTGTCGTAGCGGTAGATCGGTGCAAGAATCTCCAAAAACTTTTGGATGCACTGCTCATCATTGAGGTTGGCTACTTGCTTAAATGTCTGCTGAATCAACTTACGAAGAGTTTTAGCCTAAAGAGTGGGGAGAATTGGGAGGGAAAAAGAAGAAAATTATGACATACACTGACTTTATTTTAAATACTACCACGACAAACCCTTTTAACTGGGAGGAGAAAGAGGAGGAGGCATGATTGCATGTGTGGGTGCAGAGTGACAGAGAGGCTAAGAGAGGAAAACATTGATCGACTAATAGTCCACTCTGGCTCCAATCAAATTGACCTCACCACTTCAATCAAGGGGCACTCTTAGTTCAGATCAATATATTCACATAGACACATTAATACTCTATTAAATATCAATTGTCCCCTTTCATCTGAAGTGTAACTTGGATCAGACTATATGAAAGTGCTCATACAGTGTGACCTGTTTTTCAGACCTGTTTTTTTTTTAAGGTTAGTTACATCACAGAGAGTAGACAGATGGGGACCAGACAGAAAGAAAATCCATCTAGGAACATTGCTAAATATTCTCTGGACATAAAGATGTCATGTATAATCTTCTTTATCCGATGTATATGTGTATATATATATAAAAGCACACATTTAATGAAAATACACATTCACACAAGCACACACGTAGTACAGAAAATCTGTAACTATAAATAGCTCTCCATATATAGATTAAGATTCAGATTAGAGGGGATTTAGTGCACTACAAACTAGGCTTAAAAAAAAGCATGCGTGGATTTACAGTAGATTGTATCATCACATTAAGGTCATTCTACACAAAATAAATGAACAGTTAACAATTACAACAACCACTACGGGAATAAACTGTATTGATTTATTGACTTGTGTGTGACTAAAACACAAGCAACTGACTGATGTCAGGCGGGTCGAATGAGGCCCAGAAGATAACCCTTTGGTTTTACTAAACAAGCCAACATTTTTGAAGTCATAATGAAGCCTCGATTACTCTATTTATATTGTTTATTTATCTGTAAATACAGTATGAATATCTACACTTCATTTCAGCAATACAGAGCGTAGTCACGGATGCCCAGATGTGGGCTCAGTAAGCCTGAAGGAATCAAGAATCATCACACAAACACACACACACGACACACACAGTTCCTGTGTGTGCCGCCATGTGTGTGTATGTGTAATTTCAACAGATGCCATAACACACAAATCATTACAGAATATAATGTGCATGTGCTTATCTGTTGCCTTCATGCTCTTGATAGGATCAGTGTTTGAATTCCTTGAATTCCAACTCACACACACACACGTAAACACACAGAGATGTTGTCAGTCAAAAGTGTCCACCCTTCCTGTGAGAAAGTACTGCGAGTGGCCATCGCCCTCCCCATCGCCGTACTGACCATCGCTGTAGCAACAGTGCTGTCCAGTTATGCCACGCTGCTAACCAGTCAGACAGAATATCTTTGAAACATCTATTATTCATACTTTTCATAAGTCTGTTAAAAAGAAGGAAGGACACAATGATGATTACGTCTCTGTGTGATTTGTACCAGTAATGGCTGCAGGTGATTTTGATGTTTGGTCCATTGCCATGTTGTGTCATCATAGTGACCTAACTTGGTAAAATTGGTCTTTATACGCACTATGGCCCTGATGGTTTAGGTTCTGATACATCACTGTACCGTCGTTAATGAAAGACTAAAATATTATTATTTGTGTTATTGAGTCATTTATCCCAATAATGCGGGACCAGTACTGCACACGGCCCAGATCCACTGTGATAAATAGTACATTCCAAAAAGTACTTAACTGATACATAAATTAGAATTAATCTGCATAAACACACATCCTGCTTAATTTTAAAGCTTTAAACACATATTCATCTTGTATATAATACAAATCAGAAGAGTCTATATTAACAATCCTTAATGTAATTTATATAAACAGTGTTTATTCCAAATAAAATGTAATCATTTCCATGCATTACTTCAGCTTTTGTTAGTTCTTTTTGTAATTGCCTGGACATAATTATTTAAACCAATTACTCATGTTGTCCATCTATTTACCAGGTATGCTAAACACACATTGTCTTCCTAACACTAAGTTACACACCGTTATCTAAATTAGACACATCGATCAAGACTAAAAGCTTGTGGGTGTTGTTTTCTAAACACTGCCAATGCTACAAGTATCACCTGCACCCATAATGCACTGTGAAAACACCTGCAACCAATTAGACCACTTAGAAATCAGAGCTTCAACACCATCAAAAGGATTCATGGTGGTCCTTGGTGTGCAAAGTACAATATTTAGAAGTTAGTATAGGAGTTTATATAGTATTTAATTCAGTGTTTTCTTCTGCAAATGATGTTGGATATTTTGTGTTTACAGTTTTATTAATTGCAAAAAACTGTAAGATTTGACGATTGTGCTCTCAGATCATCAAAGTACACGATGTACATTTTAAGCCTGCTGTAGAAAACGAAACGTCTGTTCTAAGAAGGATCTGTAATAGAATAATGTTAATGTCTTATAAAAATGTGACAACAGATCTCATTTGATGAAACCAAGGTTTAGCACAAAACAATTCGGTGATAATGAAGTTGACAGTAATTTTTCATCAAATTATCACTCTGATGAGGAAAAAACAGACCCCTCGGTTCAAGATGGGATGCCTGATCAAACTTTGATCTACAAAGCCACTAAAGGTCAGTTTCAGTAAACCTGCTGCTCAGCCTGTCAATATAAATGAACAGACTTTGCTCTTTATAAAGCTTTCACAGCAGCTAACATCAGTCACTGTTTACTACCACAGCCATCTGCTCTGGAGTGTGTGTGTGTGTGTGTGTGTGCATGCGTGTGCATGCGTACGTGCGTGTGTGTGGAAGTAGAGTCCATTGAGGGTGAATAATCCCATTAAATGATACCATTACCATTCTCTTTCACTAGAGCAAACGACAGAAAAGTAAATGACAGCTGTGCTCTCTCTCTCTCTCTCTCTCTCTCTCTCTCTCTCTCTCTCTCTCTCTCTCTCTCTCTCTCTCTCTCTCTCTCTCTCTCTCTCTCTCTCTCTCATGTGTCTCTCTCTCTCATGTGTCTCTCTCTCTCCTTCTCTCTCTCTCTCATGTGTCTCTCTCTCCTTCTCTCTCTCTCTCATGTCTCTCGCTCTCTCTGTCTCTCTCTCATGTCTCTGTATGTGTGTAAGAGCAGATGTGTCAGACACTAGCTTGACATCAACTCTTTTAACTGTTAATGCATGATATAATAATCTATACTAAAAGACAGAAACACATATTAGGACTGGAGGTAATTATTCATTTCTGGATTCAGCGATTAATTGGTTGCTTTATAAAATGGCCTTTGCAATCACTTGTCAAATTTAAATGGTCAAAATAATTGATTGCTTGACTCATTGTTTCTGGTTTACAACTCATCATGTTAAATTCAAGTTACTAATACCTCTCATTAAAAAACTCTTTTTTTTTACATTAATGTAAAAGTGTCAGTCATGTATCATATTATACCTACATGTACAGACCATATGCTGTATGATCAAATAAAAATCGATGTAAGCCATTCTTAAATTACAGCATACGTCCAGACATCGACAATGACGTAAGGTGTGCCAGTGTATGGATTTTTAACTGCAAACATGTCACTGAGTGCATCTTTGTGCCTTAAAAAAAAAACTCAGGGGAGTGTGTGCTGTCATGTCTGCCAAAAGAGTAGAAAACAAGAGAAAGAGGAGTTAAAGTTGGTGATGAGGGGGGTGTCGGAGGGGGAGTCAGCAGGGTTTGACAGACGGGGGGGCCCCCAGAAGGAGACGCACATTGACACCTCCTCCTCCCTCCTCATTGTTGGAAAGAGAAAGTGGGTTTAAACATGACCTCAGGGTCACACACACACACACACACACACGCACACACACACACACACAACACACATACACAAACATAGCTTCTCTCCCTGTGCCGAGCATCTGTCCGCCCGCCTGCTGACATCAAGACCTTTTCGGGTCACGGGGGCCTTTCTTTTGCACAGACACACATTAGATCCTCCCCATAAACGCGTGCTGTAAATTTATCACTGACACAGACGCTGTTCATTGTGTGAGCACACCCAGCCGTCACATACAAACATCCACAACCAAGATCAAATTACAAATGATCCGTCTACTCCAACACAATGCTTATTTAATATGTGTATTCATCAACCCAACCAAAATGATTAAACCTGGGCCTGCAGGGTGCCGATGGTCTGCTAATGAACAAATTCAAATATCAGCACAAATCCAGGCGAGCCGTTTTCCCTGGTTCCAGTCTGTTCCAGTTCCAGGCTGTACCTCTATAGAGTGGTTGTCTTTTTCCCGTCTTCTCGGCATGAAAATAACATTAGGATATTTCCCAAAATGTCAAACCATTCCTCGCAGAACCGGGATGTCAAAGTGTCATATTTTCCTATTCATTTTCCCGCTCGCCTCCATTCACCTAAACTGAGCTGGCCAACATTCAATTCAATCTTGTTGAGTCTTGGACTGCTTCCCACCTTGTCAACCAGACCTGGATCTGACAACACATCAAGTGGCATATTCAGAAAATTGTCTCAAAGGAGCATTCACAGAGAGCTGTCTACAAACCACAAGCTACTTTCCAAACTAAGCAACTACAGTGGAGTAGATGGGCCACTATGTTTGAAAATAACCTACTCAGCCTACCAGGACACTTACATTTTGATCAGATACCCTCCTTGTGAACTATTTCTTCCACAAACATTTCCACAGATAATGAATATAGTGTTTGTTTAAGCAACCTGACCTATTGTGTGTACACCACCTCTCTTTTGATCCCCATTCAAACGTCATTTTTCTCACCTTGACTGAATCCAACAGGTCTTTTGGGAAAAAACGCCTCAAACCAACGTCTTTCCTGGAGAGAGAGAGAGAGACAGAGAGAGATATGAGAGGGAAAAGAAGAGAGTGGTTATTATGTTGTAATTACACCGAAGAATGTTAATTGACAAGCATTTCAGTCTTTATCTGATCCAGCAGCGTTACTTTTTCGTCTGCTAAGGAATGACCAACAACAGCTACAGACAGATACAGTTACGCAGGAAAGGCAACTGAAGACAAGAAACAGAAACAGAAAGCTATGAGTAAGTGTTGACTATACAGAGCACCACTCATCTTTTCCTAAGAGACAGAGAGAGCAGACAGAGAAGCAGGGAGGAGTACAAAGAGGGAGACCACAGAGACAAAGAAAGATGTGCGCCACTAAAACAGGAAGCTAGCTAATGACTCTAACTTCTCTGGAGAGAAGACAAGTAGAGGGGGGGGGAAGGAGAAAACGACTGGAGAGAGAGAGTAGGGGAAAGGCTGAGGGCTTACATCATCCTGTTCCTCTACCATAGGTCAAATATCAACACTACTACTTCGCTGGGGCCATCTATCATTACGTATATCAAAGGTGTTCACGTCCATCACAGGGGCAACAGGAAGCACAAATGGAAAATAAAGGGCTCTAAAAAAATTACACTCTAATTAACCTCAAAGAACGCGTGCCAGTCATACATGGTGTAATAGCTCACAAACCACAAGGACTACAGCCAACTAATCTCCAACATTCACATAGTGGCTGGCTGCATAAGAGGAACCAACCCGTACACAAACTAATGTGCAGAAATGCAAACTAGTCTGACATTTTCAAACAAATGAAAATTTGTTGAGACTTTTTGTCCTCCTTATTATATAATTAAAATGTGTCTGAGAGGTTTCTTGGAAAGAACTATGTAACTGGCACAAGTTAAAATAATGACAAGGGAAAATAATGAGTTTAAATTATTTACTGGCGTACCCAAAAAGTGAACATGCAAAAGAGAAAGCAATTTCCCGGAACCTTCTTGAAAATTAATAGGGGAATTATTCAGAAACTGTGGACCCATAAAATAAAATGTTTAATTGTGGTTGTTTGCTATTAAAATAACGAAGAGGAATTAAATGGGTCAAGTAACAGCCACTACCCAAAATGTATGGGTGGAGATCGACCACAGACACTCAACAAGAGCCCCGTAGGCCAACTGTCAGCTTGGTGCATTCAATGCCCTGGCAGCATTTCCCTCTCCCTGTCGTGTTGGTTTAAACTATGCATGACACAGCATCTTTTTCCAATCAACAGAGAGAGGCAGTGAGGGAAACATAGAGGAAAAACAAAGCGACGGAGAACACACGAGAAAAGCAGACAAAAAAATAGAGGATGATAGTGACAGTGACGAGAGACAAAAAGCCAGAGATGGACAGAGAGGTACCGAGAGGAAGAAGGGAGACAAAGACATCAGTGGAAAGACAGAAGGCATTGTTCTCAGTTAATTGGAGAGCTCGTTAGGCTGATGAACAGAAAGAAAGACTTCATTGCAAGAGGGCAGATCATTACAATCTGACCACGTTACATCCAAGCCTCGTTAGGGCCAGGGTTTGTCAATGTTCTTCATTAACATCCGCCTACCAGAGAGCTGATGGTGGAGCAAACATGGAGCAAACATGGAGCAGAGCAGCCTAACCCAAATAAATCTACAAAAATGAATGAGTATTAAACATGATAAACACAGTGTTGAATCATAGCTAGACTGATGGTTTTCCTCTGCACCAGAAAATGTAAACATGTTGAATCACAGTTGGATTGCAACAACATAGAACAACAATGTTTAAATGATTACAGACTTTTGTGCACTTCCCAAACTCTTACATAAATGATTTCTATTGTTTTCTATTGAGACACTGTTGATTTTCTGTTATTTCCTCTGTGTTACCAAACATATTTGCAGGTAGAGGGAGGATGTGATGTAGTAGAAAGTTTGCGAGCTGCTGCAGCACTTTGTTAAATAAAGAAATACTTACTCCAACAGTTCATAGTTGGATTTCTTGTCCAGGGCGTTTCCTCTCATTTCTTTGAAGAACCTCCTGGAATTGAAACCAGCAGGACACAGAGGGAGAACAAGGTCAGATACATTCACTGCAGAATTGGAGACACACTTCGGTAGTGTGAGTACATCCTACCTGATTTCTAGACAGCCCAGTTTGAGAGCTACATCTTGTTCCACCTGTTCCCCGATCTCTGTCATGTAGTCGTTCTTCACCTGGGGGACAAAGTTGCACATATGTTTATTAAAATATTTATTTCTACATACAACAAATGGCAAGCCATCTATCTCACACACAGTACTGCTGACCTAGATTACCCAATGAAAACACACACGGCCCTTCAAGCAGTGCCATATGTCTCAGTGCTAGCTAGCTGCTGGCAGAAAATTAAATATGTTTGTGTGTCGGGGTGCCTGTGTGTGTGTGTGTGTGTGTGTGTGTGTGTGTGTGTGCACCTGGTGGTAAAAGTAGTTGAGGGTAGGTTTGTCTTCTGTAAACTGCTGCACAAAGCCCTTTGGGAGATACCGGATCCTTAGCTCATACCTACAGAGGACAAGAAGAAACGGAGAGTGAGTGTGTTGTGCAGAGATGCAACAATAACATTTTTCCAACTTAAAAAAACAAGCCTTGTACAACAACTTGCAGATTCTGTATCTAGTGAAGAAATGTTGGGATTCCATGATATAGGTATGTTTGGGTCGTCGTCTATGTGGTAAAAACATCTGAATAAGTTAGTTTAAGAACCGAGTGGATTGTAGAAAAGAGCAGAAGAGAGGAGAGGAAATGAAAGGAAGGATGTCGAGTCAACTAAAGGCACAAGATTAAACCAATCAAAGTAAAGATGTGATTAAAGACAGAAGGAGAAGAGAGAGGCTTAGAGAAGGAGAAGAGAGAGGCTTAGAGAAGGAGTAGGCAGAGGACAGACAGAAGGGGGTGAGGAAAAAATCCAATATGCAATAATGCAAATAAGAAGACTGATTGCAAGATCAGTGGAGGAAAGACAGACAGCGACAGAGAGAGTTGTTGACTTAGATGGACAAAGCAGGCATCTGGTTCTTTCACTTTTTATGTCCACAGCACAAAAGGTCTCCACCTCACAATAGCATTAGCACCAAGACCGCCACAATAAACGTAATATATACCAGTGCACTAACCATGCACTTTTACTATAGTTCTTACAGGAGAAAGATACATTACTGTTGAGTTTTTCCAAATGCATTTTTTGATGCTTTCAGTGCCATATAGTCCCACTCATGCTTACCATTCATTTCTATGAGAAATTAACAAGACGTATCTGCTTCTGGTTGCAAATTGATGACACATTTTCCACTTGATACAGAGTTTAGTCTGGTTCAACTTTGATACATAAAATCTACTACATGATGAAATGCAACAGAGAAGAAGTAGGGACACTTGCTGGCTCACTTGGCTGCTAAGAGGCTGTACAACTTACAGCTATGTGCGACCCCACGAGTCATGCTGACGCTCAGAAGTTTAGGCTCCCAATCCTTGCAACACTATTTCCTTTCTGCACATAACTATATTTCATGGAGCAACAACTCTGCCTGTTGGACAAACAAATCACTGCAAAACAATAGCCGCGTCTGATGTGCTTAATTTGCAGCCTGAAGCAGCGACAGTGAACAAGCTTCAGCATACTGCGTTTGATTTAATCTTCAAAATAATACATTAGCACAATGACAAACACTTAATGAACACATTGTTCAGTAGACGCACACACACTCTTGTCTTCTCTCACCTCCACTCCTCGTTTGGTCGAGCCTGGTCATAATTCTCTCTGACGTGGGACACTCCCATATCAGGGTGGAGCCAGTGCACCTGGTCTCTGGATTGGCTGTTGCTGAGACGCAGCCCAAAACAAGACGTCCAGCGCACTTTGTGAATGTCCAGAATCTTCTGGATGATTCCCTGGAAACAAAGAGTGAACAATTTTATTTATCATGCTTTTTTCTACCGACTTTAAGTTTAAGAAGAATAAAAAAAGGCTTTAAAACACGTCATATTTGAGACTCAATGCCAATATTATTTAAGGATAAAGTGCAAAATCGACAGGTATTACTCTTCGGCTAAATTACAAAGCATTTTCCCCTTTTATGATGGTTCAACACATGTCTATCAGTGCAGAGAGTAATTAATGAAACTAAGATGCCCAGGAGATAAAAACAGTTTGCTAGTCTATAAAGAAGTCAGTCTGTCATACCTCAGTGTGCCAACTGTGCTGATGTTTGTGCCACATATTTTACATCAGGTCATTTAAGGTCTATGTCTAGCATTTTGCATGAGGTCAGTGAGGGCATGAGTCTATGCGTGTGTCTAGGTGACTTCAACTGATTCAACATGGCGTTCCCACCCAAACAAGTTGACAGACATCATACACACATACATGATAATGCTCACACAACCGTGTGTGTTGTCAACGCTAGGGGGTCTGACCCAGATACTGGAGGAGAAAAGAAGATCTGCAGTGACATATCCTGTACAACCACTAAAGTTTGAGCAGTGCTAAGTAGTTTCTGCGTCATGGGAGTGAGTCTAAAAGCATATTGTGACGTAAACATACACAAGAACACACACACATACACACCCACACACCCAAACACACACAGCACCCTGAGGTTTTATTATTTGCTAGCAAAATATTGTTATTGTGCTGAGAGTCCCTTATCAGAGCAGACAGCTAGGACCTTGAGCTGAGGACAAACAGCACAAATCCACATTTACTTCTACTTCTGCTGTATATAGGGGTACCAAATGAACACCAAAATGTCACTGCTGTGAAAGTTAGAATATTTCGTTTTTTTCAGTAGAATAAGGCTGGGGATATTCTATATCTTTCTGGTAGAAAAATATCTGACATTGAAAATAGTCCCCAAAACTGCTTTTTCAGTAATGCTTGCTAAAAATATCAATATCTGTTGAATGGATTGCCATAAAATAGTGTATAGACATGCATTGACCACAGAGGATTGTGGGTTTGAGTGAATTCTCCCCATTTATACATTCAGTACACACAGTAGGACATGACAGTGTGCGTCTCTTCTTACCCTGACATCAGTTGCATCTCCATATCTGATATTGGAGGACCAGCAGCTGTGTTCACTGTTGGTCTCAAAGTGATGGAAGACCTTCAGAACCCTGTCCACGGAGCCGGCCACGGTTCGGTCTGACCCCCCCATGCTCAGTCGAGATTTGGCGCCTCCCAGGAGGGCATGGTTCAGGTTAGGGTCCAGGTAGGCCGTCGCCATTGTTTTCCCTGCCGACACTGCTGCTGCTAAGTGTCTGTCATATTCTGGGCAGGAGTAGAGAGCAAAATCATTTTAGAGTTCAGCCTAGAAGTAAAAATTAATTACTGCCTTGTATACGCATGCATAGAAGTTAACAACAAAGTAACAATTGTTTTTATCATCTATTAATAGTGAAAATTACTCATAGACCAAGATGATGACTTCCAATTAGGGCTGTTAATGCTGATTTTAATTATGATTAATTCACATTGCACTTATTTTTGTGCAAGTTTTGGTTGCAGTTATATAAAACTGAGGGGGGGGGGGGGGGGGAAGCAACAATGTACACATTTAAGAGGCTGGAACTAGGGAACAATTAATCAACTAATGTTTTCAATTTTAGTTTGTATATGTGTATTTAATAATTAACTGATGATGGATACTCCCGCCTTTCCTCCGCTGTCAATTACAAGCTGATGCACTTATGATGTTAAGAACATGAATCTTGCTCTTGTCTTACTTAGAATAAACAGCACAGTAGACAGCTGTTTTGAACATGACATTCTTTGGCAAGGTAGTTGGTAAAAAAGATGAATAACACTGAACAATGAGCTACCAGAGAGACAAATAAAACAAGACAGAGGTACAGTCAGGGTCAAGGCTCAATATGTAGCCACCTGTGTCTATGATACAAAGAAGACAATGCACCTCAGGCTGACGTTTTTCCTGAGTAAGTCATGGCATTGACACACTTCCTGGAATTTCATGGCAACTTCAATGCCCAACAAGAACAACCGCCTGTGTCATGTATCAGTGTGCAAGGCAAGTTTTTGTATACGTGTGTGTGTGTGCTGTAATCATAATGTGTAGAAAAAAAGACAGTGAGATCTCTTTCACTCTTTTTTTGCTTCCCTTTCGTCTTGTGCTTCTACTCCTCTCTCCACCATTTAAGGAAAATTGATATATTGTAGCACGTAAATTACACCTGAGAGAAAGAGATGGCGAGAGAATACACACACCTCAGTGGAAAGACGGCAGAGTTGTTGAGGGATATATCGCAGAAAGCAACATCTTTTACTTTCATGTTACTCTGCAATTTCAGTAGCCTGCCTCTCTGTCTCTCTCTCTCTCAACAGTAGCTTTGGCTGTACACCAAGTCAGTTCCCATGGAGTCAAATGTCACATTGTGTAAGGGCTTCATGCTACTTGTGTTAATGTGTTTTTTTCTGCATCTGTGTAAAGGAGATTTCATTCATACCTCTGTCCCAACACATGGGAAAGGGGCTACAGCCGCTCATCACCATGGAAACACATGTATGTCCCTCCCTGTGTCTGTCTGCACCGAGGACAGATATACAGCCAGCGGTCTCACAGCCACGCATCATAGACACACACTGAACTACTCATACAGAAACTATATAAATAAACATGCGCGCGCACACACAAACACACACCAAGGTCCTGACACAACTGCAAGAACAGGCTCACATAACCCAAACACAAGACAGAACACAAAAACTTTGTCTCCGAGGCAGAAATCTTTGTCTCCTGCGTTTGTCAACAGCTTCGTTAGCCAAGAGTTACTTCCAGAGGGCTAATCCTCAATTTTCTGCTCCGTTGACACTTTGTATGAAGTGTGAAGATCCTTCAAAACATTTGTTTTCTTAATCCTTTCCCATTGTCCACAGCTGAACAAGTCAAGAAAGATCCCAAGAGAGAGGTAAAGTTAGTTTCATCCACAAACGTCTTTTTCAGTCCACTTCAACTCCTCAGCGGCCCCTCTCTGATGACAATGCACTGTTTGTTTTTTGCCCAATTTCTGCCCCATGCCTGCACGCCATGGTTACGCAGTTGCCGTGGAAGAGTCAAACGGTCGTCGCCCAGTAGAGGATTCGGGTTATTTCACTCAGTGGAGTCCCTGTGATGGTGAGAAGACGGCCTCGCCAGCAAAAGTTCAGAGACAAATCCAACAGTCCTGTCCCTATGGACACTGAGTAAGTCAGTGGTCACAGTGAAGGGGAGGCAAATACTGTGCTCCGTGATAAACAAACAGAAAGTTATCTCCTTCCCTCGGATGAAGAAAGTGAGAGAAAAGAGTGAGCCAGAAAAACAAAAGCAACACAGAGAGTGGGACAAAGACAGAGAGAGAGAGTGAGATGCAGCGATTGTTTCAGGTTGAATGAGAGGAAAAAGAGGACAGAGCAGCAAAGAAAGTTGAGTGGGAAATGAGAGAGATCGTCAGAGAGAGGGCTGCTAAAGAAGCAGGAGGAGCTAGAAACTATTAATATGCTAATCTCACCACTCTTCAATGAAGAAACACCTCCCACTTTATGAAGCTGAACTCAGATCAGCCCTTATTTTGTGCCAATATTGCTACCATCGTAAATGTAACACAATGGAGGGGAAGGAAAAAAGAGAAAGAGAAAACCTTTGAATTACTCTGATGAAACCATACACACCCTATGTATTTTATTTAATGATGATAAAGCAAACAAAAAACAAAGATGTTTAATGTAATGCAGGACAGTTCAGTAATGTAAACCACTTGTGATCCACATAATCTCCCACTGTATATATACTCCTCCCAAAGCCCATTAAAGCAGAATATCTAATTGGCATATTAACTTGAAAAGCAAACCATCCCCTGAACTCACAACCAACTTAGCCAACACAGGTCACACACCCCTTTTCCAAGATATCGTGGATGAAAAATAAAATACATAATTTGTCTCTCAAAACCTAAAAGGGAATGGATGAGAAGACAAGAGCATATTTTGCCAGCACCGTCATTGCCCTAGCAGCTAGCAACATGCCAACCAATCCACTTCCAAACACCACAAAGACTCAATCAATCACACTTCATACTGCATATTCAAAGTCATTTAGCCTGTACTTTGAGGGTCATACTCTCCCCAACGCTCTGAGTGCTCGGTGTGCCGTCCTGAAGGCAACATGCCTACAATATCCTGCAAGCGAGTGGCACCTTTCACCGTAAGTGTTGCTGCCGACCAGATGCCAGCCTCCATTCATCAAACCGACATTTATATGGCCGAACAACTGAAGAACTGAACAGACCTCAGTAAATTACTGAACACACACAAATACAAATGCAAACACCAACGTGAAATCCTAATGGTGCATTTGTGCATGTGTGTGCGTGCACGTGTGGGTTTCCTATAATTTGTGCTCAATCTCAGGCCTTGGCCATTGTTATGAAAATCTGGAGGGAGCGAGGGGGGGTAGTAGTGTGTGTGTGTGTGTGCGTGTCTGTGTGTGTGCGCATGCTGACTATTGAAAGCCTTTGTCGGAGGGCCGGATGTTGCCATGAATGGGAAGCGCTCTTTTGGGACTGTGCCAAAATCCCTCTCTCTGTGTGTTTATGAACAGATAATTATTTTAGCAGAAGGGGAAACAACACCCACCATCGACTAAGGCAAATAAAACTTCAAAGATGCAGGTAAAACTCAGACCTGTAATAGCTACTTTGATGTGTCCTTGCATGTGTGTTTGTTTTTAAAGTTAGGGTTTTTTGAATTGCAAACATATTTCAACTCATACACTCAAACTGTGTTTTCCTGAATGTAATCCACACCTAAAACCAAAACTAAATGGACCATGAAAACTTAACTACTGACAATGTCAATTTGACCCATATTGATTTGTAATACTGTAATGAGGCTGTGATTAAGTTGTGTCTTTTGCCATCCTCTGCAGGCTCCGAGTGTCCCGATGGGAGATAAAGGCCAAGAAAAGTCCAGGTGTTGCTGATTGGAGGCACATGGATTTTAATGTCTGTTTTTGTTGCTGCTGCCTTCTGTTTTGATTTTGTGTTTTCTAACTTCTTTCTTTAAAGATCCATTTATTGTATTTTTATAAATCTGGAATAAATTAATTTGAAGTTCAACTCTAACCTCATTTTTGGACATTCCTCATTTCCCTTTTTTATTTGCTGCTCAAAGTCAGCCAGTATTAGCCAGATATTCCATTAATCAGCCACCACAAGTAGGGACAAACACAAGGGTCAGTGACTCACCTGTGTAGTAGACAATCCTGGAAATATCTGAAAGACAAGCACAGAAATAAGAGAGTCAGCTGGTTTGTTTGACTATGTGCCACTGAATTAAGAAATCATCAGGTCTGAACAAAAAGGTATTTGGAGTTTATTAAGTTCCACAGCAGGTGTTCTCAGAACAGTTAATGAATGTGAATTGCAGAGTGGATACCCGTGCCTGCTGCAGAGCGTCAATCAATATCCTGTTGAAAAGTCAACAGGATATTCATTGATTTTTTTAAAAATATCAATATCCCATTGTGTTGTTTGGAAATGTCTTGCACTGATGAACTGTCTGTTGTTAATGGTATTGGGAATGCTGACAGTGTGCTCCCTGGTGGGAATTTAGTATTGTTCTTCTCTTTGTTCCGGATTGGTTGTCAATTTTTGTTTTGTTTCTTAATTGTATGATTGTTGTTCTATCTATGGTGTGTCCGCTCTTAAAAACGTGTAAACTTCCTACTCTAACATGCTTAGCAGCTGTAAGATGAGGATCATCTGCAACCTAAAGCCTCAGATACACCCTAACATTACATCCTGCTCTACAAAGACCCCCAGAGACATGCACACACATCCTTAGAGAACCACATTACTAGCCTTAGAGAGGAAAGCCCTGGCAGGATTCAGTCTGTGGTCAGGAAGAGCTCGACAGACCGGGCACAGTAGACTGATGGCCAAATAAATCCAAGGAAGCAAGGTGACTGCATTCAAATATTTGTCAAGCATAATTATGCTGTACTGCATTTACTCTATACTAACTATTTTTTAATGATTACTATGCATACATGGGACATTCAAGAAGTTGGCTGTTCAAATGATATATACTCCACAAAATGCTCAAGCTGAAAGTAAAATGAACAGTCCTAACATGGTAATAATGTGTTTGTTTTACATGCTTTAAACATCTGTGTGTATGTCGTTTGAAAACATTATTGCTGCTGTATTGGCGAGTGCTCCCGTGGAAAAGGATTATCTTATCTCAAAGGGAATTACCTGGTTAAATAATACTAATAAAAGCGTCCTTCTCCTATTATTGAGTGGCTGGGTACACTACACTACATCGATACTACAGCTCCCAAACTCCCACAGGAAGCCCAGGAGAAGCATTTTGCATTTGACACCCAGACCTATCACATCCAGTTACAGCAGTGATGGGCTTTGTGCAGGATGAGGTCAGGAGGATAAGTGCCTAAGTGCTATAGACACCCTGATATACACACAACACACACACACACACACACACACACACACACACACACACACACACACACACACACACACACACACACACACACACACACACACACACACACACACACACACACACACACACACACACACACAGGTTGTCAACTAAAATGATGTAATGGTAAGAAAATACACACACCAAAAGGAAATACCAGAAAGGTGACTCATGGTATATGAATTATTGTCAAACCCTTTGAAATATGAAACCAGGACCATACAGTTAGTGTGTGTGTGTGTGTGTGTGTGTGTGTGTGTGTGTGTGTGTGTGTGTGTGTGTGTGTGTGTGTGTGTGTGTGTGTGTGGATCTCTTCTCAGAACACATCTGCAACAACAGAAAAGCCCTCCAAGCTTCAAAAGAAGTGTCTCACTGACTCTGACCCGTCTTTGTCTCAGTATGTTGTACGCACGACATTAAGCAGACACGGCAGATGTTTTACAGAGAGCACTCGCGAAGTGTAGCTCTGTCAAAACAGCGTTCGTCTCATCGGCTGTGCGACGCCATCACATAAGCCTACAGGGTAGCAGGGGGGGAGCCTCTGCAGGACACCCGGGCGCACTCCAAGAGAGCATTATCCTCATCTATGGCTCTTCAGAGGGATGATAGTGGCAAACATCTGCACAGCGGCATCCTGGGCTTCTTCATGCACTTCTGTGAGATATATCTAAGCCTTCCTCACTCATTCGGTGTTGGATATGCTGGATGGCAGATGAAGCGTTGTGCGATCTTGCGCTTTTATGCACATGCTTAACTGTGCACCTCTAATCTGATCATCATGGATTATTGGCTGCATGGGGACCATTATAATACATCCCTTATCATCTCACTCTTCTGCAGTGACAGTGCTTTGTGTCGAGTATATAATTCCCCCCCCCCCCCACATAAGGCAGTCAGCGCCTCCCTGCCATATTACAATTTTGCATTAACAGTTTGTGAACTGGTATACGTTGTCTGCTTGAACCTTTGTGTCACAGTGGGGCATAGACTCCATCGGCTATGCCCTTAACCCTAACTACAGATTTTATGAGTATAGTTGTAGCCCTCAAAGTCGTTGGCCCCTCTTGCTCTCGCTACACCGGCTGAAGAAATGCTGGTTTAAAGGACTATGCAGAACGATAATGGTTGCACGGCTTTTATATGCCGCAGGTGCAGATGTAAGAGTGGCCCGCGCAGGGCACAAAAAACATCTTTACATGCATGAGTGCATGCATGCAGGGATAAACCCAATAGCGACAGCTTCTAGACGGCTACGTCTATACTCATAGAATCTGGAGTGACAATATGCAACACTATGGCCTTTTCATTTCTGAGAAACAAGATTACACCGCACCTGAAAAAATGCCTCCTTTATACAAATAATTAGTTAAAACACTTTGTGTTTTATCAGTAGTGATACCAAGTTGGAAAAAAAATGTAGCTTGCTATGTGATTTTCCTCTTTATAGCATATCCCACAGGAATGCTAGCATGGTGCTAATTATATAGTCTGTTTAACAGCATCCACGGCACATATATCAAAGAGGGCCATGGGTCTCTCTCACTCTCACACACAATTGGTCTGTAGACTGGCAGGCAACCCAAAACACCTGCTCCTCAAGCTGTCCTCAGGAACAAGACACAGGAGAGAAGCAAGGATTTATTTCATAGACATATGCAGATATACTGTACAACATGTTGTGTTCATGAAGGTTAATTCACAAATAACACCCTCTTAGTAACTCTGAATATTTCCTACTGTAGATATGTGACCCTTAGAATCTATTGTGGGGGAGTAAAGGCAAAATATAGAGAAGAGTTCAGGCAGCACAAAAATAGTAAGTTTTACGCCAAAACACAAACCGTTTCTTTGGCTGTAATTCAGCCTTCAGAATTACAGCTCTGTTAGCAGTAAAAGAAAGAAAATAATTACTAAACGAATGCAGATTAATGTCACTGCACTCCAAATTCTTGATTTGTATTTTGCATCGGTTCAATACTTGTTGGCGCATTTGTGAATTTAAGTTTGCGCATACTCTTACTCAGCTGTACACAGCATACTGTACAAACTTAAAGTCCACAATACTCAAATATAAAAACCTGTCAGTGTTATCTCACACACCAATTTACAATGTGTGACGCTAAGTCACTTTTTGTTATGCAATTGACATTAATATTTTAAAAAGAAAAGTTAAGAGAAATTTAACAAAACTGTGCAGCTCAACGCAAAAGTTACAGATCAGACGGACTGAGAAGAAATAGAGCCACACGAAAAATCAAACACTTCTTCTTCAAGAATAAACTGCATTAACCTGATGAGGGAAGTCAGCTGTTGTGCCTCGTTGCTCTGTGTCTAATGGTTAAAGAGCTGGCACACGTCTGCATATGTGAGAGTCTGACCCTGGACAATGGGGCGTTACTGGAGCGTGCAGTCTTACAATACAACAACATAACCTCTAAGGCACCAATCACACCTGCCAGTCGCACTAACATAGAAACACACACACACACACACACACACACACACACACACACACACACACACACACACACACACACACACACACACACACACACACACACACACACACACACACACACACACACACACACACACACACTCTTTGAAAAAAGATTTTCAAAGGACAGAGCACAGTTCTGACGAATCTGTATTTTTCATGACTCAATTTAGCACATGTGCATTTTCTCATTATTCACATTCAGATAAACATTGATCAATTATTCAAAAACCATCACAAACAACATAATACACTGCGCACACACACACACAGACACACACACACAGACACACACACACAGACACACACACACACACACACACACACACACACACACACACACACACACACACACACACACACACACACACACACACACACACACAGATACTCCAGATAAATCCTAAACGCATGCAGCATAATAAGGTCACGTGAACGCATGACTGCTCATTCACATTTATCTGCAAAAGCGCACACACTATGACTCCCACATTCACTCAAGTGTGTATAGTTCAGGTGCAGTGAAGGCTAACCAGCTTACTAGACCGGCACACATGTTACTGTATCACACTCGGACCAGATACACTGTATAATTCATCATAACAGATTTAAGATGAACGAACAGGTGAAAAAGCATAAGCTCTAATCCCCCCCCCTCCCAAAAAAAAATAATAGGAAGAAAAAGAAATGCAACATTAAATATTGAATTCTTCTTTCATTTTGCAACTGGTTTACATGGCTAAAAATTGGTTTACATGGCTAAAAATTGTGATTGGCCAATGAAAGCAAATTACTGAGTCAGCTCCATGCTCATGTTAATAAAACTATAATTAACTTTGCTCAAATGGGTTATGACACATGTAATTTGAATTAGTCATATGAGCAAGTTCTTTTATAACATATTTTTGCGGAGCTTTTTCCATATCTGAATCAAGAGTCTTTGGGTGCTATAGTATATAAATTGTAAGATTAATTTAAGTTTACTTAAATGTACTTTTATCTCTTGTACCTCCCAATTTTCTAGTGGCAAACGCAGGATCAATCACATCTGAGTGTCTACTAAAATGCTTAAATGCAACAGCAATTAAAGGTGTGTGCGCTTCTTGTTCAGCAAATTTCCATCAATAATTAACCAAGATCGAAATATTAAAACGTTCTGAAATATAGATGATTTAACCTAGAAACTAAATGCTGCAGGGGGATTGTTAGTTCATGCCTGCTTTACAACACACACACGCACAATGTACACAGAACACAGGAATACACACCACCACCTACACACAGAGCCACGTGGGCAACACTCTACATAAGGATGCGCACTTGTATTCGAACACAACCCACTAATTTGACACACATATCAGCTCACACATACTGCTTCCCTCCCACACACACGCACATAAACACACACACACACACACACACAAACGCATGCACGCGCACACACACACGCTGCACATGTACACTTCAAACTGAAGCCTCCTACATACAGTCAACCACACTTACGTCTCCTTTTTTCCCCACATACAAACACGATCCTTCATCAAAAGGATGGCTAATGTAACACTAAATACAACCAAATAGTTATTCAAATGTTCAGATAAATGCTGGACTGGTTTCAGTTCAGTTTCAATCCACTGGAACAGTGTTAATGTGGGTATTTCGCAGATTTGCTACCCCCTTCCTCCTCCTTCCCTTCATCATTGACGTCATCACTATTATAACTACAGCAAAACTTAATGTATCAACAATTATCTATTTATACTTTTAGCAACTCATCGTCATTATATCTCATACAAAACTACACTTATTATCAATACTTCTCAATCTACACATACTCAGTCATAGTAATGACAGAACAAAACCAAAATTAACAACCACACTAGAACCCTTCTGATACATACAGTACGTTCAGATACAGGTACTTACAAATGCATTTGCCACACACACAAAGTCCCGATCATTTTGACTTAAGAGACTACAGATTGAAAACACAAAAATGTAGTTTATGCTCATTCATACATTTTAAAACACACCCGCTTAACACAAATTAACCCATGCAGAAACACACATGCACAGTGCACACACATGTGTCTGCCCACTCACACATAAACTACTGTATGTTTAAAATGTTACCATGGTATAGTCCTTCCATTTAAAGTCCCAAAGAGAAGAGAAGAGTGTAATCCTATCCTGACAGACAGCTAAATTGGGAAAAGCCAAAAATCCCTGGCTTCTGTGGTCTTTGGGCTAGCTGAGATGCGCCAGCCAGCTAACTCAGTAATGATGGCTAATGTCAGCTTAAGCTTACAACCCAGCCTCCTCCTCCTCCCTTTACTACTACTACTACTACTACTGCTAGCACACTGACACTCAGATGCACAGCGGCACGAGTGGGAGTAGAGCTGGGGAGGGGAGAGTGGAAAAGAGAGGGAGGGAGGGGGAGGAGAGAGAGAGAGAGATTGGTAGTAGGCAGCTTATGACTGTGAAAGGGGGGAGGGAGACACAAGGGAGGAAAGGAGGAAGGAGGAGGGGGTGTCTTTGTCTCCCAGGAGAGGGATGGAGTGGGAGAGAGGGCGCCAGATGTACAGGACTCGGAGGGAAAGCAAGAGAGGAGGGAGAGACAAGAGAAGAAATGATGCAACAACTTCATGAAAATAAGTGAGAAACAGGCAAGAAAAGAGGCGTACAAAGCAGAGACAACAGAATAATATGGGGGAAAAAAATAGAAAGTGATGAGGAAATAATATAGGGAACAAAGACATAGCGGAGAATGACATAAGAGAGAGAGGGGGGGGGAGAGTGTGAGCTGTGTTGCCTTTGGCTATTCTGCCCCTCTAACACAACTGCACCCCTCATGAGCTACTCAATTAGTCATAATGCAATATTCTCAACTCAACATTTTCCTACAGGAATCATCAATCTTCAGGACAAAAAAACATGGGGAATAGCAGTCAATTGTTCCACTGACTTTGTTTGGTAAGGGGTGCACATTTAATCCAATTAAACTGTAATCAAATCCCATGCAGGGATATAGAGGGAAGTAAAGTAAACCCACCCTACACTAATATTTTGAGTCAGAGTAATTCACTCACCCTATAACCTTAACTCATGACCCCTGATTACTTCATAAAATCAATAAAGAATACAATAACGTTAAAAAAACACTGATAATAAGTCATAGGAATATATGATGTTTGGTCTCTGCAGACTCTTGCAAACATGGGCAGATGCAGAAAGTATACTGTAACTTGGGCTGGACTTCTCCACCCAATGGCCTAACCACACATTTTATTATTTTGTTTTATAGATGCATGTATGATGGGAGACAATTCTGTTTGACAATGTAAAATACTAGTAAGTGTGTAAGAGATGCCATGAAAGACTAACAAGCAAACAGGCAGACACGATGAGAGTTGCTCAGGAGTAAAGCAGATTAATGTGCCACTGGATTAGTAGGCCAAGATGTCTCTCTCTCTCTCTTCTCTCACACACACACACACACACACACACACACACACACACACACACACACACACACACACACACACACACACACACACACACACACACACACACACACACACACACACACACACACACACACACACACACACACTCTTAGAAGGTGGATCTAAGCTCTATCCCTCATAGCCCTGCTTGATTGATGAGTTGGTGTGTTCCCATCGCCCCCTAGTGGTAAAGCATTTTCATGTGATGCATCATATTGAAGAGTAGCCCTGCTGCTATACTTCTGCATGGTTTTTCCTTAAAAATATATCTGCCCTATCTTCCAGAGTTAAGAGAAGTAAACAAATCAGTCACTGTAAAACTTTTTAAAACACCAAATTCAATAAATTTTCCAGTACAGTTTGTTCCTGTACCTCGTAAACTTGATAATGCTGGAACTTACTCAGTACATAAATGATCCCATCGGCTTCAAGCAGCAAAAAATGTAAAATTAGCCTGCCTGTTTATTACTGTTTGTCATTGCTGACATTCATGTTAAAAGTAGTTTGAAAAGAAGAAAATAACATTTCAGCAGGTTAATGCCTAGTCCACATGTACATGGGTATTTTCCTCCTCCGTCCTCAAAAAGAAAAACCCACTGTTCATAGATGTAGTTATGCCACTGTTGCACAAAATGTCACTTTTCCCTATCTACATGTCAATACTGAAAATGGAGTTTCTGAAACTCTTCACCTTGGCCAAGCTCCATTTTCAGTGACCTAAAACATAATTTTGGGTGTGGACAAAAAAAATCAAAACACATATAGAGAAATCCTACATTTACAGAAATACCCATACGTGTGGACAAGGGCCTAAGAGAGACAGACAGAGAGAGGGCAACAGCCTCGAGACTATTCTTCAATGAACCTTTGTTAAAAGTGAGTCCCTGCTGGTGACTAATCACACAGACATACACATACATTGACACACACTGAGGCATTATACCCACATCTGACCTCAGCAACATTAGTTCATGGTGGAATACCAGCCGGTGAATGTGTGTGTGTGTGTGTGTGTGTGTGTGTGTGTGTGTGTGTGTGTGTGTGTGTGTGTGTGTGTGTGTGTGTGTGTGTGAGTGAGAGAGAGAGAGAGAGAGAGAGAGAGAGAGAGAGAGAGAGAGAGAGAGAGAGAGAGAGAGAGAGAGAGAGAGAGAGGTCATACCTATGGCTCGTATCCAGGTGTTTCACTACTAATCTGTGTGTGTGTGTTTCCCTGTGATCTATTATGACTGTTTTTCTGGGTGGGTGGTTGTGCATGAATTTAGAGATGAGGTCATATGATTGGTCAAGCAGACAGGGATGTCTACTTTTGTCTCATTAATATTAGCTGCATTGTCTTTAATTATTGCAAAGATTATCTGACCTAATGACAGCGCTGCAATGTCAGAGACTAATATGTTTCAGTAATTTAATTACTAAATCCTCAGCCACATCAATCTGTTAGCATCATGTGTAGTTAACACATTAGTGTCATATTTAGTAGACATGAGAAGTGGTATCAATCTAACTCTAGGCAAAAATAGCAAATAAGAATATTTCCTCAAATGTATTATTCATATAATTGCAATATCATTAATTACCTTTGATATCAAAACTGCTGGGCAGCCAAACAATTGGGCAGGGGGAAGAATCCTACCACCAAGTCTACTGATGAAGCTAAAAGAAGATTGCTTCATGTCCAGTAGGTGATGATACTTTTTACACTGTACAGGTACAATGAAATATATAGCACGTCTTGAGACATTTTCTTCTTGGCTCATCTCTCGATGTCTGTTTTTCTCTCTCTTTTCTCCACCAAGCTTTCTCTTCCTCCCATCTCTTCTCTCTCTCTGCGTCTATATGACAAAGCCCAACAATTACTTCTTTCTCTGTCTCTCTCTCTCCTTCTGACTCACTGCAATGTAATTACACTGACTGTCTGCTCTAACTTGACACACGCACACACACACACACAACAAACAACACACATACACACAGAGGGGGAGGGGCAACTTATTAACAATATCTCTGGTTGTAATTGTTCTTTTCTAGTCTTTGAGACAACAAGAGCGGCCATTAGTATTTTGAGTCATTTTGTCAAGAAGTCAATCTGTGCACGCACGCACACACGCACACATGCACACAGACACACACACACAGTGCTCCAGTTCCATTCATCTAGTTGACATGCCGCACCAATGACCTGCATGACTGAAGGTAGCCCTCTCTGAGTGTGTGTGTGTGTTTGGGGGGGGGGGGGGGGTGTGTTCTTGTGTGTGCGTGACCCAAGGAGGGACAAGTCATTAACTACGATGTAATTTCCCTCCATTGTAGCACATTTCACAGTGAGAATGCTACGCTACATAGTAGTCCATTTACGCACATACACACACTAGAACAACGAATCCCATTGGCATACAATATTCTGCATAAAGTTAAATTTCTGAAATTATGATTTATAAATGTACAAGCAAGAGGGCCTGATCCATTAAAATGTGTCTGTATCAGCCCCACTTATAATCTTCAGGATAAATAAATAAACTGAAGACAGTGCACATCCCACTACACACAAAAACTGCAGGTGGCCACCATCTGGGTATTATTGCCTTTTTATAAAATTACACTTCAATCGACACAAATGCAACCGCAAGTAGACACACACACGCGCCGAGTTATGAGGACAAAGACATTTTCAACTGACAAAACAGAGTTTACACATGTTATTTTGGGTGAACACAGTCATTATCACAGCAAACATACACACACAGACACACACAAACATACTGACACACATAAACACCCAGAGAGTTCCGACTAGTGTTGCTGCTGCTGAGAGGAAGAAGGCGTTTTCCTTTCAGCTCCTGAGGGACGCAGCATGCTTAAGGATGTACAGTAAGTGCTCTGTGAGTGTGTGTGCGCGCTTTTGAATGCCGGGGTGTGGGGGCCGTTTCCTGAATGCAACCAATCCAGAAGCTAACGGACTGGACCGTCATTCAGCCTCCTGTCTCCAAAAACACACACACACACGCACACATTCACTCCTTTTCCTTCACAGCTGAAACCACATGCAGGAGGATGCAGGGGAATAAGTTCCACGGAAGACAGATGCTAAATTTACAGGATGCATACAATCCCAGCCAGTACTTGCATGAACCCACACAAAGTCATACTTCCAAATTAAGTTACTGGTGCAAAAAAAAAAAAGCAATTAAACTGTTCATTCATGATTTTTCCTTCCTGGAGGTGAGTTCGCAAATAGCATTCATACAATTGTGCAAGTTGTGAGGAAACAGCTTTGACCTCCATGCAGCTGCAAATATGAAATAGCCAATCATTGAGAAAAAAAAAACAGAAATCCAACGTGTGCTTGGTAAACAGCAAACAACTCCTCCCCGATTCTCCCCCAAACCCAAATAATTTAATTTGGTATCATGAATTCCTCATGACAAAGAACCTTATTCAGGACCTCTACATACCTCCACACACACAGCATGTGTCTGTAGTGATTGCTAATTAACACTAGAGTCATTATGAGTCACACCACATACTGCAATCTACAGCGTGTTGGCTTTGTTAATGTTAGCCCTCTTGTCTCCCTCTCCAGTTTTTCTGTCTCTGTCTGTCCATCTGTCTTGGATAAAATCTTGAGTAGGGGTCAAGCGATTTAGCTTTTTCAGGGCCGATACGATACTGATTATTATTATAAGGAGACCAATAACCAATATTTGTATGCAGTAAAAAAAAGTGTCAAACAGTGTCCAAATTTAGAATAACACAAACTCTTAACACAAAAACTGCAGGGAGCAATCAGCAGCGAAAGTTATGAATATGAACAAACAGATAAAGTGAAAGTTTTGAATTTGAACAAATGAACAAACAAATGAAATAGTTGCCTGAAGATTTTTTTGAAGTTAAAATTAATTAAAATAAAGACAAGAAATTAGAGACTGTTGCTGTATCAGTCAGGCCGATAATCGGTCGTCCCCTAATCTTGAGTTCAATATCTAGTGGATGACTGCAAAGAGCAGAAAAGTAACTTGGTGCCAAAACAGAGCACAACTGTGCTGGAAAAAGAAAAAAAAAGACAAACAGTAGAGTTCTCTGCAAAGTAATGGACTGCTCTTGTAAGATCTCTGAGTGTAGTCAAGTGGTTCTATAAATACAGGCCTCCTGCACTGCTCTGCAATTTACACACACACACACACACACGCACACGCACACACACACGCACACGCACACGCACACACACACCGCGCCTGTATTAGTCTGCTGTAGACCAGCCACAGGAAGAGTTGTGTCAGAAAGGTGTAGCTAATTACTCACTGTGTCTGTATTACGTGTAGTGTCTTCCTACATCCATCACAAAACCCCAAATTAACATTTCTAAATAAAAAACACTAAAGTACAGGGTCCATATGATGGAATTTCCCAGAGCCATATGATACACATGAGAAATTGAAGCAAAACAACATGATTTTCTGCTTGTTCCTCACACTGATAATAGTGATATGTTTCTACTACAGATAAAGAATTAGAAAGTAATAATTTCAGTCGTATGATACCGAGTAAGTAGACTGGGGCTGTGGTTTATCACCAGGTTCAAAAACACATGGAAGACATAATATGATCGAATCAGACAAACTTCATATCTGATCAAACTCACTTAAAGGCTGAGTACAGTCTTTTGTATAACGAGCCACAGTAAGTTGTCACTGACATATTCACCAACAAAGATCACTGAAAGAAGTAGTTCTGCATGTGGTGTGGCACTTGGTCACGGTAAGTGAGCTGAATGAATGCAGCCGCACTGGAACTAAATACTCATCAAGTGGATGAGCTAATTAGCACTGTGAGGCTTGTTTGCTAATTAAGAAATACCATATCAGACCTGTTAAAAGCTCTGTGAATGTCAATTAAATTTAGATTAATAGTTGAGGTGAGAGGATTTAGTTTTACATCTTACGGCATTTCGTGCCGTGTTTTTAAACAAGCAACATATAAGACAAACCATTAAAAAGACTTTGTTCTCCCCACAATAGCTGTAATTTAGAATGCCTCAACCACACAGTCAACAACATGACGGTGAGCATCCAGCATTTATACCTTCAATGTACCAAACTGTGATGTGCAGGTGCATCCATAGTTTAAAACGTAATCCTAAAGAAAATTTGCCTTCCCTACACACACACCATCATGGATCACATCAAGCTTTAGGTTTGGCTCGTCCACAGGATTGAAAATATAAGTGTGCAGAACAGTACTCCTATTAGTATACTGTAGGTCTGAAGCCTCAGTAGCCTCAGGATACTGAAATTCATTAGCATTTTCTTGCATCTTGAATATGAAGTAGAAGCAAATCAGGCTCCAGCAATCTTTTGCAGATTGCTTGGATTTAGTGACATTAAACTTTCAAGTGTTTTATATCCATGGAACCATGTTGTTACCCCAGTGATTAGATGATTTTAAACCACTGCTTTTTGGGGGAACTTTAAGGTTCCCCGCCATCAAGAAAATATAAAGGAACTGTGCCAAAAATATAGGTGTATTTATGTTCAAATAGGCACAAAGACATTTAATCACTTACTCTATGAAATGTTGTTGTTTCAGCTCTCCTGTGCAGGATTACATTTGTGGATGAATAACTCTACATAACTGATATGCACCTGATTAGCCAATTGATGACAGCAAAATGACAGGCACGTCATACCATACACATAATTAAAACGGTGTGTAGCCAATAACATAAGTATTTGCACCAATTGGTTAGGTTTATAGGATTATTCTGAAACAACAGAGGTTACTTGAGGGAAAAAAAAGAAACAAAACTGGAGGAAGAGTTCAGTGTGTTCAGTTGGTTTGGGAGCCAAATCGAGGTGACCAAACAGCCTTGAATCGATCACACTGGGAACAAAAAAGTACTTAAGACAGAGATTTAATTTAGAAGCTAAATCTAGGTTAATCCGGTGTACTTATTTACCGTAGGTTGGACTCAACGTTACTCCACATTGGTGGCAGTAGGTCACTCTTGCTTTCAAGTTACTAAAAGGAAAACTACGTCCCAGTCATGGTGCTTTAAAGCGAAGCTATTTTAACAGTGAGTTATTCTTCAATTATAACCAAGTGAAAACGGTTAATAAACTAGAAGAGGAAACGGCCAACGTTGAAGCCAGCCAGGACGAACGTTACACCAACCGCATCCCATACTTTCTTTAGCCCGTGAAATAATCCCGCAAACACAATATCACTCACGTCGACTTGTTCCAGGGGACGTCCGAGAGGTTCGGGCTGACTTTACCGGTGGGAGAAGCCGTTAAAAGTCGGAGAATAGTCCGTTGTTACAGTTGTAGAGCTGCGAGCAGTTACGGTTAGTGCTTTTTTTCGCCCATGCCTATCTCCCCCTTCTCCCTCTCCCGTCGCCTGTTCCTGTTTCCCCTCTCCACATCCAGCATTCCAATATGGCCGCTGCAGGGAGCGACACACACACACACACAGGCACACGCGTACGCGCGCGCCACGCACAGAGACAGAGGTATACCTCAGGCACAAGCACACACATCAGCCCCTGAATGAATGAACGAACGTGTGGATAAGGACTACTTTACACTATATGTACACTATAGTAAGAGCGGTAGTATCCGTGGTAGACGTAGCGTCGAACGTTCCACTCTATTTTATCTGCATTACACAAACATCTAACAGCAGTAAAAGTAGCATTACTGTGAAGAAATACATATGAACTTAAGACATTCAAACTTTTACTTTGTAAAATAAAAATATACTAGCACCGATATACGTACATTACGAAAATGATTATGCAGAATTGCCCATTTCCGTATAATGTATAGGCCTCTTATTATCTGAGTTATAATATATATAAATATATATCTTTTCTAAACATATATGTGTACATTTTAACGCTGCAGCTGGTAAGGTGGGACTAATTTTAATTATAATACAATTGGCTTGGGAAACCCCTCTAGGGATCAATAAAGTCACATCTTCAGTTGATTGTATTTTGTATTCATAATTTGAATCTTCAAAGTAACAAGTGACCAAAGTTGTCAAATAAATGGAGTGGAGTAAAAAAAAAGTTATATACAGTATGTTATACTGTATATCGGCTAATGTGCTTCTCCCCTCCTTGCATAGGTTCAAATACGATACCTGGTGGTCACTACTTGTTATTGCAACATATTTGGGAGTACTTAGTTCCCCGAGGATATGTATTTCCACATTCACATATTTGACAATATTGCCATTTTATGTCCTCTAGGGCATGAAAAACAACGTCACGTCCGTTGTAGGTAGGTAATGATACATGACCCCCATGTTTGTATTGCTTTCTCGATCTTTCCATCGGGGCCAACTTTTTCAAAAGAAAAGTGCAGCTCTTGAGATCTTCAGTTCTGTCGGTACGGTGACATGTCGACCATGATGCATGTAGACCACATAATAGACTGGAAGGCAGTTATACTAAATTATTTCTATTTTAAAATTGACTGCCGTGACCCGGATTCGAACCGGGGTTGCTGCGGCCACAACGCAGAGTACTAACCACTATACGATCACGGCTGGCCACCGATCTGGAGACTCACCGCGTGGACTACAGCTATCTGTCGTTCAATCTCACCGCACATACTTATAGTAACGTCAATGGTTGTCATTTTATTATATGTGATGATTTTTTTTATTATATTATTGTTTTATTATTATTACAATGTAACTGATGTAGTTGAATGGAGCAGCCTTGCAATTAACACTGAAGGGTATTGCAGGCTATTTGTTGGTGAGGTGTTTTCTGCTATTTAATGTTCATTCAACGGCACCACATACAACATCCTCCTAAATGAGCACACAGTTGAAAGAGTTTCATGAGGATTAAATAAGTCCTTAGTCTTTTTTGTCTGCATTAACTCCTTGACCTCGGTTGTCCTTTTCGACAACCATGATGATTTGTCGTTCTTAAGAAAAACTGCCGTGACCCGGATTCGAACCGGGGTTGCTGCGGCCACAACGCAGAGTACTAACCACTATACGATCACGGCTTGCCACCTCTCGTGGATGACAGCCATCGGGATTAACAGGGAGACGATGTCATCCTAGCATGCCATTATCGCTTACTGGTTTCACTTGATGAGATTCACTATATTTATACCTGCGAGTCGAAAAAATTAAAGCTTAGTTTGTCTTGGCACTAAAACTACAGTGAAATACTGGGAAGCTAAAACAAATATTGTTTATAGGCGACTGTATGAGTAAACTTGGTTCTGAAAATGAAAACAACAAAACACCCATTATGAACTGGAGTTTTTCAGCTTCTACTCTACATAAGTAGTGGCACAAGTTAAGTAGTGTCATGCAATATTTATCTTTTGTAAATAAAGAACCTTATCGAGTTGACTTGATCTCCACTGTGATGCCAACCGTTGTTTCAGGTCACTTTTTAAAATGCAAATTCCATAATAAAAATGCAAATTTGTTCCAATTAGTGCTCTCTCTCTCTCTCTCTCTCTCTAGGGGCCACAGATTTCAAAATGGACACAGATTTTTAAAAACTTGTTTCATTTACCTTACCCAGCACTTTATCGAAAGGCCTTCCGTTCTTGCGTGTTACAGTCAACCAATACAGCAGCGATGTGAACAAAGTAAAGGAGAAAGTGAAGCGTCGCAGCCACCCCACCACTTTGCTAGACCACAGAGAAATTCAAAGGAACATGTGCCTCCCTCTGAGTTCATTTCACAGATGGCAAAGTTATTATGTAGTAATTTGGATGCCTCAAATTGAATCCTGTATTAATTAAAGAATGAGTGAGCAAACTGCAATCCCTATTTAATCCCTCTTCTATTCGTCAGTTCTTTAAAGGCTCCTGGGACTGGGGCGAGAGTGAAATAACGCTACATTAAAGTAAAGGCAACATAAGATTCCTTTAACAGTAACAATAAAAGTCAAATTTGTCATTTTGTGACAACATGATTGAGTTAGGTGCTATATTAATGGGTTCATAACATCCCAAATAATTATTAATTTTAATTCCTTTTATTGATTTTTACATAACGCCACCAAGAGAGAGCATGTGGGGAATACAACATATTAAGCATAACAGGAAGTCACCTTACAAAACAACGTATGAAGTGTAATGCAGTTATGAATGTATTTGGTGTGCATCAGTCACAAAATAAATTGTACTTTGAAGTTGCATGACTCTGCTTCAGATGAATGTTTTATTGAAAAAACCAACAAACAGGGAAATAACATCTTTAAGCACAGTTGTAAACAGAAAACATCACAGCTACTTCCTTGTTTATCTGCTCTAAATGTAGGCCATTTGAAGATTTTGCTGCTTTTCCAATTGTTGAATAATTGAGTGAACTGCAAATATTTGTTTGCTAATTCATCAGTTATAAATATTGTAACAAATATACCGTATTTCTACTAAACACACAGTAGATGGCGGCATTGTACTCGTTAATCACCTCCCGGAAGTTTTATTTTGAAATGTAGGAAGTGCAACTGAACGTGGCGCTGCCAGTGACTTTACTTTGACAGACCAGCGGCAAACCGCACTGTGTGTGTGTGTGTGTGTGTGTGTCAGTTACATGGCCAGTAAGCGTTGAATCACAGCATACTGTAAAAGGTAGAGACAGTGTTGAAGTTTAGACTCTACGTTTACAGGTTTATGACGCCGAGCCGGGGCTAACGTTAAGCTAGGTCAACTTCTCGTCAGTGTGACGAAACTTGTCTGCCCGGCGGAAATGGTCGAGTAACGTTAATTTAAGGTCAGTCTTTGATTTTAACGTTGCTATGCTTTGAACAAGTGTCACCTCCTTAAACGCCATGTCAGTTTTCAACGTGACGTGATGTGTATTAACGTTTGATATGGTTAGTTGTCTACGTTGAGTTTGAATTAACGTGAACTGTTTTGAAAATGATTGAACACGGTTTACGTGACGGTGAAACGGTTGACGGTTTACTTTAGCCTCTGTACACGGTGGATCCGAAGGAAGCTGACTAACTCTAGTGCTCGTTTCTCATGCTTTTCCACACACGCGCCAAAACAACCGAAAGTATTCACGAATAAGAAAATCAGTGACGTTGTCAGGATTCAAATAAAAGACAGTATCGTGAAAATATTTTTAAAAGACTGTCATATGCCACGTTTCTAGCACTTCTTTATTTTGTCTCCTGACTCAGGTCTCCAGCCAAAAAGGTCATACATGCTGGCCGCTTCCCATTAAAGGGACAAGTCACCCATTTTTAACGGCTCTCTTGCCTTCCTGCGTCCCACATCAGCTCAGTGGAAACTTTTTGAACGATCACTGCTCTGATTTGATTGCTGTGCAGCCCCCCCTGCAAGCTGGAGGAGATGAATATTTCCAGTTTTAAAGTTTTTACATCACTAACAAAGCAATGGTTTGAGGTCAAAATAATTGGTCAACGGAATCATTGACCCACTTACTGTCTTTGTGGCTGTGCCTAGCTATTTGCAGTTTTAACACTCACATCTTATTCTAAATTTAGACCACACCGTTGCAAGTTTACAAACCCTGACCAAACTTTCTCAAGGGACATGATTTATGTAAAACCACTTTTATTACTGTAAGCGTCTCACTTCTCGTAAATCTGGTCTAGGCAGTTTATTTTTGTCATTATTGGACAAAAAAGTCATAATAACCGTTCAGCATCATTGTTTTTGTTGCATGTCCAGGTCACGTTTCAAGTCTTTGAGCAAGAGTCCAAGTGAAGTTTCAAGTCATTTAGCCTTTTGCTTACCGCAGCAGAAGGCTAAAACATTAGCAGCATTTTTTTCTCCATCTCTGAAAAAGCTTCATTTCAGAGAGAGGATGTAAATTGTGCATCAATCCACCCTCTGTTATGCAGACAAAGGACTTGGAAGCCGGAGACCTTTCGGGCTCAGTTGGCCCAGGGATCTCTGGATACAGCAGACCGGTACCGGCTGGCCACACAGCTGCAGCGGTTGGCAGTCTCAGGCCAAAGTCTCCCATCACAGGCTAGATTTTCTACACAGGGAGGTGCACACGTCTAGTTTTCTCTCAGACTACTTTCATTAAAATAGGCTGAAGGGTGATTATGGAGTTTTGGTCCAATGATGGCAAAAATAAACACCCTACCTCAGGTTTAACCCCTTCCATTGTGGAAGGAGCCTTCTCCCATTCCGCTTTTCAGTTCTACAAAATACCTGCTTCCCAGCAGCTGCACGGCGAAATTCAAATTTTTGACGACTCCATCAAAACAGCTTCCTCTCTGAACTATATGAAGACACACTTGTTAAAGCTCGGCTTCAGCATGTCTGCACGGAGGCTACCTCCTGAGAGATAAACCTCAACAGTCTCAACAATATTATTGTTAGATATATCGATGATGGGTATTGTTTTTCTTTGTAAAGAAGGTGGGATGAAGAAATGAAGAGCTAGCTTTTATTGAGAAAGTCACACAAACTTCTAGATTCTCGTTGTTTTCCTCCGTCTCAGTCTCACATGCATGACATCTGCATTTTATTAAGTGTGTGTGTTTGTGCGCGAAAGGGACCGTCCTGCTTGTTTGTGTGTGAGAGGGGGGTTATAAAACTGCTGGTGATGTTGGTTCACGTTGATTGAGTTTATGAGAAGTGCAAACGTGCACACGCGTACATGGGGTTTCCAAAATGTGTGGGTTTTAACGGGAATAAATGCAAGTTTGAGCGTGTGTTTCCGTGACACAGCAGGGCATTTAGTCAGAGTCCGGAATGGCCTGAAGACGGAGAGAAAGAAAGTAAACAAGCAAGTGTGTGTGAAAGGTGAAGGAAGAAGAGAATGGCAAAAGAGAACAGGGCGACCAAAAGAGATAACAAATATGCGATGAAAGAGGAGGCGAAAAGTAGATAAAGGGCAAAGCAGGGCAGTGAGAATACAGAAGAGTTCAAAGACGGGAGGAGAAAGGAGGACGATTTAACAAGAGTGCAATTCCTTGGGTTTTGCTGCAGCTAATGCAAGTCAGATGTTTATCCTTGGGTCTGCCTGACCCAGATAGGTAGAGAGGTGGAATTATACGGATTTAAAGTTGCAATATAAGAGATTTAGAGATATCTAAAAGCAATTTATAAATGGTTGAAATGTCCGACTGCTTGGAGTTCAAGTGGTATGACTAACTTGACCAAGCCAAACCAAATAAAGGAGACACAGTCGACGATACTTTTTTTTCGTTTCGTTTTTTTCTTCTCTGATTTTGACTCGGATGACAAAGCTGGTTTACCGCACCAGTGACCAAACCCAACATCTGTGTGTGTTTTAAATATCTGTGTGTGTCAGCACACATCTGGAGGGAGAGATTTGTTTGTTGGATACTTAGGTTTTTAAGTTTAACAAGTGCTATATTTCACCATTTTGATTGCACAAGTTCGAGTTGTTGTCATCTGGAAAAACTGAACTCGGACGAGATCAGCATCTGGTTTGGTGTTTTGTGAGTCATGGCCAAAATATAAAATCTTTGAACCATCACCACAGCTTTTTATTTATTTTATTTTTTTACCATTGTCATTGTTCTTTGTAAATATAGTTAGGGTGGGAATAAATATAAAATCTTTGTGTAATTTTATTCATCTTGATATAGGAAAACATCCAAATTCAGTTGAGAAATGCTTTTGTGATAAATTGGAAAAAGATGATCTGTCTTTTCAAATGTTATTTAAAAACGGTTGACACATTTATGTGACGATGATCTCATCTAAATGCACTTTGTGTGTGTTTCTGGTAGTGTGTGTGTGTGTGATGGCGGAGCTGCCCTCAGGACTGCTGGAGGCATGTGTGGTGGTGGGAGCGCCCAGTGATAAGCTCCGGGACATATACCAGGTATATACACGCACACACAAAGACAGAAGCACTGCATTAAAAATGAGTGAGCTGTTGGCAGCGTTTATTCCTTGTACACTTCTTGTGTCAACATAGACTCACAACGGTGGAAACGGCGATCAGATAACTTTTGAATGGACTTTTTAGCAGTTAATCTCCATAATATTGACAAGTGGAGCATGTAAATGATGGGTGTCCAACATAGGTACTTCGATATAGCAGCATATAATGAATTAAGGTTTATGCAATAAATACATGATTCAGTTAAAGTATAGTTAAGTACAGTAAACTGGATACTCTTGAGATAAAAGGGAGGATACATGTGGTTTACAACACAGGCCCAGCCTAGGTTTAATTGCCCAGAGGCATTTATATGTTGTAATAATTCCCATGAAGCCATTTGCTTAGCTATATTTGTTATTTTCTGCCCTTATTTTCTGCCATTTCAAAATATTTTAACATTGTAATTTGTATTAAAAATCATTAATTCCTCATGATTTAATTCATATACACATAAGCTACAGTTTACTGCTTAGACATTAGAATAGATATGCGCTGGTGTTGTTGTGTTGCCAAAACTATAACCCTAAATATTTCCAATGTGTGTCGTAGCTTCATCTGCAGAGTAAGTTAAATGAACCCCCTCTGTTGGAAGCAGAGGTACTGCAGGTCCACGCGCCACCGTTTGTTTCCAAGGAGACCAACTCAAGCCAGTTGATTGGACCAGCTTTCAGTCGTGTCCAGAGGAGGAGGAGCTTTATCAAAAAGGTAAACAAATGTTTTTTTATTTAAAACTCTTGGGACAATACTCGGCATTTTTAGATCACATTTAGCAGCCATCTTTGTTAATCACATTTGGAAATCCATATGTGGTGCTTTTTTAATTGTTTGCAGAAGAGGCGAGATCGTGCTGCAGAGGTGCTACCTAATGGAGACGCAAGCAATCGTGCCGAAGTGTCCTCAACGACAGAGGACATCAGTGTTCCAAAGGATCTGGACCTCATTGCCTTGCCGCAGCTCTGTTTCCCTGGTAAAGTGTGCTTCATGTGTGACAAATAAACTACAACAACAGTTGTAACTCAGTAAGAGGTGGACGAGGCATAATGGATGGTTGGAAGTTGATGTGAATGTGACTTCTTTAAATCATGAAAGCATTCAGTTCAACTTTGCTAAGACACTTCTTGGTTTCCATTGGATAGGTGGTCTCCAGTTAGCCAATGAGCAGAAAGAAGACAGTTGTCACTTCCTGGTTTTTACCGACCTGTTTGGGAACCGGACTCATGGAGTCGTCGTGCAGTGCTACAGAGCGGTACAGGTACATGCACATGCTCTCACACAGAACAGAAGAACACCTCGAATCCAATGACTGCACACAGTTGTTTCTCATTGGCTCTCTACGCTGTCAGTCCTGTCAGGAAGGTCCTGTCCAGAACGGCCACCGGTGGAATTCATCAAAGTTGCGCCTCTATACACCCTTTGCTGTGTGCATCATCTCCAAGTTCCCCTATTACAACGCCCTGAAAGACTGCTTGTCATGGTAAGATCTTCCATTCAACACATAGAGCCCATAACCTGACCGTGGTTCAGGTGATTTGGTAAACCTTTCTCTGTCTCCCACCTGCTCAGTCTCATGGTCCAGTTACGGCCCGCAAGACAAGCTGACTTCGAGGAGACCATAAAGGAATTTTCAGCCAAGCTGTCCCTGGTCCCCATACCACCTCCTGGACGCCTACATGTGGTGAGAAAAGACTTTCTCTCTGTGTGTCTGATCTCTCTAAGATGTTTCTCTCACCCTCACTTTATCTGTATTTGTCTCTCTGTGTGACTAGATCTAATCGTTAGATAATAATAATAACATGTGTGTGCATGTTTCTGTGTGTTAGTCCTTTAACCTCCGTCCCCTCCACATTGTTCTTCCATCGAGGGAGGATCAGGACTGCCCTGTTATCGACATCGACCTGCATCTTCCTTTCCTCTGTTTCACGCCCACAACGCTGCTCCAGGTAATCCAACACACAGAGCTCCTTCTTTGAGGTGAAGGGCAGGTCTTTCCTTTCATAAATGACATCATAAATATGCAAAAAGGAGGACAATCCCATTCCATTAACCCTTCTCTCTCCAGGTGCTGTCCTGCCTCCTACAAGAGCAGAGGCTGGTATTCTTCTCTGCTGACTGGGCCAGACTTACTTTGGTCGCAGAGGCTTTGCTTTTGTACCTGCAGGTCAGGAGAGGAGTAATATTGTGTCTTGCAATTGCAGTATTTATTCTTTTTTTTAAGTAAGTCCTGCAGCTTCTCCTTTTTCATCTATCGTGCGTTCCTCGTGCCTTTCCCCTCTTCCAGCCTCTGTCCTGGCAGCAACCCTATGTTCCTGTCTTGGCTAGAGGAATGCTGGACTTCCTCATGGCTCCTACGGCCTTCCTGATGGGCTGTCACATCAGTCACTTTGAAGAGGTTGCTGCAGTGAGTACCATTCATTGTCTTCAGACTTTTTCTCAGCGTCAAGGAGGATATGTTACAGTGAGAACAAGTGGGATTAATACATAAATGCATGTTGCTTCAAGTCTGCCCTTTAATGTCTTGGCCATTCCCCAGAGAGGGCAAGGCTCTTGGCTGTATAGTTAATATCAGCCTTACCACAGGCATTGTCCAGATTGTCTTTTTTTTTTGCAATTGTCTTGTTTGGACTCACATACATTATTTAACAATGACTGATTGTCCACTGCATTTGTCTTTATTCGGTGTCTTACAGAAACTTAGTCCACATATTTAACAGTGGCTGCCTGTTAGTCTGACAGAGTAGGGCACAGTCCGACTGTGGTGTCATGAATTGTACCCATTGTACCTACAATATGTGTATGTGTGTGCGTGTTTATGTTTTTGTACAGGAGACAGAGGAGCTCATTCTGGTGAACGTTGATGATGGCATCCTTCAGTCATCATGCCCTGAAACCATAGACCTACCAGCTATCCCTTTGGCTGCAGCTGAGAGCTTTATATCAAGGTAGCACAAGCACACACTCACACACACACTCTCACACACACACACACACACACACACACACACACACACACACACACACACACACACACACACATTGTTAAACATGGTGATAATTGTGATGATAATTTACAGTCAGTGTGTGTGTGTGTGTGTGTGTGTGTGTGTGTGTGTGTGTGTGTGTGTGTGTGTGTGTGTGTGTGTGTGTGTGTGTGTGTGTGTGTGTGTGTGTGTGTGTGTGTGTGTGTGTGTGTGTGTGTGTGTGTGTCTAGGGCAGAGTGTCTCCAGCTTCACTATGACTTGGAGCTGTGTCATCTCGGAGCAGGCACCGATGCCAACGCCCTGCGAAGCCAACGCAGAGACTGGCAGACACGCCTCAACACACAGATTCAAAACATCGCTCTAGAACTAGTGGTCAACATCTTCAGGTAATGGTCTCTGTGTACATTTTTTTTCAAAGAAATTGTCCATAGATAATGTGGTCAGAAGGTATAACTTACACATTATAGATTATTAGATATATTAGACTAATTGCAATCAGAATGAAACCATTTCTCTTCTCTTTCTGTGCGTTTGTCATTGTTCATCATTCTGACAGAGACGTCCAGGACTTTCTAAACCATGAACACAGAGTTTTTAACAGTGAGGAGTTTCTGAGGACCAGGGAGCCAGCAGACCAGACCTTTTACAAAAAGGTATGCTCGCTCACACACACACACACACACACACACACACACACACACACACACACACACACACACACACACTCCGACAGTCTGTGCTGCATGTCTCTCTGTGTTGTTGTCCCCAGGTATTAGACACACATATCTTCCACTCATTCCTGCGGGACAGGCTGAACAGGAAACGGGACACCTTCAGCCGCATGGAGCAGAACACACGTAACCATTCACACAGGTATGAAGTCTGCTAGTGTGATGTCATAACTGAGGGACAGAGGCATCACTGATGGGACTGATGAATGGAAATAAATGGTAGTTTGTTGCACAGTTGAAAGAAGTACATTTATCTTAATACCTTTTTAAGTTACACATTGAGAGGGAATTCTCACCTCACATGAGCCCCACAGTCATGCAAAGTAGTTACTTTCCAGCATAACCCGGCTATTAGCCTGCTTTTATATTGTTGTTATACTTGCTTAACCAGGTAGAACTGAAACCTGCTGATCAACAGGAAATCAATTAAGTTTAAACCCGTAGACGAGGGCAATTTGAAGACATCACCTCTTATTCGCTAATTAATTCATCTAAAGTTTGAGAAAATGATCGGCAGATTAATGGATAATGAAAATGATGAATATTTACAGCCCGATGATTTAAATATTGACAACATAATTAAACCTCCTCCTCGTCTTTCTACAGGAATCGTGCAATCACGGAGTCTCCTCGGCGTCCTCTGCTGTCTGATCTGTCCAGGAGTGGCTTCACCAGCTACACCAGCCCTAAGGACCGACTGAGCAGGAGACTGGGAGCCAGCCTGCCTAACCTGGAGCAACCTTCTAATGAAACTGTGACTGCCATTCACTCCAACAGACCAGCCTCCCTCAGAAAGATGAATCCTGATGCCGGTCAGTACTTGTGGAGGAAGTGGCTTCATGGAGAGTCAATTAGGAGTCAAACTAGTTCTTAATTTCCTTTGTCACCTTCCAGGGTTGAAGTTTCTTCAGAAAGCGGTGAAAGTTTTCCGTCTGCCAGAGTTCCCCCCTCCGCTGGCCTTTCATTACGTCCAGAACTATTATTCTGACATGGTTTCTTCGCTGGGGAAGGCTATTGACGCGACACCACCTGACGAGTCTGCTCTGCTGGCCAGGTAATCAGAGGAGAGAAAAATGGTGGAGAGTGGAGAAAATGTTTATTTAGCTGAAAACTTTCAATATTAAACATCTGAATGGTCTTTGATATTGAAAGTGTTTTTTTTTTGTACTTTTTGCAAAGTATTATCTGCAGAATCTAAATTTGAAATTTCAAAATAAAATGCTGTAACATGATCCTGCAGGATTTGCTGACTGCGGTGTGCTCTTTGCTTAAGCTTCTGTTTAAACTGCAAATCTGTTACTGTAATCTCAGACAACACTGAAGAGAATAGTACATTTGTTGAAACGGATGCTTCTCCATCAGATTTCCTGCTGAGTCATTGTTCTTTTTAGGGAAATGTCAAACTAGAAAAACAGGTTATATCCCGAGTGTTGTGACAAACATACTGGTGGTGAGTGATTGTATCATTGTGTGTGTGTGAATAGTTTAGAAATTAAATTGAGAATTGCAACGGATGTTTGACAAAATTGAAAAAAAAATAAAAAAATTGTTTGAGTAAATGATTTGCCCAGATTGAAACCCTTTTAATTTAAAAGACGTTGAATTCCACGCAGATTACCTACATCTCAACCAACGACGAGTAAATAACACTTGTCAGACCCCTAACCTAATCCATCCGTCTGTCTCCAGGTATCACTACCTGCGAGGTTTGGTGAACACCGTGTCCACGAAGCGTCTGGATGCACTGGAGGACTTCCAGAGTCTTTATAAGACTGACTCTGACATCTTCCCTTCTCTGATGGTTAAGTCGCTGGTTGACTCTCTACCAGAAGCTGAAAGGTTACAGGTCAGTCCATCATGAATGAGGACACTCTGCTCGTGGTGAAAGCTGTTACCTGGATTCACTTCACTTCAAGTGCGCCTGATCTATCTTTAGTTGAGATCTATCCATCTCTCCGCAGGCGGACAGACGGCCAGAACTGAAACGGCTCATCAGTCGGGTCAAGAGGGACCAGGAGCGGGAACGCGCGCGCCACGGCAACACGCAAGAGGAGGATTCCGTGAAGCGCTTCCAGCTGCCGAAAAAATACATGCAGCTGGAGGAGTTTGTGAAATGCATTCAGGAGTCCGGCATCGTAAAAGACCAAGGGACCATACATAGACTCTTTGACGCTTTAACCGTAGGTAAGTCATGTACAGTACTGCATACATGTACTTGTGTTTGTATTGTGTACTATAAATGTACATTCATGAGAGCAGCTCAGGACTTTTTAAAGTTTTGTTTAAACGGCTGTCCTTTCTTACAAACTCCATTCTGGCTCAGCTTACACACACACACACACACACACATGCACAATAATATGCCGCAACACCTCCCCTTCTCTCTTTTTTTCCAGGCAATCATTTATTCCTCAGGTTAATCATTACCTCACCCCTTCTTGAAGAAAGAGAGCTTGTCCTTCAGTGGCATTAAGCTGCTGGCTAATGGCTAATTTATGGCTAATGTCACACATAGTGATGCACTGAGCAGACTTCAACACCACTGTTACTGCATTAAAAACATTATTAGCAGCTTCTAGCAACTAGAGCTAGCCAGCGTGAGAGCCGCACTGACCTGACAACATTCCTGTTCTCTCAGATCCACGTAAACGGGACATGCAAGATATTTGAGTTGTAAGAGCCGCAGGCTGAGTTATTATGGGTATTTGTTTTGAATTTGTGATAAAAGCTACTAGGGAGGAAAGGGGGAAGTTGAGGTTATGTTATTGGAAAAGGGGAATTTACATCCTGTTGGAAACGAGCATCTAACCTTTCCTTTCCTTTTCTGATCTTCACTGGGGGAAAAAAGAGTACTTGACTTTTAGATCGAGGTTGGAATTGAACAGATCTTGGACATGAAGCCATTGTCCTGCTGTGGTTCAAATAACCACGACGAACATGAAAAAGAAAGGCTTTCTTATTTAAATTGTGCCCTTTTACTAAGCGTCATGCATGAGGGGTGAGCGCACAGACTGTGTCCCTGTATGTAGTCATTGTTGTAACGTACAGTGAGGACAAGGAGGACAAACCCCCAACTGCTCACTCTGCAGGCACGCTGGTAGATGGTTGGTCCCGTCAGCGACCAGATTTTCATATGCGAGCGAGACGGAGAGAGTATTAAGCTCAGCATTTCCATACATGTTGCTCAGTCAACCATTTCCGGGTCATATATATATCTGTGCTGACACAGAGTAATACACCTGATGCTGAAAGTGTGTGCATGTTTGTTGCAGGTCATCAGAAGCAGGTCGGTCCAGACCTGTTCCGAGTCTTCTACACCATCTGGAAGGAGACTGAGGCGGAGGCACAGGAGGTCTGTATGTAGGCTTTACTTGTAACATACTACTGACTAGTTTAGTTAATTTATACATTTTAAGTTTGACAGAGAGACTGTGTTAGTGGGATAATGGAAATGTTCTTATTAGCGTCCTGTAACATCAAGGTTTTATTCAGGCCCATAATGAGAGCTGTCTGTGTAATTTTCAGGTGTGCTTGCCAGCGTCGGTCCTGGAGCACATTGAGCCCAGCGAGTGTGTCTTCAAGCTGTCCTCCTCGGTCAAGACGAGCCGCGGAGTGGGGAAGATCGCCATGACTCAGCGACGGCTGTTTCTGCTGACCGACGGTCGGCCGGGATACGTGGAGGTGGCACAGTACCGAGATTTAGAGGTGAGGCAAAAGAGCTTCTGAGTCGATTAGAATGTTGAACAATGCAGGTCAACTGTGATGCCAGGAGACAAGGTTCAATAGAAGTATGTCGATCCAGCATAGTGATCTAGATCCTGATTCCTTTTTTTTTTCCTGTAGGAGGTGAAAGTGTCCTCGGCTCCTTTCCTGCTCCTGCGGATCCCCAGCCTGAAGCTGCGTGTTCATGGCAGGAAGGAGACGTTTGAGGCCAATTTGAAAACGGAGACTGAGCTGTGGAACCTGATGGTCAAAGAGATGTGGGCCGGGCGCAACATGGCTGACCAACACAAGGTAAAGCTGAAAGGTTTATGAGAGTGGAATAAATGAAGGAGAAAAAAATAATTTGGAAAGTTATCAACTTCATTACTTTATCTAGGTTTGTGCGTGTGTGCGTGCTAGTCATCGTGAACCACAGTGACCTTTGGTAGGTGTGGTTGAAATTCCTTGAGCAGTACACAAACATAAATACGCACACTTGAACAAAGACAGATGTTTTCCCTCACGCCTCTCCTTTCTCCCTCATGGTTGCTCTCTTTTCTCACTTTTAAATATCAATTCATATCAATTTTGTAGACTTGATTTAAAGGATATTTAAGATGTTTTCATAAGCTATATGCTCTCTGTTTCCGATTGGGAAATGCTCTTGCCAAAGCCACCAGACTCCACTGAAAAACCCAGTAATTTAACCCAGTAGAACACAGGGGATGCTGGTCTACGCAGCTTTGATCAGTTAGTTTAGCAAGAGGACAGATAACGGCTTCAGTTCCCCCGTCGGAAACCGCTCTCATGGCAAATTAAAGCGATCATGAGAAGATCCCGACAGGTCGAGTTGTAACTGTAATTGTAAATGGCTCTTCTCTGTCTCCAGGACCCCCAGCACATGCAGCAGGCTCTGACCAACGCCTTGTTAATGGATGCAGTAGTCGGCAGCCTTCAGAGCAGTAAGGCCATCTACGCTGCTTCCAAGCTGGCTCACTTTGACCGCATCAAGATGGAAGGTGGTGATGATTACTGATTTTGTCCTGTTTGCTTTACTTTTACCACCTGTTTAGTCAACGTGGAACTTTTTCACTCTCAATTCTGTTCTTAATGACTTGTTTTGGGTCCAATTTGCACTCGTTTACCACTGGTTTGAAACTTTAGGTGTTTCCTAATCCACAATGACTCATCAGAAGTTTTGCGAAAAGGTGAGTCAACTCTCATTAACAATGCTTTGTGTGCCTCTAGTGCCGATGATGGTTCCCAAGACAACGGCAGAGACGCTGAAGCACAAAATCAATCCGTCACTGGAGCTCGCCGCGCCTCAGGCCGTCGATGTGCTTCTCTACACGCCAGGTGCGAAACCGCAAACCGAGCGATCCCTTCAGCGTTCGACACAGTCGCCGCCGTGACACGTTTCAACTGTGACACACCGCCACGCACACATGACCTTTGCTTTGTCATCGCCTCTCTCTCGCTCAGTCACTCTGATTCACTCCATCAGAGGCCGTCATAAAGCTGCACATAAAGCTTTAAGTTTAAAGGGGAAGTTAGCCAGAATTTTAGGTAAGAATAAGGAGGGAAGCCTCTCCTCAAGGCTAAACGATCATAAATAAACAATTCAGCCTTTGAACCTATGATACCATGTGCACAGACAGAATAAGACAGAGAATACGATTTCACGCAAGGCAATGGGAAAGAGGTCAGCATCAGATTTTGCAGAGACATCAAACACCGAGGAGCACTGAAGCTGTTCTGGCAGCCCAAACCTTTACTAAGACACCGTCTTTTTCCTTTTAATCCGCCGCCCGTCAGGAAATCCATGCCATCACATTTGACCTTAAAACACAAGAGTGGTGTACTGTTGTCCAGCCTTTGTACACGGCCCTGACTTTATTATGCTGAGGCAGACAGGCTGGCGCATTACGTGGCAGGAAGTCTTTAAAATCAACTGCAGAGCCGCTGCCTTCAGTGGACCGACCATGTGGGGCCACTTACATGCCCAGCTGGTGGCAGACTGACCCTCGGCGCTAACACTGATGCACACTCATACTCAGTGATGCCCACATGTACACACTCTGTTCCGCAGCCAGCTCTCAGATTTCTGTTGGTGTAGAGAACAAATCTGGCTATTCAGCTCCTGCCTCCCTGCCTCTGCGGCGCTCTGGTTTGAATATAGGTCACTGAATTGAATTTCTGGCGTATGGCCAGTTCACTCCTACTCCCCCCTCTCCTTCTCTCTCCTTCCCCTCTATGTCCCAGTGTCCCTCTTTCTCGCTCCTCCTATGAAATGCAGGATGTTACTTTCTTTTTCCGTTCCCCCGGCGGTGCTTTTAAATGTCGCTGAATGTGTTCGTGGAAAGCTGACCGTTAGGTGAAGCCTGGGGTGGAGTCGGGCAGCAGAAAAATAACATGAAGTGTTTCCATTCAAACTCTCCGTTGATATTCACATTCCCTTCTCGGCCTCCTGAGAGAGCAAACACAGCTGTTGGTCACAAGCTGCCGATAAGGTAGTGAGAAAATAACTGATTCCTGCCGCATGTGTTCCAGGTCAGTTATGGGTGTCTGTGAGCCTGGGGAAGGTGATGGTGTTCGATGCCTCCAGCTGGTCCCTCACACACACCTGCCATGTTGGGAATGCACGACTGGTAAAGAAAACGCACACACCAATTTTGAATTGTTAGAAGTAAACTGGGTTTCTTAGCCTCCTCAGGTATTTCAGTTTGTATCACTATTTCAAACATTTTTGATTTAGACAAAGTTTTTGTACAAGCATGAAACGGATGTATTCGAAACTTTGACATTATAAGAAAATGAAAAAAGTGATGCTAGCTAATGCTATTGTAATTCTTAATGCCGTAGTCAACGTGATGTTTTGGAAGTTCTCCTATCACTAAGTGACAGCGTTTGGTGAGATATGTGACTTCTTCACATCACTGGACAGAATCAGCAGCACATGCATGCCACTGACATCAGATACAGATAAAATAGTTTTCTTCAGATTTATACCCGCACGCTTCGCTTATCTCCAGACTTAAAAGCACATGGGAGTCAAGATTGTGTTCTGAATCGTTTTCATTCCCTCTAAAACCAAGACATTTTATTTCTACCTCTGCACAACAAAATGCAAACAAGTTAAAGTCTGGTGGAGTTTCTTAAAGTTTTAGGTAAATGAAGTTGAGGATGAGTGTAAAGTTCTACGGCTCTGTGGTAATCACTGACCTCTTCTCCAGGCATGCAGGTCACAGTCACATGAAGTATGTTAACCTGTGTGTGTGTGTGTGTGTGTGTGTGTGTGTGTGTGTGTGTGCTAGACTCAAACATAATATTTGCACACAGTTCACAGGTTCACTACTAGGTCATGTATTAAACATACGGACTGGATAATTAAAATAGCTGCTGATAAGAAGATAACGAGGAAAGTTTGTTCCTATTTTTAACGCAATTTTTCTTCTTCTTTTTTTAAGTTGTGGCTGAGCAGCCTTATTGACAACAACTGCAACCAAACACCACCATTTCCCCCCACATAGTTTTATGTTGGTTAAGGTTATAAATCAGATCAGAAATCAGAAGCAGTGGCTTCAAGAGGACAGTGTGCTTAGTAGCAAAGGGTAGTCTATGCTTCCACACAGTGGAGAACTTAAGTATTGCACAATTAATTTCCTCATCACTTTCTGTTTACCCCAAGCCAATAGAATCCTGATCACTACCATGTCTTTCTGTCTCTCTGTTTTCAGAACTGCATGCTGGGAGTTGAAAAGGACCAGGTCTGGATGGGCTCTGAGGACTCTGTTATCTACATCATCAGCATGGTGGCCATGGTCTGTAACAGACAGCTGACCGAACACAGGGCAGAGGTCACCGGACTGGCGCTTGACACTGACAAATACAGGTAACACTCTTGAGTGTCCATTCTTTATACATGTAAACACCTTGTCATGCAGTATTGCTTAATTTGGTCCTGAGAAAGTAACTTTTCCTGGTGGCGTAAATAATTTAAGACACTTTAAATGCATTTTTGAGGTGAATAAACATGTTGTAACTTCACACTTTTGCAATATTCTCACTGACAATTTCATTGTGTTATTAGAATCAAAGAATTTATTGAGGAGATTTTGAATATCTGTTTGTGTCACTCTATAAATCAGAGAATATTCTCATAAAAAATCCATGATGGACATGGTTTCAGAAATAAAATATCAATTTTTGAGAATAGCGCCTGCAACAAATGTAGGTGTCCATCTATTCTACACCTGAGTGGCTTGTAAAGTGTTCAATTGTTCTCCAGCCAGAAGGTGGCGTACTCTTGCAGTGCAGAGGGAAGCGTCATGGTGTGGGAGGTCTCGACGCTACAGGTCAGTGTCATGCCAACACTTCTCTTCTCAAGTCCTAAATAACACAGCATGCTGTCATAAAAGATGAAAACGCCACAAGATGATCTCCAGTTTATAGATTATTTTAAGTGTTACATCGTCATTCATCCTTATCAGAGCAACTTCTACCGACTGCTCCTCCATCCTCCCGATGTTTTTCCAATTCGTTATCGTGCTTTTTATGTCTCTCACCTCTCAGGTAAAGAGACACTTTCGTCTCTCCTGCGACCGCCTGCAGTCCGTCTACAGCTGCGACGGGACGCTGTGGTGCTGTACGTTATACACTCTTTCACACGAGCATCAAAACGGGAAACGTGAGAGTTGATCACGTGAAATCTGAGTAATCTTTCTCTCCAGGCTCCAGGGATAGCATAATGGAGGTGTGGAGGAACGGGACTTTAAAACACCGTCTGAACCTACCAGAGCAGCAGAAAGGATCCACGGCTTCATTCAGCTCTATACTGCTGCTTCCTGAGGTATCACACACAAACAGTTCATCTCTGTATTGGTGTGTGTTGGTATTGTACTGGTGTGTGTTGACCCTTTCCTTTTCTGCATGTTAGAAGGAGGAGCTGTGGAGTGTTTGTGTGGACTCGGGAGAAGTGTGTATTTGGCACGTTAAGGACACTACCAAGCCGTACCACCGGGTGGCTCTGCAGGACTGCACCGGATGTTTCTGCATGATCAAAGTTAAAGAACAGGTTAATATGCAGTGCTGATCAACACTGATGTATATAATAATCCCGGAAGTGACATAAAAGGCCATTATTTGGACTTCTTTTCCCTCCAGGTGTGGGTCGGTGCTGTTGGCCGCTCATCATCTAAAGGGAAGATTTACATCCTAGATGCAGAAAACCACCAGATCCTGAAGGAGCTTCACGGCCACAACGACAAGGCCACGGCGCTCTGCTCCGCGGAGGATCGGTACGTCCTCAGTGGAGCGGGCAAACACGACGGGAAGATCGCCATCTGGAAGGTGGAGTAGAGCGGTCAACTGCGTGGAAGTGGACTAGTTTTAAAGCCATCGAGGTCGTCCTGCGAACAAATAAGCTTGAGGATATGCGAGAAAAGGAGAGATCTGCAAAGATCTGCGTTTGGAAGGCAGATCGAAGTCATAACCTCGACTTTTCTTCTGTATCTCACACATATGAAGGAATTGGATGACGTACCAGTACCAGGTTTACGTGACACCAACTGAGCAGGTTCTCCCGCCTGCTATGAAGTGGTGTTTGGCAAATACTAACAGTACTAACGTTATTTTTCAGAAATATGAAGGACAAATGAAGACTGAAAAGTGGGCACAAGTTCCGCATTATTTTATCCATTTTTTTATATTGTATTGTCATACCTTATTTAACACTCATCTCTGTTTTATATTGAGTATTTTGACACTATTATGTGGAAATATTGTGTTACTTAGCCTCGCTAAACTACCCAGAAAACAAATCTCCTGCGATTGGAGATTTCTCCGTCACGTTCATGAAGAAAGATGATATGAAGTTGAGAGCTTGACTCAAAGTCAGACCTGTGATACAGCGGCATATACAGTATACTTCAGAGCACCTTAAGAGAAACAAGTCCTGCGATAACTGGAATCTGATCAAAACAGACCAAATAAGGACCAACCCCACAGTGTTTCGCTCTCTTTATCGAAGATTTACCTCATCGTTCGACAATGTTTCTATATTTTCTCTATTTATTTTTCTACAACAATAGTTTTACCTGCGTAACCTGGGAGTTGGTTTGAACACATAATGGTAAAATGTTTCTATGTATAGACTAACAGGAGAGATAAAAGGTCGGACATTCCTATAAAATAAAATGCTTTATGTATTAAAAATGCAGTTAATCATAAATTGAAACACGTGTGTATTTATAAACTGTAGACGTGTTTCAATGGATTTCTAACTAGTTACTTTTACAATATCATTGTTTGTATTGACAAAGTGACACAGAACAGACTGAAGGTTTCTTTCACATCCCTTTTTTTCTCTCAAGAGTAAAGATGTTGGCGCACATCTGTCTTTTTCCTCTTTTAAATTTTTTTTTTCATATTTCAAAGGGGATCATTTTAGTTTGTATCACCTGAGGTTCATTCGAAGGTTCAACTTATCTTTTTGTACACTGCCTATAACTGGTGAATGTGAACATGTACATGAATACAATTATTTTGTAAACTAAACTGGTGACCATGCAAACGTATATTAAGAACTTATAGCAACTTTGTAAGACTTTATATGAAACTGTATAATATCTCCAAGAAGATTTTTCTAATACCTAACCAACAGTGAACAAAGTGAATACACATTTTTATACAGAAAGTCTTCAGTCTGTCTTGATTTTCAACGAGAGCAAGTTTCCATTTCCGGTGTTCTCGTCGGCTTCACTTAAGGATCACCAGCCAATCAGCTTGGGGACTATATGAAATGTTTTACAATCTGACAAGGTCATCTCAACGTTTCATGACATACTTTCTTGCCCATCCTAAAACTACATCATGATTTTCTCCAGTTGATTTAAAGTTGGAAAAAGTATCTCAATCCCCAAGTTTCTGCGCTTCCAAGTGTTCACCAGCAGAGGGAGCCGTGTGATACCAAGAGAAGTCAAAGAGCAAGTTTTCTGATACTATCATTATAAAAGGGCTATTTTCTCGATCAATCAAACTGTGAATAATTGTAATATAATTGGTGGCATTTTCAGCCCAAAATCCCAAATATTCAGTTTCATTTATATGTGTTAGTGTTAGGGAACCTGCTTATTAGTACACAATGGACTACAGCAAAGCTAAGGATAAATCTAGTTGAGTTAATTAAAGCTACTTAGAACACGTCGTTCAAAATGCTCAGCTCATAAACCCCCCAAAATCCCCCAAAGCGATGTTTAAATTTAAACCCCGTTTGACCGACTTGAGAGCTCTTCCTAACATCTGTCTGGTGCAACTAAAACATCACCTTGCAGAAGCTGGTGATGCTGTCCCTGTGCTCGCCGTTTTGCACATGCAGGAACTAAACAAGGGTGCAAGATCAAGTGTGTGGTGGTGAATGCCTGATGAACGCCCTGAAGAAAAAGGGTGAAAGAGGGCTCCGTTACAGCAGAGAAGCAATGGAAGAATTACGTTTTTTTTTCCTTTTATGGTTTGCAGTTTAAATAACTACACAAACAAAAGTAATATAACTACCGGAATCACCATGCAAATAAGAATGTAGTTGAACTACAAGCAAGCTGCTGCAAATGAGTTGACTGCTCCCACCAACACTATGACGAAGAATAGCAGCAAATCCTCACATTTGAAAGTAAGGAACCAGAAAATAATTGCCATTCTTGCTTGAAAAATGACTGAAACATTTAAGTTGACAATAAATGTTCTGTCCGTTGACTAATTGAATGAATCGTTTCCAACTGCTGCTTCCTCTGCCTGTTGCAGAGTGGCAACGCGTGGTAAAGCGAGGGCAGATTGAAGTCACCACTGTGGAGCCGCTTAAGGTGCTTTGCTTGAAAACCTTACTAATTCTCCCAGTCCTTAAAATACTGTGTGGATGTACGTGTAAATGAAAAATATTGCTGAGTTACATAAAGCCATAATCCACTCATACCTCTGCTGCGGTGGAAGATTAGTTGCTTTCTGTGTCTCCTGCAGCTTTTAATCACTTTCCTTTTAATCCATAAAGGTTTACTTGCAGAGGAAGCAGGAGCTAGATTTGAGAGAGAGAGAGTGAGGAGGGGGGAAAAAAGAAACACAATTGCTGTTTATGCTGCAAAAGTGTTGAAACAGTAACTCTAGTCCACAGAGGCACTCTGTGGTACAATGCCACAAAAAAAAAGAGTTCCTCTTAACTTCATTAGCACTGCAGCAGCTGTTATATTCTTATTTGCTGCGGATAACATTCAAATATCCATTATCTATAACCGGTTATATTTAAATTGCTAATTGTTTTTAATTGTCTCAAATGTTTAATGCATTAGGGAATGGCATTTAAATGTATTTCTGACATGATATAATGACAATAAGGCTTCTAAAGCTACTGTTTGGCTGAAGGCCGGTTACACCTAAACAACACGCCCCAGGACAAAACACATGGCATGTAGCATTCCAACTATGACATGTCAGATGCGTTCCTTTAAAGACTTGCATCATGTTTCGCCATCAGGCAGCTCTTTAACTCTTGACAGATGATTATAATTTTGAGCGTTCATGCATTAAAACCTGTTATACGTCTTTAAAAAAACAGCTGTTTTCAAGTTGCAGACATTCAGTTTCAGTTGAGGCACACCGAATTCACAAACAAGTTGTTTTTTGGCTTTTTTTTACATCATCAGGAAACACTCCTTTCTTACATCAGCCTTTCCTTCTGCCTCTTCTTGTTACCTTCAGAAGCGGTTCAGCCGGTGCTGTTTGTTTTTTGATTTCCTTGATGATTATGGTTTGTATAAGAAAATGATGGCTGTCATGCACTCCCTCAATACTCATATTATGTGACGCATATTCAAAACATGAAGTACCTGAAGCATGGAACCTTGGTAACAATGGTGACTATAATCATTTTCTAGACCCGAAGGATAACAGATGTTAAAAAATGTGAGGTTAACAGGAGGGCTAAACATACCTGAGCTGCAGGGAAGCTCAGAGCGATGGAGAGGTGCCCTTGCTTGGAGGCAGAGTTATGCACCCTATAGGCTTTAAATGCTGCTGTATTTCAGCAGCGGAGCAGTTTACTGGACATGCCAGAACTGCACTCCTGTAAATCAGTGCGCTCTTTCTAAGCACACACCCACACACAAACACATATATATACACTTCAGTATTGTCAGACACTAATAGAAAGCTTAAATATGTGACACTTTAGTGCAAAACTTGCAGCATAGCATGCTTTTTGTTCACTTTGTCAACATTCTAAGTGGAGTCACTTGGTGTTTGTCTTCAACAGTCTACAAAATTTGATGAATAGCATTCGCACAAACAAAATACTAATCCAGTTTAAATGCTAAAAATGTTGGCCCTAATTAACATCATTGCTGACTTGTGTATCATCTAATAACGAAGTACTGAACTGCTCTGTTTTGTGATTCCCCCCTTGATCAGCTGTTTCCACCGGGGCATTCATGATCGATTATGGAGATGAAACAAGGTCTTGCAATTGAAAAGTGATGTATTAACATATGTGCAATTGTAATCTAATCTTGTAATAACTTGTTGTTGTTATGACCTCGTTGTTGTTGCAGTCTCTTGGTCATCATCAGTGCACACGCTCTCTTGTTATGAATATGCCGATAAGCGTGCTTGTTCATGTCCCATCATGGAGGCTACTGCTGCAGGTATTTATTTTTTTAATTATACGTTTTCACATACAATGAATTAGCCTTGTCAGTGTGCACGATATTTTCAAAGAATTAACAATAAACAATTAAGCCAAGTACTGCAATCAAGAACATTAATGTAAAAAAATGACACAAATGAAAAAAGAATCTTTATGCAGCCAAATATACACTGTAATATGTGTACAATAATATGTACAACTTTACAGTTAGTCAATTCATCTTGGCTTTACGTTTTTGTGTTGTTGTTTTTTTTTTGTGCTACTTTTTAATTGTGTTTTTTTATAATTTGCATATTGTTGTTTATATATTACTTATTATGCCTTGTTGGATGGTTTTGAATCTGAAAAGTAGACAACATCTGAAATATGAAGCAGAGTTAAAACTAGCCTATACTCAAATCAAGTACAAGTATTTGTAGCTTAGTACACGTACTTTCTGTAACTGAATGTGTTTTGTTTTTTTGGTGTTCACCTTTAAATGACAGCCTCTCCGCTCCTCTGCACAGTACCCATGTAGCTCCGCCCCTTTATGCAAACCAGGGCGTTACGTCGGCGGAAGCCAGCGCTGCGTCTCTTCTTCCGACAGCTATTCCTTTAAAGGCGTATTTAAAGCCCTGGCTTCAGTTGCAGGAGTAGCGGACAACCTTTGCAAGAGAAGCTGCCGCAGAGCCGAGCGACCGTCCGACCGCTCAGCGGACCACAAAACACGGAGCCAGCGGCTGACACGACCCGGCGAGGTGAGCTCGGTGTCCGCTCGCAACACCGGCGACGAGAGGGGGACGGGTATTAAACATTTTGTAACGGAGGGTGGTCTGCTCCGGCAGGCGAAATACACAGCATCTCAGGTTGCTGCTGCAGAGAGGAGCAGGAGGAGGAGGAGGTGGAGGAGGAGGAGGAGGCATTTACAGTAGTTTGTGTAGGCCTGTGTCAAAAACAAAAAAAAAGACAGGAGGAGGAGAGGCTTTTAGCTGCAGACAGCCTGGCACAGCTCATTATAAAGTCTTTCTAATGAGGGGTTCTGAATGGTGTTGTAACGCAGGTTTAACCAGACCGAAGAGGCTCATGGTGGCAGTGTTTTTTTTTGACAGGAGCTTCGTCTCCTCCATCGCAGCAGCATCTTCTGTGATGAACTAGGAAGCGGCTGTGTAGACTCACTCACCTGCCACCGTGTGTTTCATCAAAACAAACGAGCTGCTGCTATGTTTGGATTGGCACTTTATACCAATGGACACAATGTGAGGAGTTTCCCTGCTCGTGTCATCAGCTATTATCCATCCGTGTGTGCATCATCAGTGGCTGTGAGTGGTGCGTTTAAAGGTCAACGGTCGTGGGGTGTTGCTGCTCCTCAAACCTGCAGCTAGGGATGAAACGACTAAGAAATCCAGACTAAATTGGTCTGCATTCATTTTTAATGAATGGATTTTTTTGTGAATGTGAAAATGTGCTGGATTTAAATTGAATATATTTGGACAATTATGTAATAAGCGATTGTTGCAGTGATATATCTCCACAGAGTCATTGCTGTCGGATCACATTTAAAAGTGGTGTTTTATTTACCTGAGAGGACCTTTTAATGTACATGCATTTGGAACTATTTAACCTGCTGTTTCTGTCAGATATGTTTGAGGGATTTTACACACATTTCTGTGATAAATATCTTTGCCGGACAGCTGCAGCTCCCCCAGATTACTGGTGCAAAGGCAGTGATGGGAGAGAGACTTTACTAGTGTTTTGCTGGTTTGTGTGTCTGCTGGTTTATTGGCAGCTACTGATTTATTTGAATGCTCATGACGGAGAGTAAGAGAGGACGTGTGGTGTCGGGTGCTGTATTGATCCAATGCACTGCAGTCTACAATATATTATCATGTTGCCTTCCCTGATTCCACCTGATTCTAGTTTTTTGTAATTTCTTTTACAGGTTTTGCTGTTTTAATTTGTAATTTAGAACTTTTATTTTGTCATTGCGGTGCTTTTTGTAATGTCGTATTCATAACTACATAATTATAACCGTAGTGTGTTTGTGTTTGCTGTGCCCTAACTCTTTACTCTTTGTATTTGTGTGTGTTCAGGTACGACCGTAGGCCTTACGATTGCAGCCTGGACCAAAACGCCACTGTCTCAACGACATTTATGAAGCTTTCAAGGCCTTTTGGTGAGTCTCACCTGCATAAACACTTAACACCTGTTTCCTTTTTTAAAAGTTCCTCCTTGTGTCTGTTATTCTGCTGTTTGGTCGAGTTAAGCTGCACAATAACATGACAAAGTTCCCAAACACATGTTTGTGCTCTATTTTCCTTCAAGTCTACTTTGTTGTGTTGTGTTTTTTTTTTTATTCTACCTAAAACCACAACTGGCACAAGCAGAAAAATACAGAAATAGATGTACGATATGTGGTGATCTGATTGCGGTGTCCGTTTGGATCGGCCTGACAGGATTTTTCAAACACAGACGCACGCATTTGTACCGTTCGTGCTTCTTCCTTAAAAAAAAATCCCATTGCGTCTCTTTGTCCCGGCCCCATGCTGACGACGCGTCGCAGTGCAGTCTGGATTTAATGCATGAGACTGGCAGGTTCAGCTGAAGCGAAAGCAATCGACTTCCTCTTGATGAAATGTTTGCTGACTATCAAGTGGTGCCGAGTCAGCATCGGGTTATTACCTAGACACAACTGGTCACGAGCAGAGAGTCACATGAACACACACACACACACACACACACACACACACACACACACAGGCGCTTCATCGTACATATGCACACATCCACATACTGTTGATCATCTGCCCACATATTTGAATACACTGAATGCAAAACTGGATTAAAGATGTAAATAATGTCTTAATACGCTTCCTTTCATCCCAATTTGTAACGAGGATCATAACGACACGTTCCCTCCTTGATATAATTGGTGCGGTAGCTTTACTTTCAAAATGTATGTTTTCGAGGTCGTATCGAGCCTCACGAAACACACCACATATTCCAAGTTGTCTTTGGCATGTCTTGTTCAATACTGTGCTGTGAGCCAACACCAGTGTACTCACTGTGACTCCAGATCTGTTTGTTCTATGGTTTCCACACAGCATGATGTGGCTTGGGAGTCTCGGTGGGAGTCGACGCAACTGGCAGGTTCCTTTTTTTTTTTTCAAAACAAAAAGGGATCATGTTGTAACGAGATTTTAGATCGTGCTTATTGTTCCCCTGAGGTCCTCGCTAACTACCCGCTGGCATAGCTGTCTGCTAAAGGCCACACATACCGAACAAAATCTCCAAAATAAACATGAAGTAAACTAGTTAAACTAAGATTAGTCCATTGTGGTGAACTAGATAACATTTTAAGATGTTACTGGCCATTTGGACCAAAAGTGATGAATTTGATTCAGGCTGATGTGTTACACACACACACACACACACACACACACACACATACACGGCTGGCTTTGTATCCCGGGCCCTGATCCATTGTGTAGATAACCCACTTCCTAATGCTGTGAAGTTTTTGTACACAGACCTGAGAAAGAGAGAGAGAGGGGAAAGAAAAGAGTGAGCGAGTTTATTTTCCCACCTCTGATCAGAGGGCAAGACCGCCAACGTTTATGTTTATGTGTGACCGTGCGTGTGTGTGCGTGTGTGTGTGTTTGGCGTCTCACTTACATGGATGCCATCAATAGCCTCCTTTATCTTGACCAGATCTTCAACAGCTACAAATGCTGTTGTATTGTTTGAAGACACCGCGTGTGACATTCAAAGACCTGGCCCGGCCTTTCGCACGTCTGGGGGGTTGTTTACTTTCTAGGTGGGTAAAAACAAAGACGCCACACTGCTTAACATGGGTTGCTCTTATATTTGCAAAGTGATCCTCTCTGAACTTCTTCTTCAAACAGCAGAATAACATTGATGTCTAGGAAGGAGAGATTCATCAGCAGTTTTGTAGGTTTGCGTGTGTGTGTTGTTGGGAAGTTGTTTGTTTGTTTGTGTCGAGCATGGCTGGTTGGTTTTCTAGTGGAGGAGGACTTTTATCAAAGTCAATATCAGATGGCTGTCCTGTTCAGCCCTGACTTTGAGTCTGAGAACACACACACACACACACACACACACACACACACACACACACACACACACACACACACACACACGCACACACAGATGCTCTGTTTAGAAGTATAGAGAATTTCCATTTAGTTTGCATGCTCTGCTGTCATGACATTCTGCCCTTCCCACAATTTCTCTATTTTTCAAACCATTCCTTTCTTCTTCTGCTTTCTTGCTTGTGTATTACCTCCAATTTTGGCTTGAGCTCCATTGTTGCACAGTTTGTCCCAGGTGCAAAGATGCATGAAAAAACAGGCTGATATCCATGTTATCACCTGTGCATTTCAGAAACAGTGTAGAGTTTGTTCTCGACCTTGGATACAGCTTGGATCCACAGTGTCCGTTCTGTAGCTCTTCGGCACCAGTGTTGCCATTTATTTCTGCCAACCACGGTTTCCAAGGTCAGGCTGAACTTCTAAGCGAACATGGACGTGACGTTCCCAGAAAGAGCTCAGGAAAACAGGGATTTAACTCTTTGGCAACATGGGCAAACTCCATCTGCTGAGAGTCATGTGATATGCTTGATGGTTTGTTAACAGTTTTGAGCATTCTATATGCATTTTCTGTGATATGGTGCTGTGATGTCAGAAAAGAGTACATACAGCTTCAGTACAGAACCACACAGGCTCCCTATGGAAAGTGTGTCCTTGAATTAGTACTTCATTTTAGTTGCATGTGTTTTGGTATCATACATTAAACTGGTAATTGTATTATATTTATTCCATATGCATTTTATTGCCATTTGGAGATTTGAATGCTCAGCAGAGCTCCTAAAATCGTTCCCATTGCTCTTTTAAACTGCAAAAAAAGCATCAGAAGTTATGGTTGAGGTCATGTAGTTTGACCTCTGTGGTTGATTTTAACCCTCCGTCAGTTGTGAAACATCTGCATTTTGAGCCATGAAAGTGTTTTCAAAGTCATCTCATCCTGCATTTGAAATGTCAGTCTTGAATCAAGTAATGAAACTTGTTTCTTGAGGCATCTCTTTGGGTTCCGTCCAATCATTTACCCATCTTCACTGACTCATCCTGTCCCAGGACAAACTGATGTCCCGCTTTTCAATTAAATTAGCAGAAACTGACTGGATGCCAGAGATGACTGCCAGGGAATCAGATTTGCTTTGTGTGGAGCATCTCTGGTCGCCTCGAGGCCACACACTTATCTCCCTCTTTTATTTGCTTATTTGACCTTTTCATATGTTGACGTGTGGCATGCATGACAAATCCGACATGGCATATTGACACAAAAAGTAAATGCCTGTAAAATCTTAGGACTTCATCACCTTGATTAAAAACAAATCAATCAAAAAGGCAAACATGTCTATCACTGTTTCCTGTTGCCATAGTTGACCTCCTCAAATCGCTTGTTTTGTTAACACTTCAAAATCCAAACATATAGGTTATTACTTATGAGAGACTGAAACCAGCAGAGCAAGTACAGGTTGTCGGGTTTCTTGGGTGATGGAGGAGAAATGATAACTGTCTGTGTGCCAGTAATGCCATTAGCAATACGGCACTCACAGTAATGGACAACACACATTAGAGCTGTTTATCGTAATACAGAGGAAGAACAGTCTGCAACCTCAAGGACTGAAAAGTGAAGCCTAATCCGAAGTGCCTCAATACTGGCATTCTCTCTAATATCCTGCAGGGGGCTCTGCAATTTATTGTGGGTTTGTAGATCAGTAAAGTATTAAAATCCCAGTCGGCAAGTCCGGCGGATCGAGGTCAACTCTCACGCTCCTCCCCCACAACCACCGAGCTCCTTCCCCTCGACTCCGTGCCCTTTGAAACCCCTCAGATCACACCACCTTTGAAACGCGGGTCCGATGTTGACTCTGGTTTTATAACGGGCACCGTCGCAATCTTTTTTTTTCCCTTCTTTTCCACCGGTGTTTTCTTTTCCTTGGTTGTTTTGGACCTCCTCTTTACGGTTTTTAACCGAGGAATTGTGGAAGATTGTTGCTACTTCCCTCCGCCTCCCCCCTGTGATAGTGGTACGACCCAAGGGGGGAGGGGCTCTGTGTGCACGTACACAGCCCTGCGTGCTGATTGGACAGGATGATCAGGGCTCTGTTTTTTTTTGCAAAACAAACAACAGGCTCTACACGTAGAGGCGCGTTTTTTTTTTTTCTAAAACCGGATGATTCATGTTGTTCTATCGGAGCGTAGTGTCGGCTTCGGTGAATATGATCAAAAAAATTTTGCCTACTGGGACTTTAATATACCACCAATACTAAGTCTTCAATACTAAAAAACAAATCATTCTCAGGTTAGACCACATTTTGGACAATGGTGTTGGCGTTGGTTGTGTCTAACTGCAGGCGATTAAAATGTGGATAACAGAGCATACAAGGTAGAGAATAGTAAATAATTCCATACATCATGTTTGCAGAAGTCAGACTGAATTCTTGTGTTGATGTTCCACATGTGCTTCAAAGGAACAACTGAACAGCAAGTATTTTAGTTTAATCACATCAACATTATATCAGACCGTTGACATTATCTTAACACAAACCGCGAAGTTTACGATAGTAGTCCATCAAGCACTGCAATAAATGACTTTTTGTTTTTTCACCAGCTTATAACAGGAAATGATAAGAGAACAAAATGTTGCAACAAAATTAAATTAAATGTTACTGCAATAATAATATGAAGATTTCCTTCGGTATCATATCGTGACTGCTGCAGGGACAGTTTGTTTGCATGCCGATTGACAAGTGTTTTGTTGCAGCCAGTAGGCCTTTATCAGCATCAAGCATATGAGGTTGTGTGTGTAGATGTGGGCGTGTGTGTGTGTGTGTGTGTGTGTGTGTGTGTGTGTGTGTGTGTGTGTGTGTGTGTGTGTGTGTGTGTGTGTCAGCTCGACTGTGGAATATTCCATTAGACGTGTGGCCGGGTTGACTTATTATCTCGACATCTCGTGCCATCCCGAACAAGTCGGCCCAGGCAGTTATAATTATTTCTGGCTTGCTGTCAAACTATTTGGTGCACAATAATGTTTGTATACGGGATGAAACCACCAGTTTTTATTGGTACGTCAGCGTTTAGCTGCTTGAGCATGAGCAGCTATGTGTTTGTTAGTGAGGTTTCCACTGACTTAGAGAGTAGCTTAGGTTTATATTTTTGTTCAGAGAGAGGCCAAATAAAAGGATGTGACAAACAGGCGGTGGTTGCGTGTGATGGCTGAAAAGAAAAAAAAAAAAACCCACACCCATAAATGATGACATTCAATGAAGTAGATGCATGCTGCTGTTTTTTTTTCTATCTCCTCTTTGGCTTGCTGCTCACTTGTGAAATTAAAACCTGCATACAAACGAACGTACACCAGCACATACACAGCCCCTTGAGAACCCCCTCCCCCCCCCCCCGGGTCAGAGAGACAGGATGCAGGTGGGGGGTGAGTAATCTGATGTTGGGTAGTGGGGGTACTGTAGTCAGAAGGGGCACAGATGAGATTTGTGTGTGTGTGTGTGTGTGTGTGTGTGTGTGTGTGTGTGTGTGTGTGTGTGTGCGTTAGTCTATCAGGCTGACACACAGCCAGTAACATGACTCCGGTGTAGAAGTAGGCCAAGGCTGCTGTCAGCAGCTTGTCAAAACCTTGGGATATCCAGCATCAAACAGTCAGAACTGCAGGATTTTTTTTGTTTTTTACATCATAGGAGTCTGTGATCATTACGTGTTGGCATGCGAGTCGTGAAACCAAAAGCTTCTGGGTCAGCAGATTATATAAAAACCATACTAAATCTATGAGACACTAGAAACTTGCATTGACACCAACTGTCTAGACGTGCTCAGATAAGCAGGCAGCGCGTTGAAATAACGATGTGTTTGTTTGTGTGTGGCCTCCACAGACAGGCCAGTCTGTGTATATGATTTGTGGCCGCTTTGAAGTCTGGAGTTCTGCCGTTACCATCTTTGTAGCCACGCCCCTAAATTAATTTATTGCGAGTGTTTAAAAAAAAAAAAACTGCGATCAAATTCTATGTCCCATCCCTACCAATGATGTTCTATGAACCTCTGGTCACCTTTACCCTGTCTTGACATGAGGCTCTGAGTGCTATCTAGCTAGCCTATTAGCCAGGGCTAAAAATAAACACTAGGATGACTGTGCTATTATTGGCTGCAAAGCTAGCCGACACAACACACAGCAGAGTCCTCTCCTCACCACATTTCAAATGCCTGGTGTTCAAGTTAAATAACTGTAACCGTCAATATGTATCCCAACGCCTTAAGTCTCATTAGACCCGATCAACCTGCCTATCACGTGACTGACTGCCGTTAAGGAGTTGCCCATGCTCCCAAACAATGTCAGCATTGTGTTGCCTTGTCATGTTGTCAGCCTCGATGAGAGTCAGGTGAGCAAAAGCATTAAAAGATCTGTTTTGAGAGGAGACAGCTGTGAGGTTCAGGTGAGGTCGAGATTGGAGATTTATTAAGGGCATCGTAAATGTTTTGATATAAGGGCATGCGTGTGTGTGTGTGTGTGTGAGTGTGTGTGTGAGTAAGATATGGAGTACACAGCAGGTATATTATGTCATATTCATACCGGCCTGTATAGTGATGTAAGCTCTGTGTTATGGAGTAAGGGATTTGCCATTGACACTCCTGCACGTTGGTACACATGTGCCCCCCCCCCCAACTCTCTGCACTGCAGCAGCATTGCACCATAATGCACACATCCAGTTTGTTTACCCCCCCCCCCCCCTCCCTCTATGTAGTACTTATCCCTGCCATCTGCTTCCCAAAGCTGGGAATATGGTTATATTTCATGGGAATATAACAGCATGGGAATGTTGATGTGTTGATTTGCAGTTAGCAGCCCGTGTGTTTACAGGTTTCTCTCTGTGGGTATAGATGTTTAGGAACTGTGTGTGTGTGTGTGTGTGTGTGTTCATGAAGGAGTCTCTCTATCTCTCTCTCTCTCACACACACACACACACACACACACACACACACACACACACACACACACACAGACGGACACACAAAGCATTGAATGCTATCTGATTATAGGTACATGCACACATAGCACCAGTCAGTTGCCCCGTTGTTTCTGTGTGTTTGTGCATGTGTCTGTAACATGAGCCCGGCTTATATAGAATTTCACCTCAGCGTTTCTGGGAGGCAAACTAAACAACGTACAGTCTCGCGTGAGAGCCGAGAGGGAAGGGAAGGTGAGGGGAGCTGAAGAGGACGGGGTTGAAGCAGAGGGAGAGGAGGACTGCCTGTGTCTTGGAGATCAACACACACACACACACACACACACACACACACACACACACTTTCTGAATCTGTGAATAAACACGGAACACATGTAACCCACGTCTATTTTGAGTGAGTGTTAATTCTTATGCCACCAGACCAGATTACCTGCAACACAAGGCAATCAGGACAATCTCGGCCGTCTCACTTCCTCCCTCTCCACTTCCTCCGCCGTCTTCTTCTACTTCTTCTTCTTCTTCTACTTCTTCTTCTTCTTCTTCTTCTTCTTCTTCTTCTTCCTTTTGCAGCTGCAAGCCTGATCATGTACGCAACATGTGCAGTATTGGTATGCAGTGACTTGAATTGTTGTGTTTTTTTTACGCTTTTAGATACCCTTAAGGTGACTCATTTCTGTCAAGTTGATTCTGCACACACACACACGCACACACAGAGACCACATACCAGAAACCAGCGTCTTGTTACACCACAAGCAGACTGATGTTGAAATGAATAGTGCTGCAGAAAATGTGACACTGGCATCTCATAGCTCCCCAGTGATATACATACAGTATATGCAACCAGATGACATTATTTCCTGTCTCTTCTGCATCTGCGCTGCTCTGTGTTCCACCTGAAGGGGGTTCTTGGGTTTCACAGATGACCTTGCTCGCAAAATACTCTCATGTGGAACCAAGTCGAGCACCAGATCGGGTCTCCGGGTCACCGGGTCTGCGTTTGCAGACTCTTTCACAACAACAAAAACACTTCTTTTCACTCTCTCTCACGCTCTGAGGTGCACACAAACATTAATCGACCAGAGCAGTATGTGAACTTGATCCTGGGGTCTTGAGCCTTGTAATCTATATGCAGCTATATGGGTCAGTGCTATGCTGAGAGTCATATTCGTTGCATGTTGACGTGTGTGACACCACAGTTAATGTCTGGATAACCATGGCGATGAGGACCGACACACGGCGACTCACTAACAGATTCACATAGATTGATTTTCTGCTGGAATGAATGATCAAAAATGAAGAAATTTCATAAACTGTACATTTTTTTTCTGCCCATTTGAGGATACAAGTCTATTTTAGGGAAAATATCTCTTCCATATCTTCTTCCAATCTCAATCCTGCTTCTCCCCCCTTTTTTGTGCCTTTCTCGTCCACTTGTTTTTCTCTTTCTAATTCAACCCCGTCCTCTCCACCTCTCCTCACCTTCCCTTCCCTCTCGCCCTCTCGCCCTCTCGGCTCTCACGTGAAACTGTCCGTTGTTTATTTTCATACTCATGCTCATGTTACATGACACACGCACCAACACAAACACACAGAAACAATCTGTCTATGAGATCAGGTGCAAACAAACTGGACAACAATATTGTAGTTCAAAATAGCAATACTTAAAACTTACTTTATAATTATACAAAATGTCCTGACCAGAATTCATCCAGTCTATTATTACTTTTTTAAAGTAAATCCACTGGAAGCTCATTCCATGCTTTTAAACCGCAAAGTTGTTTTTTTGGGGCTTTTCAGAGACATTTGTCGTTGTTAGCATGTTGTGACACGTCTCGCCTTTCGAAGCGTTTTTCCAGTGTGCTTCAGCACATCGTGTTCTCTCCCGGGCCATCGGAGGGAGGTTGTGGTGTTCTTTCTGTGGCCGTCCTGTAATTATAACAGAATTTAGAGTTTTACTCTGTGTGTACTTTTTATGTACATATGAGCGGCTGTAAACAGAGGGGCTAGTTATGTAATTTGCTGCAGTGTGTGTGAAGTCAGGTGAGGAGGGGGCGCTCTCTCTCTCTCTCTCTGTGTGTGTGTGTGTGTGTGTGTGTGTGTGTATAAAATATGCATGACCATCTTGAGTGCATCATAAATGTTAATAGACATGTGAGAGCTCTGAAAATAGAGAGGAGAGATGAACCATAGAAAGTAAGAAATGGTGCGGACGGATAAATATTTTCAACGTCCGGCTGTCTTTCTCTGTATCTTCTCACTCTTCCCCTCACCTTTTCTTCCTCCGTCTAACTTCCCTCGATCTCTTATTCCTCCCGTCTTCCACCTGTTCAAGCCCTGCATCCTCCCCTCCCTCCTTTCCTCATTTATTTTGCCCTCCCTGGTTTTCTTTCCCAATCTCCCCCTAAGAGGCTTGATGAGGGTCTTAGCACTGTTACGATGTGTGTGTGTGTCGTTCACATGGCAAGCATTAGTGTGTACGAAACGTGCCGTCTCCATGGGTTCTAATCCGGTGGCCCGCTGGACAAAAAAAAAACACACACACACACACACTCACTTTGGAGTTTAACTCTTTGGGGAAATTGTATTGAATGTACACACAGTCTTCTTGTCTCGCTATTCAAGGCGGCTGAAAGCCTTCATGCCTCCTCTCTTACTCTCTTTTTTTTTCTGTCCACATATCTCTAATATCTTCTCACCAAACGCACACACAAGGCCTCTGTTTCAAACAGTAGCTCAATAAGAAAACGCTTCACATAACACGCATTGCATGCTTTCATCCTCCCCGTCCAGTTTGAAAGACTGTCCGAGTGTCTGCGAGGATGAATCATGTGCTTAAACCAATTACACTGTTTAAAAATCGACTCTTTTCATAGGAGCGTGAGTATGTGTGAGTGTCTGAAGCTGTGGTAGCAGCATGTTGGTACGTTCACACAACTCACAGATTTGGTTTCGCCCCAAACAACACAAACGCAGGACACGTTTTGGTTTATTTCCTCCAGGTTAAGAGTTATTACAGTGCACAACATAACTCCACGAACCTCTTGTGTATTTGAGTGGAGGCAAAAATGTCACAACTCCCTGCAAGGAGAGATATCACAAAAGGTGAGACGTGTGTGTGTATGTGAAATATGTTTGTTCAAACACAAAAGCATAAATAATCAAAGGGGTTATGATTGCAAATCATGCAACAGAAATGAAATGCAGCTTGTGACTCAGTTGTGCGTACCATGGGAATGAGCATGAGAAATTGGTTTTGTACCTTAATTTCAGTCGCTTCACCCATAAAGAGTCCACAAAACACAAAAGCTGTGGGGGAAAAAAGGGCTTCTTATGTGTTTGAAATAATGGATGGAAGCCTTTGAATGCAGAAAAGCCTCATAGGTTTGTAGATGCAGACACCTAATGACCTTGAAAAACACAAACAAGGCTTTGATATGCAGCTTTTTCTGGATTGCAACATGTTTCAAGCTTCCTCAGGCAGCATTGATAAAGAGGTGAAGGGTAGGGGGGGGAAAATGCAGCTGACGCATTATGATGCACGACAAAACACCCACAGCCATTGTTTTCTACCGAAGCCCATTTGTTAACTATACTTTTCCCCAGCGTTTAAGTGAAGAGCAGGCATTTCTTGCCCCGAGGATCAGACCATCCTGACTACTGTACTTTCATCTCTTTTTCTTTTTTCTTGTGTCAAATGATAAGACGCTTAGCATTCACCTCCTTCATGTCGATAATGGCTTTTTCTTTATATGCATTAAAGCTCCCCTCCCAACAGTGCATGTTAGAAAGTTAAGTTGCTGTCACTAATTGTGTTCTGTTTTTCTTTCTTCTCATCCGCCGTCTCTCCTCCCGACCACGGCTGTGTCGTGGCTCCGTGCTTCTCCACCCGCCGGTCGACGTCCCGTCTGTGTTTTTCGTCCAGATTGATCAGCCAATCGATGGGGATTTTCAGAGGAGCTCCGCCCACCTTCGCTACCTGCCTTCCTCCCCCCCCACCCTCCCCCAGCGGCCTCCTTGCCCCCACCCGCTCCGTCAACCAGCCCTTAATCCAGCCCTCCATACACAAAATGACTCTGGAATTTACTGAATGGTCTTCTATATGGATTTTTACAGCTTGTAATAGACAGTAGGAAAAAGAGGGAGAAACCTCAATGACAAAAAAGCCATAAACACACACACACACACACACACACACATACACACACATACATACATACACACACAAACACCTACACACCTGTCATAGAACACTTACACGCACAAAAACTCACTCTTGGAATGTACCGCACACTCTTCCTGTGAAAATTCAACTGCTTCCTTTATGTTTTTCTGGATTTTCTACAAGCCTTTCGAAAGCTGATTTGGTTGTTTTCGTTCGTCTGACTCTGGGACAAAAGAAAAAGCTGAGAGGAGGATTACCACGTATTGAGTTTGAAGCGGACAACTGAATGCAGTTTGCAATTTTTTTCCCCTTTTTTATCAGTTTTTCCTTCATTTATTGTTGATTAATTTTATGACCTACATGCTGGGAGACTATCTGTTACAGGTTGTTTTTCTTGGTGACTATACTTTTAAGGCGGTGAGTTACTACCACGGGCTGTAATTTGCAGCTTGTTAAGATTGTAATTAGGTGTAAGTAAGTCGGAGCATTTTCCAGAAGCAGGGACCTCGTACAGAATCGTTTTTTTTTTGGTAGCTACAGGTTATTTTTCAGCTTGTTCCAAGAGGGTGCACTTGTTTTTCTCATTGCGTGCATGCCCTCCAACATGCCTCCCCAGAACACAGAGGCCGACGCTATGCAGGTCGGGTCTCTGGTGGACGGCGATGACGCCTCAGGAAAGGACAAAGGAGGAGCAGGAGCAGATGGATCGGGAGGCGGAGGCAAAGGAGGAGGCAAAGGAGGGGAGGAGTCGGTGAGTGAGGGGTCGCTCGAAGGCATACCCTTGAAGAGATGGGTGATGCACGGGGCCGTGATGTTTGGTCGGGAGTTCTGCTACGCCATGGAGACGGCGCTGGTGACGCCCGTACTGCTGCAGATCGGTGAGTAAAGAGTTCACGCACAGATTCACAGCGTACACATCGGCATCATGCTCACTTTCTTCCCACTGTCCACCATACACACCCTCTGACCCCTGAAAAAAAACAAGCAGAGCACGTCATCCCCACCTAGCAGGCTCCTGATTGGCTGTCTGTTATACTGTGTCAACAATAAGCATCAGGATCCAAACAAGCTACTTTATTAACTACATAAAATGTTTCATTTCATATCACAATTTCCTGCAGTCCAAGATGATGTCTTAACATGTCTTAAGGTATTCTTATTTTAATGATCAAAAAAGGAGAAAAGCAGCAAATCCTCATAGTGGAGAAGCTGCAACCATCTAGTTGAGGAGGAATAAACCAAAGTATAAGTAATAGGAATTATATTAAGTCATATTTAGATGACAAAGTGCCCGCAAACCTAATATAGTTTGTGAGAAGGCCGTCGTGTTCATGCTGTGACGCTGTTCTGGCATTAAAGAGGACACCTTGACAGCTAGATATATCCAACCTCCTGGTCACCTTGTTCAGATGGACATCCGCCTGGAGATTAGCACACACACACACACACACACACACACACACACGGACAGAGATAGGCAGACAGTCTCAGTGGGCATACTGTCATTAGCGCATAGTGTCGTCTTTGACAGCCTTTGAAAAGCCCTTTGGGGAGACGGGCAGCGAAGAGTGAAAGGGAGGAGAGTGGGGAAGGGAGAAGGGGAAGAACACCCCTCAGTGGCGTTGCATGATCTTCTAGCTTACATAACCAAGGCGACATGAGTGGCAGGACGCTCTGTGGCCACCGTGACTCCTGGCTTTCAGAAAGGCTTTCAAACACTTCCAATGTTCTGTTGTTCCTAAAGGACGCCTCTGAGATCTGCCAAATGATAAAAAAAGTATAATATATTATGGCATTCAAAAGCCACGGCCATTCTTTGAAAACAATGTGCTCCTTGTTGTGATAGTTACTGTAACCTTATATCAGCCTCCTCTCTGGCTGAATTATCAGACCAGTTGAATCGCTGCATGTTTTTTGTTCTAATTTTAGCCCGTCTAACCTGTTTTTTGGGATCAGGATGTGTCTGAGCCCCTCTTAATAGATTTTGGAGCCACTGAGAGGTAAAACTACAGATTAGTCCACTGAAATATTAAACTACAGTGTGATTTTGTGTAGTTAATCCAGTCAGGTCGGTTTATTCATGTCTGGCTAATTGAATGCTGCTCAATCTGACCTTTTTATTTTTTTACTGATCATAGCGATTTCCTCCCATCCAAATGGATTATGACGTAGCACTCAGCACGGTGCAACCTGTTTGAATTCTACTAATGAGGCGATGCTAGTTACGAGATACAGGAGATCTGCTCATAAAGAGGACATATGACTTTCAGTCAGTGCTTGTGCAAATAAAAAACTGTGCAATAAAGCAGCTCAGATTCAAATCTGACAACATGTGATTCATCAAGCCAATGAGATTTGGCTCCCATTCCTCTGTCACATGCTGGCTCATTAGAATACCCCCCCACCACCACCACCACCACGACCATCTGAGTATCTCCACCCACTGCTTCAGAGCTACCTTTGCTCGAGCCAAAATGTAAGTGTGATATGTCTCCTTTAAAGATGAATTTCAAAACCGTTACATAACAAGTCAATCGGCACCCGGTTTGCTGTGGGAACAGACCTGAAAAGCAGCAATAATAAGTTGATATGACAAACTTTTTACACACCCAAGAGTCACGGTGCAAAATTGATTTGAACAGTGAAAATTTTGTCTGCTGAAACCAAATAATGAGCTCAATGTTGTGAAGTGAGTTGAGCTCATCACTAGAGGTAATAGTAAGGTCTGTTCCCGGTGGCATTGTGGGAATGATCTTTCTTTGGAATGACTTTTTGCGCCGCTTTCCAGTTCTTGTGATACAGCCATTGATCAGCTGGGTTCGCTTTTGTCATGTGAATCCATTTAGAACTTATATGTCTTCATGCATTTCCCCCCCTACAAAGGCTGGTTTTGTGCCGATTGATTAATGTCTTTAGCCTGCTAACAGAAAAAAACGAGCCTAGTGAGATGAAAACAAAGCCCCCCTCCAACTCCGTGGGCAGCGGTCCAAGTTCTGGGATAACAAATATTGACCCCACCTCCCTCCATCTGGTTAATGCTGCATGCACGCTGGAGACCGACTGTAGCTACTGGAATTAGCTGGGTAGCTGAGTGAAACCAATGTGTGCGTGCAACCCCACAACACTGAGGTCAGAGAAAGGTAGAGTGTGTTCGTGAGTGTGTGTTTGTGTGTGTGTGTAGCAGAACACAGTTAGGTCAAGGAGCCCATATTTACACAACCAAAGGATATGAAACTTCTACCTTACAAGGTCTTGTATAAAGAGCACACAGCTCCCGGCAGCACTCACTCATACTAGGACACAAGCTTTTCCTCTAAAGGCTTTTAGGCACACACGTCACCATTTTCCAACTTAATCTCATTCAAACCAATGAGGTTGGCACAGAGGAAAATAACCATCTAACTCCAGATGTGTTTTGCTTTTTTTTTTCTGTAAATTGTCCCAGGTAGAGAGATTGAGTTAGGATGAGAAAAGGGATTAAAAAAGATGACGAGGAGTGAAAAGAGAGGGAGTGGAACACGGAGGAGGTTAGGATGTATTGCGTAACAACATGTTTTCTGGGCTCGAACACAGAGAAAGATGTCATTGTGTCATGATACTCATTGATGACAAATCAGAAGGAAAAACAAATTAGTGTTGCGAGGTGAAGGCTTACAATTAACCCTATGTCTAGACTGCACTTGTATAACACGCCTAGCAGACACTTATGCAACACATTCACTCTCATGTTAATCAATGAAGCAAACGTGAGGTTGACCCCTTTAAACTACTTTACGACATATTACTATGGTAGTATTTTAATAGTATTTTTCCAGCCCTGCTGGAGTGGAGATCTCCAGGATGTCACTCAGTTGCTTGTTCACCTCTAATGTAACGAGTCTTGTTTGGGTATCAGGAGTGCACAGACTGAAAGTGACCCAACGGGCACTTTTTCCACCATTGGTCTAATCCTAATCTGTCTATTTCTGCCAGTTTGACTAACTAGCTGTGCGTGCAGCAGCAGCAGCAGTGCATCCAATGGGTGCTGAAAAACAGTCCAGGGCTGGCAGCTCTGCAACATCGCTGTCCTTCTTAGGAGACCTTCTTATCTTCACCGAAGGAGATTACTGCAGTGCACCAGGAAAGGTTGTGTCGCTGAAAGCCTCAGATCACTGTAATAGTGTCTGGACCGTTACTTTATTCAACTTTATTCTCGTCTTTTGGTCAATATAGTCTCACTAAATACTGTACATGGAATTTGATGTGAGAAATAGCACCTCAGCTCTTTCCCCTGAATCCATTTTTCAAATTGAATGTTGGGCAAGGTCTTTCAGCAGGAAACCCTGAAGTTAACAAGTGTCCATCATGCATTGTAGACAATAGATCATGGTAGCATGTTAGCATGTAGCACATTTGCATTCTGCTTGCAGTGCCTGAAGCTTTCAAATACAAGCCATGTATGCAAAATGCCATCTGGTAATATCAATATTAGCAATATTACTAATGTAAACGGCTCAATCCTAATGCTAACGTGTCTTTGTCATCATCTATGACTCAGCATTCTCCAACATGTAGATTCACACGTTGCATGCTGCATGTGGCGTCCTATTTCCCGTCACGTTTATGGTATGATCTTGCGTTGTTTGTGCTAGCATCCCAGGTAACCTCAACGACCGAGTGATCCTGTCCTGTTAGCTGGTCTAATCTAGCAGATGACCTTGCAGACAGAGTAATGCGGGGGTTATATAAATGACTGGCTTGATGTCACACAGTGACTAATCGCCGTAAGCTGGCCCAGTCATTCGTGGGTCGGAGTAGATGGAGGACAGAGTAGGTGAATGGAAGGATGAAGTGTTGCATGTCTGAGGTAGCAACAGACGGAGGCACGTGATATACTGTGTGTGTGTGATGGGAAAAAGAGAAACATCTCTATATAGTTAAATGAGAAAGGAGCCACTGACAGTGTGAGAGACCTTTAAACTACAATCTTCTGTCCTCTGTTCTAGAGAGAGAGAGAGAAACACACCAGTCTAGTCAGTTATTTAAAGCTATTCTTAGCCCTTTATATAATTTCTGCAGTAACGTTGTGCATGTTTTAACGTTATCATCGTGCACACACGGAGACACAAAAGGGTTTTAGAGAAGGTTGTTTGCCAACATCACCACTGTTGCAGGGCGGGGTTATCGGTGTAATACTGATGCAATGGACAAACCGCAACAATAGGTGATGAATGATGCCAGCGGTTCCCAAATGTGTGGTCCATTTGCCAAATCGCTCGAATTTCCTGCAAATTGCTCTCTCGCGTTTTCCTTCCGGTGTCACAATTCTCCTGTATTTCTCCTAATTTTCTGTAGTGGATTTGACATTTTTGTTTTATGCTTTTTCTTCCGGGAAACTTATGAGCACATCTCTGTTAGGACAGAGGGAGAAATGGAGAGGACTAAGAGAAGAAAATACTCAAGGAGGGGCAAAATAAAATCTGAATGAATGAATAAAAGCGGAATATTTTGTTTTTCTGAGGTCTCAAGGTTGGCGGGTATTTGTCTGCGTCATTGAGAGGCTTCTATGGTATTCAAACCTGCGGTGCGTTCACAGGCGTGTTTGTGATGTAAATGCTGACTAGGCAGAAACTCTTTAAGACAAAGCCACGTTATGCGCCTTTTCATACGGGTGTGCAGGTTTTTCCCGTGCAACAGGCGATAAGCTAAGGTATGTGTGAGCTATTAGTGTAAGATATGTGTGGAATGCAGAGCTGAATGTGTGCATATTTGTTTGTCAGCACAATGCGCCCGACGCTCCCTCCAGGGAGGTGAAGTCATCAAAAACAAATCCCCAACAGAGCTCTCAGGTGATGGCGAGGGACAAAGAAACGCCAGGGAAAGCACATTCTTTAAACAGGGGGGCTGCATGTAGCAGTAATCACCATGATGTTGTTATATTTTTGTATTGATAAAGGAATCCGTTTTAAATTCAATCACATACACATAATACACTTATTATAGTGAAATAATAATACATTTTGTAATTGTGAGGCGACATTAGATGGTCCTTAATGAAAACCATGTATTGTGAATGAATTGTCTCTCTCCACAAACAACATGTTGTAAAAAGTCAGATGTTTGTGGGTGGAAACAGCTGCGGGTGTGCAGGTGCAGGTTGTTTTTTCAAAATAAGATTCACGTGGAAGTGCTGATATGGGAATGACTCACACGTAAACACCTCCACGGCATTAAGACTCCACCTACAGCTCATTGAGAAGATCACAGCGTCACAGGAGCTCTACAGATCTCAGTTTAAGGCTGACGGGACAGAAAGCAACAAAACAGTCTTTGCAACAATAACTATAAATTGGGCTCAAATATAGGTTGTGACGAATGTGATGATGATGATTATTTCTGTGTTGTTTTTCCACTTCAGTCAAGTCTCAAAACAAGATTTTCATTCAAGTACATAACAAGTTGGACTGGTAGTACTGTAGTCACGAACCAACTAGAAAATCTATAAAACCTAATAGCATGACACACACACACACACACACACACACACACACACACACACACACACACACACACACACACACACACACACACACACACACACACACACACACACACGGCCCTAATAGCAGCCAGTGAGAGATGCTGTAATGGCTAGCCTCGGGGTTATTTATGTGTGTGTATTTAAGAAGGAGAGTAGAAAAACATCTGCTCTCTCTCTCACTGCCCCTCGTTGACTTTGACAGTATATAACTGAAAGGATGGATGGATGGATGGAACCTGGCAACGAGAGTAATTTATGCACAAAATGATCCGTTTGCTGAGAGGAAAGTCAGATTTTTGGGGCCCTCAGTAGGTCTCCATGTTTTCTTGTTTACATCTTTTTTTTTTCCCCAGGAAAGTATGAAAGGTCACAGTGCTTTCCCCACACTCCCTATTGATTATCATGCTCTCCACGTGCCGCTGTGCTTTGAAAATACAATAGAAGATAGACGATGCTTGTTTGAAAACATAGTGACCAATGTCATATTTGTCTTTATGACTAAGCCACAAAAAAAGAATATGAAGGTAGTTAGTTGAGGTAGTGTCCAGCACAAATGTAAGGTATTTGTTAATAAAAAGAGACTATCTCTGTTTTGTTCTCCTCGGCGGCACCGTGGGAGCGTCGCCATCGATGTTGAGTTTGTAATATTGCTTTCACCAGTGGGCCACTGGCTCAATCCCTATTGTGTATCTATTTTGGTTTATGTTGTTTCTAAGGAAAAAAGTAGAAAATAATTCCCATTAATCCACCCTCCGAAAACATCTGAAATGTATCAGCAACTCTGGCCCTCCCATGTTTCACGCATGAACTGGACCAATGATAACATCCTTTTAGGTCGTTAATAATTTACATTTTTGCCCATTATGAGTTGAAGGGAAATGTCTGAAATGTAAGATTTCTGTCATCTCGAACTGGCCCCTGAACGCCTCACTGTAACAGGACTTTTTGCTGACCTACTGTAGTTGTGGTTACATAAAATTACTGATTTCTGCTCCATTGATCGCTGTCCGTGACGCTGTTTGGAGCTTCCCGTGTGATAGGTCAGTCTCAGTCTGAGGGCCCGCCCCCCCCTCCTCACACATTAGGTTGTATATGAATGTAATGCAGATGGTTGAGGCATTAAAACAGAGCTGAATAGAAAAAAAACATTTAGAGATTTGTGGATCGGCATTCACCAGATTTCACGCTTTAAATTTCCTTCTCAGTTTAAGTTTCTCCGTCTGTCTGCGTCTCTGTCAGGAGGAGGCGGCCAGTTTACTGCAGTGGGCTTACATAACTCTGCTGACTAGAAGCAGGTGTGTGTGTGTGTGTGTGTGTGTGTGTGCTTGCAGGCTTCATGCAATTTTAATGTCCCCGTTTCATAGAGCAGACGGTTGGTAGAGTTTTTTTTTTTTTTCTCACCCCCATACACAACTGTCCTGTTTTGTGTTAATGAGCTGAATGGACGACTTTAAAACCAGTTTCCACTCGATATAAAGCAGGTGTGTGTGTGCTGCGTGTGCAAAGTTAAGCCCATCTCTCCGTGACCTCCAAAGAATGACATTCACAATCTGCCAGGATACACACGGACGCTCTAATGCCTTTCACCAGCTTTACGGTGAAATGAAAGAATAGAGGTTTAACAAAATCCAAAACATGAAATATAAAACAAGAAATCCCACCGGTAAAGATAAAACCATAACTCTTCTTATTCCGTTTCTCTTTTCTTTATTTGAAAGCACCATCCTCCTCTCTGCACTTACTTGATTGGCAGTTTGTTGTCGCACACATCGCTCAGTATTTCACTCTTGGAGGCACTTTGTTAACGTCGACCTTGCCTGTGCAGCTCGTAGAGTCTGCGTGATTGATGCTTTCGTCATCTGTCACTGCTGGGAAATACGATGACTCACTCCTTTTGTCCCCCAACATCCCTGCGTCTCTCTCTTCGTCTACGCTCGATGGAAGCTGCCACCTTTTTGCTTTTTGCTTTAGCACTGTTTGGATAACTAGGTTTCAGAAAATATCTGCAAGATATTCTGTGTTTGCGCTCTCCTCAACTCATGTTTTATCGTTTTACGAATTTGAATCACGGTGGGTCGCTGCAGCCGTTTTAAACAGCTCATCAGTGTACATGTTGGTTTGGATTAGACACAACGATAAAACGGATTTATTGATTCGATCTGTTATTGTAGCTCCTTGAGACATGCAGGGAATGTTACCAAATATTACTGCCGTCATGCTCTCTATTAGAGATAGTCAATAATTTTATTATATTAACTCTGTGGCTAATAAGTGGCTGCGGGCTTTTGGCTTGTGTTTGTTCCGAACTGAACAAAGCCATGTGTTTAAGAGAATTCTGGGAAATGAAGTAAATGATTGACGCATCAGAAATCAATACTCAACCACCTGAGGGAAGTATCGCTGGTGCTGGTTTATATGAGATCACTGATTGTCCGTCTTTGAGGAGAGGATGGACAGAAATGATCTTGTTAGTTGCCGAGATACAAAAAGGCCTGCAGCTAGTGCCGGCTCAAAACCCACAACCAGATGCTTATCAATAATAGAAGATTGACATGAATATTTCAAATGTGCTTCTGGAGCATTGCCTTCCTTTCTGTCCTCCTCTCTGTGTGCTGCACCTGACTCGCTTCACATTTGTGTTGAATCAAAAACACCTGCTTCCTCCTTTCCTTTCCTCGCGCTCTCTTTCGCTCTCTCTCTCTCTCACCCTCCTTCCTTCCTGCCCACTTTCTCCCTCCGTGACCCCTGCCCTACTCTCACTTTCACACCATTTCTCCAGCTCTTTTTTTTCGGGACGCTTGTCATTTTTCTTGCGCTTTTCTCACGCCGGCGCAGGATATGGAAGGATTGTTTTGTGTTTATGGGAGAATGGGAATGGGAGGGATGGGAACGGAGAGCGAGAGAGGAGAGATGAAGGGAAAGAAGGAGGGAATGAGGCTGATGATTGTTGAAGTTTGAGTTTAGAGGAGCTGGAAGGAGAGGTTGGATTTTTCGTCACGGGAGTGTTGGAAGAAGGGGGAGGCTGGATTGTAAACACAACATTGTTATCATCGTGAGAGTGCAAGTAATACAACTCACAACTACAGCTTTTAAAAGTTTTTGTACTCACTGATTCACTAAAATTACTCAAAATATAGCCAGTGGTTACAGATGTTTTTGAGAGTCAACATATTTGACATTTAAAGAAGAATATGGATAAAAAGCATACAATATGCAGTATTTAATAGCTTTCTTATTGACAACAAATCCCGTAAAAAGACTAGAAGCAACAAACAATGTGTAAAAACAGCTGGGCAATGTAGTTTTTAGGAAATATTACTCCAACACGAGTATATTGTGTCTTTGTCGGGGACTATTTTCAGTGGTGGATTCACACGTTCAACATTGAGTAATAACGGCAGCAGAGCGATGCAGGATTGACTAAAAATAAAGTAATGTCACTCAGTGCAACGGCATGACTCATAGATGTGTTTTTTTTAGTAGTTTTCAGACAACAATGGAGCTTTATGGCACTGAGGAAAAAGCTATATAAGGTATTGGTTACATGGAGGATACTTGTTGGTAAGATCAATTCAAAGATGTCTTTTGTTATTATTAGGGCGAACACCGACAACGTTGGGCTGCGAAGGCCCTATTATATTTATATATTGTTATTATTTGTTATGACAGGGAGTAGCATGGCCTTTTTATACAATTTTAAATTAATTGAGATACATTTCATGAAAAGGTGTGTTTTTATTTTCTATTTTGCAGTAATCATAGTCTCCATGTTTTAGTATCTTAACCAAAAGTAAGATTACATCTTTAACTAGCTGATCTTGATGGGGATGGAAATCTGATCTTCCCACTTAAAAGCCACCATGTTTTTATTTATTGGTCTTTTAATTTAGCTCTTCAAGATCAAATTTAGCCAGAATATTTCAAGTATCCTGTCAGCTGATGAGCGATCCACCTGCCAACATGCATGTGAGATTTCAGCATGTTTATGATCAAATGCATATTTGTTTTGTTTTACCGGCCAAGACATTTCCAAAACAACAGAATTCAGAGGGGTCTACTTATTCATGTGGCTTCAGGAAATACTTTCAAAACAAATCGTAATGCAAAGTCCAACGGCAGAAATACAGTAATCCTTTTTTTGTTCAGGAGAACAAGAGGAGGACTGTTGAGAATATTTGCAGCTTAAGCAGGAGGACTCATAGTGTTCATATCAACTGAGCTCTTACTTCCCTCTAAAGTTGGGAACAGTGGACATCATTTGTTTTGAAATAATGAAAATAATGAAACAGCTCAAGTAAAATCTTCACAAAACAATATCTTGAGTCATTTCTCATTTTGTTTTCATCCAATGGAAGTTTTGAAAAGACCTCCCCGAGTTCAGACAAGCTATGTCCAATCTGAAAATTGAAAGTTTGGGAAAACAGTTGGAACCACAAGGTTTTACTGTCTGGGTGTTTTTCTGAGTGCCGGCGCGACGTAGAGACACGTAAAGTCAACGCAGGAGTTGTGATGAATGGGCAGTCTGTACTCGCCAGTCACACATTGAGCTGCATATTGTGTGTGTGTGTGTGTGTGTGTGTGTGTGTGTGTGTGTGTGTGTGAGAGGAGGAAATGTGCATAGTAAAATGAGCGCTTTCATGATAGATGGAGCAGATTGTACTCTTTTCTTTCCCACGATCAATCAACAACAATCACAGCCGTCTGCCGGTTAGAATGAACTTTTTCCGTCCGCCTCTCCATCTTTCTGGCTTTCTCCCTCCGTCTCTCACCTTATCCTCAACGTTCTCCAAATGTCATCTGTTTCCTCCCTCCCTGTCTCTTTACTCCACTCATTTCTTTTTCTCTTTTTCTGAAATACTTCCTGCGTCTTAATTCTCTCAGTATTGTTCCCCGTCTACGTGTGTGTGTGTGTGTGTGTGTGTGTGTGCGTGTGTGTGTGTGTGTGTGTGTGTGTGTGTGTGTGTGTGTGGTGTTTAATAGAAACTCTTTTCCTGTTTTGATGTTGACAAACTTACAGAGAGATTCCTGTCTCCTGGTTTTATGGCTGTTTGTCTGTCTGCATACTAGTGTCTTATTTTTCTGGGAATATGTATTAATAGCTTTGTGCGTGTGTGTGTGTGTGTGAGAGAGAGAGCGAGACACACACACACACACACACACACACACACACACACACACAGGGAATGAAAATAAATGTGAGACAAACAGAGAAAAACAAAGCTTTCTTTAGTTTGAACAAACCCCACAAAAGGAAGCTGTGTGTGAATGACGCCGGCCATATTTGGAGACATGGAGACAGGAAGTGAAGGTGATGGAGTCTCCGTCGTGACAGGGTTCCCAAGACCTGGTCACCGGGGCGACAAGGGTCAAGTCTTGTTTACGAGAAACACACAGGTTGAGGGATGTACAGTACAGGACCTGTAAAGTTATAAGTGGGGGCCAATGTGAGACAATGCTAGTGGTTTACGATGCACAGCATGTGTTCCCAACAACCCTGCTGGGGATGAATGTTGCTCTCTCTCCATGTTTCACGTTCACGTTGGCTAACAGAATCTCAAAAATAAACAAAAAACACTTTCTGGGATTTACAGAGTTGTGATGCATCACAATCTTTTCATTAGGAATCACATTGTTGACTCAAACATGGGATAATAATTACTCAAATGCTCCTTCAATTCCAAGGAATAGACTCTGTTGAGTCACGCAACATTTCCCTGAAGTTCCCAACCAAATGAGCAGTCTCTGTTTTTCGGACTCAACTGAAGTGCTTTTAATGGATCCATGCAGGAGGTGGGGGCATTTAACAGCTCTCGTTTAATTCGATATCATCACACTCCGTTATCGATGTTGGTGTCGTTACGGAGGTCTGTTTCAGAAATTTGAAGATGCGTTGCAAATGTATAAGAGCCTCATGTGGTCTCAATCAAATTAGCTGCCAGACTCTCACTCTCCTTTCCATCTCTTTTGTTGACTCAGGGATTAAATATCGCTTATCTCTTCCTCATATTGATTTCAGCAATCTGTACTGTAGATTTAATCAAATAAGTATGGTTTGAAATCCTTTCGAGGGATACTCTCTGGAAGTTGCCCGTCATTTATATGCATTTTAGCATTTAAAAAAAAAATCAGCTGTGTCATACCTGTTGAAATTAGTAGATTTATTACTGTGTAAATGTCAAGCACCTCTTGAGTTTGTTCAAAGCTGTACTCCCCAGACTAAGTAAGTAGAGCTACCGGTCATTATTTGAGCCAAATCAAGTTGGCGTAGCATCAAACTGCAGGCAGAGACATCAGGAGTGACTCCATCAGCAGATCTGTCTGTCTCTCCCATCTCTTGGATAATGTGGCAGCCAAATGACATTTAATGTATTTGTCTTCTTCTTTATTCAACCGAATTACCCAACAGTTTGACAGCGAGACGATGATTAAGTCCCGATTGAATGGTCTGCGATTCAGCTGACTTCACTCGGCTAAAGACCGTCTACCTCCCCCATATCTTCATCCATTTCCTTTTCCTCTCAGCAGCTCAGTGAAATCATGTGCCCAGGGCTTTAGTCTGGAATTATTTAGACATTTTGGCATTGATAATGCATGGCTGTGTGATGATTCAGGTTAATTGATTGATATTTATTAATATGTAAGAACATTTTCAGTGTGAGTTTCATTACAAGAACGGAGAAAATATCATGCTTCGTTTCCATCCTTCGACAATGAGTGTTCAATTTAATTATTCAGGTTTTATAAATATTTTCATGGCAAGATAGAAGTATTTCAAGTTACAAGGATCTTAATTTTGTGAGGGTGTGTGTGTGTGTGTGTGTGGGTGTGTGTGTGTGTGTGTGTGTGTGGGTGTGTGTGGGTGTGTGTGTGTGTGTGTGTGTGTGTTTGCTTTATTTCCATTAAGCCATCCTAATTTCAGATCCTCTCACGTGACATCTGTGTTAGTACTGCATATGGTGATTGTGATAAAGTAACATCCATTTAATTAATTTAATTAATATTCTTTTTAAATTTATAATTATAAACAAAGTTGAGATTATTTTCCCTTTCATCTGATGTTTTTCTTCAGACCTCCTGCTTTCAAGTTCATAAGTTTAATGAGTCTATTTAAGTACCAGAACTCAGAAATGATTGGAAGATTATAACAAGCTTTTGAACTTTTCAAATTAATTTCTTTGTTTCATGCGTTCACGAGCTCAGGAACACAACAAGCCTGACGCACAAACTACTGAGTCTCCACACTCAACACTGAAATACACGTGTTATGTTCTCCACATTAAGCCGCACACTAGAGTGGATGTGGCTTTGTGTGATAATCTGGGGCTAATAATATACCTAGAATACATACATGTACAAGTATTATATTTTGAAAAAGGCACATGTTTGGTCACAAAGTGCAATATTTTAATTCACCTATTTCTTTCATGCTGCTTATCATTGCCCGGGAGTACAGATGAAAATGAGCTTCTAGCTATATCTGCTGCAGTGAGCGTTTTGTGTATTGTCCCTTTTGGAAATAAATAGAAAATCAGGTTTTGCAGAAATCAAAAGCATACTCTTGTATTTGCTCAAGGGCTGATGCCAATAAAAAAACTGTCTAATTCAAACCAAACAAATAAAGATGCCTCTCACTCCTACAATTTGGATCTTACTTGCACCCCCTGGTGGCTGACAGAAAAACTCCATGCTGAAAACTTTGTTTATTGATGGTCTTTGGCATCTTAATGTGGCTGAAATCAAAGAGTTGCATATGCTCTACATTACTGTCTGTGCCTCACATCTGTCTGTCTGTCTGCCTGTCTGTCTGTGTGCAGGTCTTCCAGAGCAGTACTACAGTCTGACGTGGTTCCTCAGTCCGGTCCTCGGCCTCTTTTTCACCCCTCTGATCGGCTCGGCCAGCGACCGCTGCACCCTGAGATGGGGCAGGAGGAGACCGTTCATCCTGGCTCTCTGTATCGGGACTCTGATCGGAGTGGCACTGTTTCTGAACGGATCGCTGATAGGTGAGTGTTTCTTTCTATATATAAGGTTTCTATATATAGTGTTTCTTTCTATATATATATATAAATATATATATTGCTACTTATATATCGCTATGAGCTGTGTGTCATTATTTCACAAAAGTCAGAGCAGGGATTTAAGTATTCTAAAAATATTTAAAATGCAGATAAGGTTTGAAAAATGTGGTGTTGATGTTTTCACAATAATATATTTTTATAATTCATAGTAACCTTTGCGTTGTGCCATCTGCTGAACGCTGTTATATAAACCACCTGAGACTATCACGGCCTCACAGGGAATTGAACCCCAAACGCTGACAGTGCAGATGCTGCTATTGTATCCAACATGCACTAACGCCACAGAGGAAATATAAAAACACATGACAGCTTCTTTCAGCATCACTTAGTCGTGTCCTCGCAGACCGGTGTTCCCCTCAGTCTGACCCTCAGCTTATTACATCATCCAAATGTCAAGGACACATTCAACCAATCCATCAATCAAATGGATCGGTTGTCAATCATGCCAAACAGATATTGATCTCCGGGGCCAACTACATCAGTGTGTTTCCGGTTGTAATGTCATTGACCATATCTTTCTAAACACACGCGACAAGCAGACGTTTGAACCGATTGCAGTCGGATGCAATTTTTAGTCAAAATCGAGGTCACTGACATTAAGTCGGAGGTGTCTTCCAAATGTACTGCTTGAAATCTTGTCTATCCACTTTAACAGAGTAGGCCTATACAACATTATTGTGTATCATGATATCTCGTTTTATGATTTTGTGATGATATAATTCCTAAAAGAAGATAAATTATCATAAATTATCAGCCATAATTACTCACCCTAAGTGGGTGCATCACACGGTATTTTGGGATGTCATCGCCTAGAGAGTTACTGTTAGATTGGAGCTGCTTCCAGGCCAGAAAGAATCACACAATTTCGGGTTATTACAGAAATCCTGTTAGTCACACATTATATTACTTTGCTGCCAAAAAAAGAGTAATATATTACGGTAACACTGGTTATCGGTCTTTGAATCCCCTATGGGTGCATCCGACCCACATAAACTTACATGTGGACCAAATGGGTGAAAAATGTCCGGAGCAACAATAGCTGACTGGTCTCTAAACGGAACAAAGTGAACTGAATTGTCAAAGGAGTTATTAATAACAAGAACGAGAGCTGTGTGAACTGTTTTCTGTCAGCAGATTCTGTTCTGCTCTACCTCCATTCTTCTGCACAGAGGTTGGCACTCCGGTCGTTTTAGGGCACCGGTGTGTACGTGTGTTTGTGTGTATGTGTGTATGTGTGTTTGTGTGTATGTGTGTTTGTGTACATGTGTGTATGTGTGTACGTGTGTTTGTGTGTTTGTGTGTATGTGTGTTTGTGTATATGTGTGTATGTGTGTACGTGTGTTTGTGTGTTTGTGTGTATGTGTGTATGTGTGTTTGTGTGTTTTTGTGTATGTGTGTGCACCTTGCCAGCAGGGTCGACATGGGAAAAAAGAACAGCGACCTGTACCTGTGTGGGAGAAATGAGGGAATGAGAGAATGTGTACGTTTCCATGGTTGTGTATATGTGAATGGGCCAACAACACAGGTGTGTGTGTGTGTGTGTGTGTGTGTGTGTGTGTGTGTGTGTGTGTGTGTGTGTGTGTGTGTGTGTGTGTGTGTGTGTTGACATGGGAACACAGGAGCAGGCAGTTCACAGGGAAATGCTTCCTGTTTGCTTCCCCCTTTCCACCAATCACAATTCACTTCCTGTCTGCCTGCCTGGCTAGTCAGTCGTGCTGCTCCATTGTGCCACACACACATGCACAGACACACACAGACACACACACACACACACACACACACACACACACACACTGCTGTTCCTCTATGAACATTTGTTTCATTGACGTTAATGGATTTCAGTTTGTGAAGTCATGCTGCGTCACTCTCTCTCTCTCTTTCACTCTCACACACACACACACACACACACACACACACACACACACACACACACACACACACACACACACACACACGTTTTATTCATACAACCCTAAAGCTTGCTCATGTCACTCTGTTGTTTTCATACATTCATACACTCGGACGTAAACCTTCGTTGAGCAGCTCGCGGGCAGGACCGGGTCACAAATGTAATGAGACACACACAAGGTCACACGCATCAAGCAAAGCACTATGGGAAATGTGCAGTGACCCATTTATGTATGTCTTTGTGTTTGTGTTTGTGCAGCCGTCGCAACTCACTAACCAGCTATTGATCACATGCATCAGGCGATTGCTTACACACTTGTTGTGGAATTTGGAATTTATGTCAAAATGAAAACTTTTTTGTACATTCATGTTTTCCCCGTTAGGTCTGGCGATGGGTGACCAGCAGGGGAGACAACCAATAGGAATTGTTCTCACTGTGCTGGGGGTGGTGGTGTTGGACTTTTGTGCCGATGCAACAGAAGGACCAATCAGGGCGTACCTGCTGGACGTGGCGGACACGGAGGAACAAGACATGGCGCTCAACATCCACGCCGCCTCAGCAGGTACTGACATCTGACACCCACACACACACAAACACCCACACACATCTGTCTCATCTGTACGTCTAAACTTTTGTCCACGTGTGCAGGTCTTGGTGGTGCGGTCGGCTACGCCCTCGGAGGTTTAGACTGGACGCACACCTTCCTCGGAGCAGCCTTCAAGTCCCAGGAGCAGATCCTGTTCTTCTTTGCTGCCATCCTCTTCTCCATCTCTGTTGCGTTACATCTCTGCAGCATCGAGGAGCAGCAGTACATGCCCCAGCATGACAGGCTGGATCAGGTATAGTGTGTTTGTGTTTGTGTGTGTGCTTATATGTGTGTGCAAGAGAAGAAGAACCCAAGACTCAGGTTTTCTGTCCTCACCAGGAGAGTCCAGATCGCACCAAACCACCACCACCAGCCAATGGCAGGACCGGAATGCTCACCCCCAAGTTGGAATTGATTGGAGAAGATGAAACGATGGACAGCTACGACCTCTATGACCTCTACGGAGACAACTTGTCCGAGCGTGGAGATATGGACATGGACTTCCTAGAGATGGAGCTTGTGAGAAGTACGCTGAATCTCAGTGTTGATGATTGTTATTATTATTTTCTCTGAATTTGTGGCATCTAAACGTATCAAACGTCCCCCTGCAGGTAAAAGTGACAGTGTTCTCGCCATGGCAGACGCCACTCTCGACCACCGGGACCACGACGCGTTGCACCTGTGCCACTTAGACCCGTCCATCTTCGCTGACCGCCTCTCGCCCTATCACGGCTCGCCTCCCGCCACCGGTCACTTCTTCAACCTCAACCGGAGCACTCCACCGCCCCGCTTCGGCAACATCAGGCGCAGCAGCAGCGCAGGAAGTCAGGACCTCCTCCAGACCAACAGCCACCAAACGCACGCGACCATCCCCAGGGTTTCCCGCCTCTCGGCTTTCTTACAGGAAATGGAGAACGACGACGGTCAGGAGGCGCTGCTGAACAACCAGCTCAACGAGCAGCGGACACTGAACGGGCGGCTGCTCGCCAGCGTGACTAACCCCGACAGCGCGGGCGCCAACGGGCTGAGCTCTAAAGGACAGGCACATCGCGCTGGAATGGTCAAAGGTTGTTTTTTTCATGTTGTATTTCACTAATGAATTATGTATTTTCTTCACTGCTATTTTTACTACTAGATACCAGCAATGAGTCTGTGAAGATTCTCATCCAGGTCTTCATTTTGAAGATGCTTCGACTCTCATCTCATAGGTCCATTTCCGATTCAGCTTTTCTGGGAGCAGAAACTCTGAGGAGTCATCAATGTGATGAACCGTTTAGTTTGTCAAAGTGGAGATTTTCTCACCAGGAGTGCACTTAATGTCCATCCCATACCAGTGTGCCAGGTGGACAAGCTGTCCTATAAGAACCACTTATTTAAACGAATCCATAAAACGTCTCTTGTTCCAGCTGCCAGTACCGGAGCCCCCATGCGGCAGTCCCGCCACCGCCACATCTTCTACCGCCAGCCGTCCTGCACTTTCTCCTACTACGGTCGGGTGGGGAGCCACCGCTACCGCTTCCGCCGGGCCAACGCCGCTTACCTCATCAAGCCGTCTCGCAGCATGAATGACCTGTACGAGGTGGAGGCCAGACACAGGAGGAGGCACAGACAGAGGAACAGACACCGCAGTGGAAACACAAACTCCTCCAGCGGCGACACAGAGAGCGAAGAGGGAGAGGTAGGGAGGGGAACTTACGAACCTGTAACCATGACAACAATCGGGCCCTGTCGTTTTCTAATATGTTAAAGCGTCTGTTTTTTTGATGGATATATATTTAGGTTGAGACCACAGTGCGGCTGCTGTGGCTCTCCATGCTGAAAATGCCTCCGGAGCTGCTGCGACTGTGCGCCTGTCACCTGCTCACCTGGTTCTCCATCATCGCCGAGGCCGTCTTCTTCACCGACTTCATGGGGCAGGTCATCTACCACGGAGACCCCACCGTACGTGAAAGAGCCGCTAAACGGCTGCAGATCCCTTGTCCTCTTTTGTCTCTTATCCTGATATTCTCATACGTCAAGCACGTCACGTTGTTAATCCACAGCTCATTTAAAAACAAAGCCTATTTCTCTTTCACCCAGGCTCCTCTTAACTCTACGCTGTTGGAGGATTATCACAAAGGAGTTCAGATGGGATGTTGGGGGCTGGTTATATATGCCATGACTGCTGCAACATGCTCAGGTAACACACAGGAAGTAACGTTGTCACACAAGCTTTCTCTTTGTCTCAACGTTAAACTCTGTACTGACAACTCATCTGCCTTCTCCAGCGATCCTTCAAAAGTACCTTGACAACTTTGACCTGAGCATTAAGGTCATTTACATCATGGGGACGCTTGCATTTTCCATAGGTATGAACAACCGTACAGTCATAGAATAAAACAAAAATAAATATGAGCAGCTAATACGTTTTTAACTCCTAACTTTTTACCTCCTTAGGAACGGCTGTCATGGCAATCTTCCCTAACGTGTATGTTTCCATGGTGATGATCAGCAGCATGGGCATCATCTCCATGAGTATCTCCTACTGCCCTTATGCTCTGCTGGGACAGTATCACGAAATGAAAGAGGTACAGACGAGGCCTTGTTTGTTTTGATATTAACCTGCCCAGAGTCCACAGAGGAATATGTCATATCGCTTTTATTGCTTTATGTGAAAAGCTTTTTGTCTGATGTGTAGCTTTCATTAACTGTACCTGTCTCTGCCTGTTGCAGTACATCCGGCACAGTCCTGGTAACTCCCGGAGAGGCTTTGGCATCGACTGTGCTATCTTATCCTGCCAGGTGAGCATTCATATTGTCTTCATGACATCTGTTGCATAGTCTAATATGTATATACGCAGTATATGTGTGCTAAAGCATGCTAGAAGACGGCGTTGTTAAATTAATCATTTGTAATTGTGCAGGTGTACATCAGTCAGATCTTGGTGGCCTCGGCTCTGGGTGCTGTCGTAGAGGCGGTTGGCAGCGTCCGTGTCATTCCCATGGTGGCCTCTGGGGGCTCCCTCCTTGGTTTCTTCACTGCCTTCTTCCTGGTCATTTACCCGACTCCAAACGGGTGAGAAAACGTCCTTCGTTAGTAGTTAGACATGTTCACTTTCATGGTGAGAGTTAGATGAAAAGGTCTGATATTGATTCATCACATATCTTAAGTATTGAGTCATGTTTTCTGGAAAAAGATATAACTGTGGAGTTTTTTTATTTTTTCTGTTGATATTTCCAACACTCAGAAACTCACACCAAAACAATTATAGTAATAAATAACACTATAGATAGGAGGAAAATATGTATTTTATCGTCCTAACAGTCGTGATTTTAATTATGATCGACAGGGATGGGGAATCAGCCAAAGCTTCAAAACGGTCCTTGACAAAACCAGAAAATCCCAACACCAACGAAGTGGCCGTTACCGTGGTGACAGAGAAACCCAGCTTCCTGAAACTCAACAAGAAGGGCAAGGCCACCACCACCACCACGGAGTCCTCGGTCACGGAGAATGAGTCTGCTCTGTGATTGGCAGGCTTGAGTCGACAGACGCCCGGCTGCAGAAACAACAAGATCCACATTTGAAATGCTCGCTGATGGAAAGAAAGAAAAGAAATGAAGTCCTCGTCGTGCTGGAGTTTACACACATAAAAAAGAGAGCGGAGGAAGGTCGGCATGCGTGTGGTCCAGCCCCGGTGTCTGTTCTTGCTTTGACAGGCCTTTTTCTCATTCGCTGTGTCTTGATTTGCTGAAGAAAATAACCCAATCTGACGTGGGACCAGTGTCACTCCAAACCAACAAAGCATTCTGGTCCCAACGCTGTTGCAGCCTTCACAGAAATTCCTTCCACTTATCCCTCGCAGACATTCGGCTGATCCGTCAGGGGTCGTCCAGAAGTGAGTTTATCCGTTCGTCATGGTTTCAAAGGAGAGGTTGTCTCTGTCTCTCAGGGGCTCTAGGGGGCGCTACCGAGCAGCCGCCTGGGCTGGGAAACTTCAGGGGACTTGCACACATGCATACACGCACACGCACCTCCTCATCTGGGGTCCACACAATCAAATGGACACACGGATAACGAAACTCGTTCAGTCCTCAAAGCTGCAATCACTCAAAAAAAATGCTGAAAATTGTTCTTCCTCTCTGGAATCGGCCGAATGAATCTACTAAGATTAGGCCGAGGAGATCGACACGATTGTGTGTGTGTGTGACTTTTTCACCAAAATAAACCCAATAACGTGCTCGGATTTGCGGGACTTTTACAGCACTCTGCGACAGTAGCTTTAAGACTCTAGGAAGTGGCATTTCTGAAACTGGAGAGCCCGAAGCTTGATTGTTGGGGAGAAAAATGATTGATCTTGAGCCCCCAGATTGATTGCAAGTGTGTGTTCAAGTCTTTGATTTAGCCTTCGCTCCAGGGCGAAGGCAGTAGGCTCTGCTCAGAACTTGCCTGTATATTGAGGGTCAAAAATACAGATGTGTATTGAGCAGATGCAATATGTGCAGTATACAGGGCATTACAATCCCAAATATTATTTTCTTGATTTTTTTTTGAGGGCCCAGAATGATGCTTGTGTTTGTTTTGAATAATCTAGACTGGACTACATGCTGCATGTCAGAGAAAAGATAAACCAAACACCAGAGAAGAAGAGAAGGAGATTTGTTCTCTTTCTCTCCCTCTCTTTCTTTCTTTTTTAAATGTTATTTTTTAGAAAATGCTATTACTGCAATATTTGTCACCAACTGCACATTAGCTGAGCCATTTAAAAAAAAAAAAAATAGTGTTGAGTTAGAAAAGCCTTGTTTGAAATGCTCACAATAATATTTGATCTTAGGGTCCTGGACATATTGAAAGAAAAAATATAACATCTGAGAGGAGCAAAATAAATCTTTCTAGGGTTGCAAACAAGTTTAGTCTTGTTAAAAACAGTCCTTTTAATTGTTGGAACTAAAGCAAAATTTGTTAAAAAATTAAAAGAAAAAAAAACATGTCTTAAACTGATCTAAAATTAGAACATGCAAGCATATTTTACATTTTTGACTTACAATTGAGTCAAGTCTTAAAAATTACAACTTTACTTATCCCCCCCAAAAAGAACAACTATGCCTCCTGAATTTACCAAATTACAGAAAAGGTTTCCCACCAAAATCGAGCTTGCCCATGAGCAGAAGATATTATTTCTTCCGTTAGTTTCATGAGTCATAAGAGAAGCCTGCGATGCTCTGTGCTGCATCTGCTGTTTCACGAGGGCAAACGCAGCAAACGTGACTGTGAAGGAGGAAGTAAAACTGTAGAGCAAAGCTTTACTTCAACCCTATTAACATTTATACACAGTGATGAAACTAACAGGCTAACAGTAATATTCAAAATACATACTAGTGTACAAGTAAGTTGTATAAAGTAAACTTTTATTAATACAGAATTGAGTGTAGTAGACCGAAAAAAGGTAAAATAATCTTGTTATGATTCAATAGCTGATGATGCTGGATGTAAAAAAAAAAACAAGTAAGTAGTGAGAAAGATAGACAAAATTTAGATTTTATCTCGTCTTTCGTTTCCCTGACAAATCAGATCTTTGTTGCAATAACAGCCTCTCTTTATCGGTGGTGTGTGAGGATCGTGTCTGTGAAATCCGGGTCCTTTGCTCTGCATCTGTCAGGGTGAAAGGTCGTGGATTTGGGTCAGTTTTTCCTTTCAGCTCAATCGGCTGAAACATGCAAATTGAAAGAATTCAAAATGTGCACGGCAGTGAGTTTCACTCACTGGTGAAAGAAGCGTTTTATTTTAGTGTGCATAACTTTAATGGAGAAGCTTATTTTCACTTTAGTTTTTTGTAGAGGAGAATTCACTCACTGATGATGTGGTTATTTTTTCACTTGGGTGGGTGTGCTGGTGCAGCGTTTAACTCTGTTTCTAACAGAATAGAATACTTCCATAATTTCAGGTACATTCGGTCAGTCCCAGAGCAGAGTAAAGAGAGAGGGAGAGAGTATTTTGCTTCCTGGGTTGACCCCGTGCTGTGGTGCTGGGACGGGGGGAAAAAAACAGGGATGGGGCGATGACAAAAAGACGAGGGGGGAACAGACGCCAGAGTTTTAAATGGCTTCTGTAACCACTAGGGCAATAAAATATTCTGGATCAAATAATGGACACACAACTTCAGTTTAATGACAAACATGAAGATTAAAAAAATAAAAATCTTTGGGTTTGGGAGGTTTGCATGTGATAACAGCAATATGCATGTGTGGAACACCAAAGTTTGACTCTGTACAAATCACTCAAGCTCTTTCCTTTGTTGTCCTAATAGGTCAGGGATGTATTTTCTAATGCATGGCTGGATGTTTGTGTCTTTTTTTTTTTTTTTTAACTTAAATGTGTAAAGAAAAACCAACATGTACTATTTAAGCTGAAGCATTGTGCTCCGTCTGGGTCAGTACACGCTCAACACGTGACTTTCTAAAACCTTTGCACATTTGTGAGTATAAGTTTGTGACGGCACACATCTCGGTGATTTCAACACACGACACACGAGATTTGTGTCGTCGTCCCGAGCAACGCCACTTGTTAAAGGTGTCGGCGAGAAACTCCAGGCCTCGAATACTTGAAGTGCAACTTGAGCGTTTTTCTTTTTTTCCAATACAGTGGGAAGTCTGTAGGGAAAAATATATATATTTTGTTTCTTAATAACCCAAGCCTTTCATTTACCTTAGACTCTGGAATGTTCAGACAGCAGCACGGCCTGCTGGGAGATTGAGTTCTTACCTTTGATTCCATCTTGTGACTTAAACGCTTAAAAACAAAGTCAATGAATGTGAAGTGATTTCGGCTGAAATAATTGTTGTTCGACAAGCCTGACATTGCACAGAACTTGCACATAATAAGTTAAGGAGAAAAAAAAAACAAAAAATATTAGAAGTGTGTTGCAAAAGGAAGAAAAAAATATTAATATTTATTATTTACCTATTTCACTTAGATCCCAAAAGAATACATTAAAGCTGTTCTATTTGCTGTTACGGGAGATGTTACAGAGGTGGACTGGATTGGTTGAGCGTGTGTGTGTGTGTGTGTGTGTGTGTGTGTGTGTGTGTGTGTGTGTGTGTGTGTGTGTGTGTGTGTGTGTGTGTGTGTGTGTGTGTGTGTGTGTGCAGTCATCTCACAGCTGCTCACATGTACAACAATTGGCAAGAGTGAGTTACAAACGTCATCTCAATGTTTGTTTTGGGTTCCCGTTCTCTGTTCTTTGAATCAGCTGGTTTACACTTAACTCTGGAATCGATGGCTGCAATACCGGAGGTTTATTTACGAGTCTTTATTGTCTCCGTTCTGGTGTTTTCACAAAATGTCTTTTTTTTTTCATTTTAAAGGCAGAGCCACACACGGGAGTTAGGCCTTTGCACTTTTACAGTGGCAGCCATGTTGGCTCCACCGTCCTGATCATTGCGTGAATGTGGCGGCGGGGTGACGCCGTCTCATGTTCCTCGCCGGCTGCCGTCAGCGACGGCAGCAGCGTGGCGGCCATGCCTGGCCAGACTCGGTGTGTGTTTGTGTGTGTGTGGCTCTGCCTACGATAAACTGTGTGTTCATTACCGAGGAGAGAGATGCCTATATACGTTGATCCTCACGGAGATTAAATCAAGAAGAATACTTAAAGAATGGGAAAGCAAGTATGCGCAGTGTACTATATATAATATGCCTTGTCATTTAAAAAAAAAAAAAGATGTAAATATACATATTTCTCTTTTAGTTTCTTCTCTTTTGCTGCTATAAAAAAGATGATTATTTTTGTTAGTAGTTTTGTTTTCTATATAAAGACTGTATATATATCTCTATGTTCTGTAAATATGCTTGAGCCTTCATATGTAGGACTCTGGTTGAACACTGTATGGAACGCACCTTTAAAATCAGTTCAGAATTAAACCAACACCGACTCCTTTCATTATTTAAAATTTCATAACGTCTAACATCTGCAACTTATGGTACGCTGAGGAACTCTAGAGAAAATTAACACTTTTATGTGTTTATTTTAAACATTTTCTGCTGGTTTCACTTCTGCTTCATCACACTCACGTGCCGACTAGGAGAACAAATCACAGTTATGGATAATGTGATTACAAGCTTCCACATACATTATCCTAGTGAAACTAAATTATAATCACATTACACTTTCATATTTTAGTGTTGGCGCGTTACAGGATGTTAATTGATTTAAAGAACATTCAGATGTAGATGTATGAGAGGATGCAGTTGTGCAGAAGGGTGGAGATTCTGTTAACAGAAACGTTCTGAAGACGCAGGAATTATTCATTTAAATGAGTCCTATGAAATATTGATAACAGAAGATAAAGCACCTTCGGACACCTTTAGGCAGAGCAAAGAGAAAATCTGTTGTGAGGTGTTCAGTTCTGCTGAGGTTAAGTAAGAAACAAGTAATATTTATGGAGAGTTTTAGGTTGATATCACCAGCTGTTCTTAAGTTTCAGGACAAATTCCCAACAAAATAAAACTGTGGGGAAAACATCTTAGCTCAGCATCTTCATAGCAGTCGACTGGTTTCCCATGATGCTTTGTGGTCAGACCGCTGAGAGAGGAGAGGAAGATCTGAAAACTTCACTCAAGGTCGAGGCCCCTTTCTCTTTCCACACAGGGAAACCAGAGAAGGAACATGAAACCGGGTCTCAACAAGACACCAACAAGTCATGTGACTGCAGCACCAGCTGATGGACTGTGTGTGTGTGTGTTTGTGTGTGTGTGTGTGTGTGTGTGTGTGTGTGTGTGTGTGTGTGTGTGTGTGTGTGTGTGTGTGTGTGTGCGTGTGTCTGTGTGTGTGTGTGTGTGTGTGTGTGTGTGTGTGTGTGTGTGTGTGTGTGTGTGTGTGTGTGTGCGTGTGTCTGTGTGCGTGTGTGTGTGTGTGTGTGTGTGTGTGTGTGTGTGTGTGTGTGTGTGTGTGTGTGTGTGTGTGTAAGGTTACAGGGCCAGACTATAATGACCTGCTGCAACTTTAGAGGGATTAAAGGTAAATTCTACTTGATTTAATGACTCATTCCTACCACGAATGAAAAGCGCTTCTCTAATATCTAATCAGTTTCATAAACATACACATTTTGAGAGTCAACCCTTTCCACATAGATTTTCCACATTTCAGGTTAATTGACTACAGTTGGAGTCCAAGGTGGGTAAAAGAGGCAATTTAGTTAAAAATTTCACTTTTTGAGGTTTTACAGAGAAAAATGTGTCGATGTTTGCTATTTGGATTTCATCCTGAAAGATATAAAACAGCCCTCACATAGGAAATATTATTATGTTTTAAGTGAAATTTGGTATGAATTGGATTTGTTGCCATGGCCTGTTTTCATTTGATTTGCTGTTACACATTAGCTGTGAGACACTGCTGTGGAGAGACACTGTCCTCTGGTGGAACAAATCAGCTCTGTAGATCTGATTCAAGCTGGTTTTTACAATCTTTCTGTTACACAAAATGATTTGCTGCAAGTCTTGGCTGTTTATATCATACATATTTTTTGCTGTTGCAACAACAGTAAAAGACTGTGTTTCGGTGAATCCCACAATTTTAAGTTAGTTCTAATAAATGGAAGTGTGTGAGAAACACCACCTCTTACTATGGCAAAGCCAAGGTGAGGCTGTATTTGACAGTGATGAAGCTAAATCAGTTTAAAACTCATCCCCTTGATGCTTCGTACAGTGAATTTTAAAGGTTGCATAGTCATTGTGTTGTTATTTAGTCCTATACTCAGTTCAGTGCATTTCCAAATCCAAATCAAAGAGCACAGTTGCCCTTAACTGTCTAAAACCAAGCTTTTCCCGAACATCTCACATGACAATCTCTCCCCGGTTTTTTTATGAGCCAAACTGGTGATCGTCTTCTCTAAAATGTCAGAAATATCAAATGGAACATTTGTTTAAACTCAATTAGTGGTTTGTTTTCACAATTCATAATGTTTTCTATGTGACGATGACGACACCCCTCCATTTAGACACTTTAAACACTAAACAAAGAGAGCTTCACTGTGCGCTGGAGAAACTAACTGTTACAAGTGTTTATACTCCTGAAGAGAGCTTTGCTTCTTCGCTTATTTAATGCGTTGCCTCAAGACCCCATTGTTTTTGCTCTCCAACGCTTTAATGTGTTCACTCTGCATGTTAACGTCACTGACGTCATTTTTTCAGAATGTTTTTACCTTCTCTTTTACTCAGCACCACTTGTCAAACAGCGACAGAAATGGTAAGACAGCACACAATGGAGTGTGAATTTAAAAGGTCATCATTTGGCTACATTACTCGGTTGGAACAACTTGTACAGTTTGGTATGTTAGCCTTTATTGGACAGGTTACAGTGCAGATACATGGAAACGTAGGACGAGAGCAATAAAGGTCCCTGTTGGAGTCCTATGGTTACATGGTGCGTCTTTAATTACAGTGAATACGTGAAACTTTAAGTTTTTGGCAGATTGTACAACAATTCAAGATCTTTCAATATTTTTTCTTCTGTTATAAATATATCACAATTTAATGATGAATGTGGTCTCTCCAACAGTACCAGCTCAACAGTTTCACAGCAAAACCATCTCTTTGTGGTCCAGTATTTCTTCTCACCGGGCTCAGGACAACATGGACGCAAAGCCAGGGGGACAAAACAACGAGGACATGGGGAGAAAAAGGGATGAGGGCGTTGTTTCTTTCATTCATCTTTAAGATCATTTTTGCAATATTTCTGTTTATTGACATCTTTCTTTGACGTTTAATTTTGTTCTTTTCTAGCCTCTGAATCTTCCCTGTTTATTGATCACTGTCGTTGAGTCTTTGTCTCCAGGTGTCTTTCTGTACTCTTCCACTCACAGGTGTCACCTGTCTTTAAATGGACTGTTCCATGTTGGCAGCAGAGAGGGGAGAGCTGGTGAGGGTGAGGGTGGCAACGCTGTGAGCTATCGCCAGTGCTGTACCCGGACATTTATTCCCCTCTCCCCCACTTGTGTGTCCCGCCTCCCCGTCCCCCTCCCTCGCTCCCCTCCTCCTCATCCTCCACACTCGCTTGAAGCTGTCCGTCACAAAGCAGTAAACCACTGGATCCAGGCAGCTGTTCAGGCTGCTCAGGGTGACTGTGATGTGATAGGCAAGTACGTGCCCCGCCCCCTGCCTCAGCCCCTCCCCTCCGACTACCTTGACCCGGAAGTAAACCAGCACCTGCCGGACGTGGAACGGCGTGAAGCAGATGGTGAAGACCACCAGGACGGTGGCCAGCAATCTGATGGCACGCGCCCTCCTCGCCCTGCTCTGCTGCGGCATCGGGCCGTGGCTGGCGGAGAGGAAACAGGCAACGCGTAGGGTGAAGCCCACCACGGCCAGCAGGGGGAGCAGGAACTCCAGGATGGTGAGGTAGAAGAGGGCGGGGAGGAGCACGCAAGAGGAGCTGAACTCCAACGCTGTGGTCTGTAGAGAGCCGGAGAGAGAGATCCCAAATATATCAAATATATCATACTTTTCTGCTAAAAGCATGTTTTTCTTTCTTATTCTTTGAACCCTCTTGTGACCCTTTCTGGGGTGCCAACCCACAGCTTGGGAAACTACCGCTTCACAACCACATCGGAGGCCCCTCCCAGTCACTCTAATGCTCTTCTAAATGTATCTATCTATGGAGCTATCTCTCTGTGTTGTGTTTGTAGCCCATGTGTCTTCACCTGGAAAGAGTAGGTGACCACAACCGCAATGAACCAAACAGTGGCGCTGACACACCTGGCTGTCCCCGGGGTCCTGCATCGATGCAGAGTACTGGACGCATGGACGACAGCGAGGTAGCGATCTACACAGATACTAATAGAGGAGAGGTGGAAAGGGGAGAGGTAAAAAGGTTTCTGCTGTTTTCACTTTAAATGTCAAATGAAGGAGTGGTCCTCACCTGGTCAGAAACAGGATACTGCAGTACATGTTGACGAAGTAGCTGAAGGTGTGGACGTAGGAGCAGGCCACACAGCTCCCCCCGCTGTGGTACAGAGCGATGCGAGCCGGCAACGACAGCGCCACCAGCAGGTCAGCTACAGCCAGGTTTATGGTGTACACCACAGAGGCAGAGGGGTGGGTTGAGGACCCGCAGAACACGTAGAGAGCCAGACTGTTGAGGACCAGGCCGACCACCAGCATCAGACAGTTACACACCTGCAGTGGGGAGGAAGTGAGTGCTCGAAATACACCTGTGGATTCACTTTGGTTGGATGGTCTAACAACTTACTGTATCCTGAATAAAGCTTGTTTACTGCAATACATATTTAAAATAGTAGTTTTTATATAGCATTTTATCTTAATCAGTGCCGACAATCATTAATCAAGGCTTTGATTTGGGTGAAACCTGATCCCTTCTACTACTAACTGGTATCTTGTCTTACCATGAGAGAAACCCACACAGCGTAGAAGTCTCGGTACAGCTGCACATCCAGGTGGGCTAACCTATGCAGGTATGGCGCCCCCCACCTCTGGTCCCAGGCACTGCAGTTAGTTGGGTCAGGTGTCAAGAGGGCCAGGAGGGGCTCTGTGGTGGAGGTGGAGCTGGTGTTGGTGAGAAGGCTCTCCATTGGTTGAAAAATATGAATGACAGCCTCAGTTCTGAGCGGGAGACGAAGTGAACAGAAGAGAAGATATTTAGTCTTGTGCGTTACAACATGATAAGACCTTGAAGACCGTGTGATGCAGATGTACACTCAGAAAAAGGGGTGAGATTTCTTTGGTGCATGTACTGCCCATACAAGTATAAAGAAGCATGTGTGCCGATTCTCTTTGAGAGGCTGTTATTGTTTCCACAATGAAGTGAAGGTTCTGTAAGAAGAAGAAGACATCATCTGCGTACTGGTAGATTTTAGGCTGTGTTTACTGAGTTGAATCCCTTTGACATCATCATCTTGACGAGCCATTATAGCAATGAAATGACCTTTGAATCCTTTCTGTCCTTGTTATAGAATCCTCCCAGACGCATGTGTTTGTAGTTTACCGGCTGAAAGCATGTGAGGATTGTTTCCAATCTTGTGCTGCTGCTGTCTACTGTTAAGCATCTCACAGCAGGAATTTAAACTAACGGCAGGAACTCCCATAATGTTTGTAGGAGACAGATGCCTCAACCTTATACCCTGGAGTCAGCCGTAGATACTGTATTATAAATAGACTTCAACAGCTCAAGTCTAAAGTGATGCACTGTGCTCCCATTGGCTTAAAACAACTCGACATATTCCAGCTCGATGAGCAGACGCACAAAGACTAAAAGAAAGAGTAATAGCTCCGAGGGATGAAATGTGGTCAACATCAGCTGAAGTTAATCCAGAGAGAGAGACTTTAGAAATCCTCGTCTTATAAACAACGTCCTCTCATGCTGAAGAGACGACCGAATCCATCTTCATATGTGCTCTAAAAGGATGTGACACTTTCAACAAAGTCGAGGACGTCACTTTGTGTGTTAAACACGGTGTATAATATTAATATGAACCATGTCAGTGTCTGCTGCTACGTGTTGAACGTGAGATATGCGTTGGTCTTGAAAGAGTCGCATACATTTGGTGAATGTGTCACATCCTGTTTAAGGGAGGGGAGGTGTTAAAATCCTCAACATGCTGATGCTCAAGCGGTTTAAGGTGAATGGAACTTTACAATAAGTTAAAATAGACCAAGAATTTGGAAGGAACTCTTGTTCGGCTTAATGGATGTGAATAAAATGGTGGAAAAAAAGACAAAGCGGAAGCCACTTATAAAAACACATGTTGCAATGCGTCAGTAAATTTGTTCTGGAACCTTCAAGATGCAATGCTCAAATACATTCTACAGTAGTTTGAGAAAGCAATCACATTCTGGGCTTTCAGACTTATTACATAGACTTCATCAGCAGTAGGAGTTTGTTCAGTTGTCATGAAGGCAGATCTGTTGACATGTGACCTTAGAAATTAGTTTTGATTGTTTTTTAAAATGCCTAAGATTGTACTTTGATGCTCACACAGTGATAAAATATGTATGTCATCTTAGCTTCCTTGTTGGAGCTGCAAAAGTTCTCAGCTCTTACATTTAAGACAAAAATGGAAAGATTTATCATTTATAGTTTCTTCTCCTGTCTCAGTCAAGTTGTGTTGGCATGTTTTGGATATTCCTTTTTTAGTTAATTATTAGTAGCTTAACTTCCGTGTCAATGATGATGTTTGACTATAGTAAAATGAGTGCTACTTAATGTGGGGCATTAATCTCAAATACAGCTTGTAATAAGGTATTTCAACAAATTGTTATATCCCATAACATGTTGAGGTGGGTTGCAGGTGAACCATGGGCGGGTTGCCTACCAGCACTAATTGTTGACCTGCTCTGATACCTGAGTTTAAAAGCTCTTCCTCCAACCCAGCAGCACTCCCACACAGCACAGTCTATTTCTATGCTCTTTTCTTTTTTAGAATTTAAGAAATTCAAGGTTCTTGCATGTTGCTTCCCTTAGTTGTAAATTAGTTTCAATCCAGTCTTTGTAACTTCTTTCTTTACCAAAAACAAGGCAGCTCACCAAATGTATTTCCCTGCTAAAAGTCTTATTTGACAGATCCCCCAAATCCTTTCCTTTTTATATACCAAAGATGGATGAGCTCCTGTTAACACGTTCTACCGAGGAAGGTCTTTTCCGCTCTTCATCATCATACAGACAGATGGATAAAACATGGCAGAGGGCCTGGATTAAAAGACAGAAAAAAAAAATCCAACACACCTATCTGGTTCCTGATTCAACAATTCCCTGTACTCATCATGCCAACTACCAATAAAAAATGAAGTAGATGATCGTTAACACTGAGATCACAACATCAAATAGCAAATATCATAAACGAACCTAAAACTTAAATCAGTAAATCCCAACAGTTTTAGACGGAACTGTAAATTTAACTTTATGTAATCGTTAACGAATGAAAGCTGCTGTTTTCAAATGATGTCTCACCAAAAATAAAACATCTGTGTGTAACCTATAGGTGAGAGAAGCTCTGCTATGTTTAGAGGGTGTTGATTCATGGTAATATTAATACATTAAAGCCCTTGAGCTCAAATCATCCAGTCCATTATGGAGAATGAGCTGAATGCGGCATTTTAATTATCTTTACTTGTCTGACAAAATAAACAAATATAAATGAAACAAACATGTTATAAAATATGTTTCTGAAACATACCTCGTGAAGACAAAGAGGGTAAAAAGGCCCTTGCACAGAAGATCCACCCACAACGTCTTCAATTGTGATGTTTATATTCTGATAAAGTTACAGAGTTGCTGTTCTTCCGTCTCCCCGTGTCCTCTATACTTTCTGTCGTACGAAGAAGGGAAGAAAAAGAAGAGAGTGAGTAGCGAATAAGGATGTGAACCCTGCTAGGCGGAACTATTCCTTGAGTACCATCAGGCAGCTGGACCTCCTCCTCATCTCTCGTGTCGCCTCCTGTCCCACAGCGGTGCAATGCAGGAATAAACACAAAGTAGAAAACAGTCTTCCTCTCCTGTAGTTCCTTCTATCCTCATCTTCTTCCACCTCTCCAGCTTCAAGATACCTTAATCAAGGTTTAATAACAGATGAGATTAGTGACTAGGAGCGGAAAAAAACCACAGAAAACATATGCTAAATTAAGACACTGAAACACTGTCTTTGGTAGACAAAAGATAGGAGAGAAGATAGAAGACTATTTAATTGAAGTAGGTTTTTTTAGATGGTTTGTTTAAATCTGTCTCCAGGGTGGTCCCACATGGAAAGGGTCTCAAGGCAAGACATACGTCCTCTCCACCTCTGTTTAGCTCTGCATAAATACCTGATTCAATTAGAGAAGAGGGTTTCTGTCGATGTTTTTACAAAACCAGCCCGTGACCCAGCTTTATTAAATTTACACACACACACACACACACACACACACACACACACACACACACACACACACACACACACTAGGAATACAGAGAAACATGTCGTGAGAGAGGAGGTCTTTTGCATTTATTTTAACAGAGATATACTATTTGGAGTGAAGCAGCACCTCATAAACCACAGTGACATAAACATAGAGTGATACCGACATCCCCAGTGTGTGTGTGTGTGTGTGTGTGTGTGTGTTTGTGTACGTCCAGGGGTGTGTGTGTACATTCAAAATGTCAAACAAACTTGGGTGGGTGAAAGGTGTGCTGGAATAATATTGTTTGTTGACTTGCTATGATTGCATTTTTTTAATTAAAGGGACACTCCAACAATTTAAAGTATAAAAGTCAATATTCCAATAGACCAAAAAAAGTCAAATAATGCTTTATTATTATTATTTTTTAAATATACATAATTGTGGTTATTTTTTAATCCATACTGCCAAGCACACCTCACATTACAGATGTGAGTTCAATATTTATTGTGTGTGTGTATATATATATATATATATATATATATTGAATATAAGAGACCATTCATAGCATACACTTCTATAATTAATACAAATCGCTCGGAATACGTTGGCCAGGCTTTTTGTTGCCACGGCGACGGATTTCCGTCACCATTTAAAAACACAACGTCAACGAATTCGGTTCCCTAGCAACAACAATATACTGAAGACGTGAACACTTCTCTTCTTTCGAACGCGTCCCAAGGAATGACTTGTGGGAATCTTAACAGACGACAAGTCGGGGTTTTACTTACCCGGAACGTTTGAATTCTCCGAGCGGAACGTCTTATTTTGTAGCACACGGAACCAGTAGCGTTGGGGACGGAAACCAAATCTGTCAACATACCTAACGCGCATTTGCTAGCAACAGTTTTAGTTAAGCTAGCAAACGTTAACACATGTGCAAAACGACTGCGGACGAAAATGTTTAAGAATACGTTTCAAAGCGGATTCTTGTCGATTTTATACAGCCTCGGCAGCAAACCGCTTCAGATATGGGATAAAAAGGTAAGCAGCAATTCAGTCAGCAGGCTCTTTATGGAATGTAGCTTCTTTAGCTGCTAATGCTAAAGCTAACAGTCTCAACGGCGTTTGTTAAACTGTCACATCTTTTTGTTTAAACAGCTCGTTGTGTTAGTTAACGTTACATACGAATCGTATATGGACAGTTTGATAAGTGAGGTTAATTTGCCCCAGCAAATGAAGAAAACATGTACACTTCCTGTTTAGCTATTACGCCAGCAAACGAAAATAGGACTGAGACCAATCACACACTTGTTTTATCATGAGGAGGTGAGCAGCTAGTCATATGCCTTGTCATTAGGGATATGTTTCAACATCCTAATTAAGACATTTCCAGCATCATGTTTGAAGAAAATGTCGCTGATTTATGACCATATTTGTGCCAGGCTCATGCACCTGTTGAAAACTGGTAGCGCCCCCTATTGACTAATTTAAAAATAGTTTGACACACGTCTTTCAACATTTACATGAAACGTATCTACTAGGTTATGTAATTATTGGACAAAACCTTTCTGAGTTATAGTCTGATGTGTGCTGTTTTTTTTTTATTGCATTTGTAGCGCCCCTAGTGGCTGTTTTCAATAAAGAAGCATCAACTTTCATGCAACTTTTGACAGCGCTACTTTACCAGTGAGATACAGCTTGAATTCTCCATACAAACCCTAAAAAAAAAAATATTTCTTTGTGTTCCCAGGTGAGAAATGGGCACATAAAGAGAGTCACAGACAATGACATCCACTCACAGGTGTTGGAGCTTGAGGGAGCAAACGCCAGGTGAGTTTGTGTCTGTTTAACTGATTCTTCAGCTCAGGTCAACTCATTTAAACGTGTCATCCATCTCCCTTGTCCTTCTACTCCCTGCAGTACCACATATATTACATGTCCGGCAGACCCCAAGAAGACATTGGGCATCAAGCTGCCTTTTCTTGTTATGATTATCAAAAATCTCAAGACGTATTTCACCTTTGAAGTCCAGGTAGGATTGTCATTGCTGCAGTTATAGACCACTTCCATGTCTTGGTGGCAGAACAAACAAATGTGTACTCTTGCTTGTATATAAAAAAAAAGTAATGCTTTCTCCCCATCTTTTACAACTTTTAGGTCTTAGATGATAAAAATGTGCGTCGGCGGTTTCGGGCGAGCAACTATCAAAGCACGACACGAGTGAAGCCGTTTATCTGCACCATGCCTATGAGGCTAGATGATGGCTGGAACCAGATTCAGTTCAACCTGTCGGACTTCACCAGAAGGGCTTACGGAACCAATTACATCGAGACGCTGCGCGTACAGGTTAGTGCACAGAGACGGACTGGAATCCAGCTGTCTCCAGATGCTATTTGCACTAGTGTGACTGTAGATCCTGCTTTTTAATGCTAATGTCTGACCTGTTCTCCTCTCAGATCCACGCTAACTGTCGAATAAGGAGAGTGTATTTCTCAGACAGACTGTACTCTGAGGACGAGCTCCCAGCAGAGTTTAAACTGTATCTGCCTGTCCAGAACCAGAAAGCAAAGGTGAAATGTTAAACACACACTTCACACTACACTACATATAACCACATCTTAACCACATCTTTATTAGGGGTGTGTTGCTTTGTTTCCATTCAATTTAATTTCATTATGATTCTTGGGGTCACGCTTCAAAATCAAATCTCAATTTTGTGCTAATTAAGCTGGTGTGGCTAACTATGACAAATTGGCCATCTCATAATTAATGATTTTACCTCATAATTTAGAGTTTGGCAGTAACTTTGCAGTTGACGCCTAGTCACAAAAATTCTGAGGCACAAGATGAAGCGCTGCAACAACTTACTTTGCACTTTATGCCCAATAAGTGACGTCACTTGACATAGGCACGGTCGACGGTTGTTGTAATATCGATGTCAAATATGGAGCCTCAACTTCAATATAGGTTTGGCTAGTTAAAGCCTTATGCTAGTGCTCCAGCGAGCGCAGTGACTGATGGGTAATACCCTGCTCAGTCCACTTTTAAGGGAACTACTAGGCGTCTAGGCATCTCCTATAATTATGTCTACATGTTATTAGTAATGGTACATATGGTAATTGAATTGCTTTTATACTTTTAAGTTTGCCTAACACTCTGTTTTGTGTTTTTTTCTTTTTCTTGCAGCAGTAGATTCTCACCCTTCACTGTCCCCCCCTGACCTGATGTGGAGTTAAAATGTAAGATTTTCTGAGTGTAGTTATATGATGAACTTTGTTATTTCAAAACTATAAGTCTGTCTTGCACTCAATGCTCAATAAAGTATTTTCTATGCATTAATCTGTTCTTGCAGTTTTAAATGCAGTGGTTTAAAGATGTTGTCGGTTTTCCAGAAACAGTGGTTAGTGCCACACATTCTTCAGCAGCCATGTTATGTGCTGGAAAATATAATAACTAGAAAATTCCAGATATTCCACACTCACCCGCTAATAAAATGAAGACTCAGTCTTCAAAAAAATACCAAAAATAGGAGTCGATTCTTGAAATATAAATAATCTTTATCAAGTGACACAAATACTTCCATGTGAAAGGCTATGAAAATGATTTGCATTCCCTAAAACATGTAATCTTTGTTTCACTTTGGATTTCTGAACAGATCTGTAATACATTCACATTACTACATGTTGCGTTGCATCACATCATCCTCCAAAAACAATAGGACAGTTCAACTAAAAGCTGCATCTTTAGCTTGTTTTCCAAAAGCAGACCCAGTGCAGTAATAATGTGGAAACGGTTGTTATTTTGGGAAGAAGCTACTCAGACAGCAGCTCTTGGCATTTAGATACAGGAGTTGTTATTATACTCAATACACTCAAAACATTGTTGCTACTACTACGTACCATGTGCTACTTGTGGAATAATCCTCATGTTTAGTCTAAAATAAAGAATGAACAAACGTCATGCACCGACTGCTGCTCAGAGTTTATAAAGTCCACACAGATTTCAAACTGAGTCACATTTATCGATGAACGTGGATCAGACTAACGGATATTAAAGCTGCCGTTTAAGTGCTGAAATACTAATAACGTGATAACGTTTATGCACGACTCGAATGAGGCTCTCCAAAATAACATGTTTTCATGAAATCGTAAAATCTAAGGTAGAGCAGTGAGTCTTCGGTTCCTAAAGATTTCAAAACATGAATAAAAATGAATCCATTGGCTACATATAATAAGGTTAAGGATTATTTGGCCTCTGTCTTTTTTCACCTGTAAAACAATTGGTATATATCTTTTTTTAGATTTTGAGTTCAAACTAGTATTCTTACTGCAGGCACTTATACATTTCAATAAGGAATGCCAACACGGTGTTTTTGATAACTAGTGTTATAATTTAACAGTGTTTTCCCTGAAATGTGATCCATAAGGAAATAAAAAGACAAATCTTACAACAAAAAGGCTATGTGGTATCATAATCAGTGAACCATCACTGTATTTGGAAAGCAGATTAAAACATAAAAAAGCAAAATAAAACTACATACAAACTTATATGGCAATATCCTTTTTGGCAACTTTTAAATGAGGTCAAACCAAGAAACAGACTCTTAAGAATTTAAATACTGGAGGAAAAAAAAAACGGTGGCATGGAAAGTCTGTTTGAAACTCTCATAATGTATCGCTGCAGCTGTTTTACTTTGAAACAAACCCAAATATAGCCAGCCTCACACGACAACAAAATGTCAACAAGAAAACATACAAATGATTTTAAGAAAACATATTTCCCTTTAAAGAATACATTCGCAGAAATCTATTGCTTTAGTCAACAGCATAGCATGCATGTCTTTAAAGTGCAAAAAAAAAAAAAAAACCTTCACTGGTTCAATCAGCAAATCACCTACTGCATTAAATCATCGATTTCAAATAAAACAAATTATAATCCATCGTACCAACATATAAAATTAAACAAAGTATGAAATAAACCACCTGACAAGTCAAAGGCAACAGAGAAATACTTGAGTCAAGACAAAAAAACACATGTAGCAGGTACTGTTACACAAAGAGCTTGCATTGTTTGTAGTTGAGAGATGGAAGTACAAATAAGGTCACAAAAATGTTTTTTTTTACAGTTTCTCCTTCAGTTTGGCTTCTTTTCCCTCCGTTCCCTGCCTTTTATTGTCCTGGTTTAACAAATCCCTTTATCATATTATATATATCATATTTCTCCCATACTCAACCACTGTACTGCATCAAAAAGAGAGGGAAATCTATACAGAGTGCATGTAAAAAATCAATTTGAAGACCTGGAGACATCCCACATTGCTATTTTAAAGCCATTTCGTAGAAACAAACTATCTGGCTTCATGATTGCTCGTTTACCTTTGGATACAAGAAGAGAAAAGTGACTACTCCACCACCGATATGGGATCTGGCTGGTGTTCACATGGCAGTGGCACATTTGTTGCACACAAAAAGGTGTGCACAGGATTACCTGGTCACGAGCAGTGTTTCCACTTTTGAGCACGTGACTCATCAACCACCAATATTGGCTATTTTTGGCCCAGGATCACTTGTTTTAAGTTGAAACGTCCAATGCTAGATACAGACATTAAGAGTGGGTGTTGACCAGGGAACCCAAGGTTGACTGACCACAAAGGTAGGTTTGCCCTACTAAAGTGGTGAACTGCTTTAAAGCAAGCACTTCTCATGTTAGAATCATTTCCTGGCATTCTCATTTCTCTTTAGTGCAAAAATCAAGAAGTCAAAAACAATTTTCCTTGCTGCGTTTTACTGACAGGCTCATATTAGCAGGGCTTCACCTTAACTTGCTCTACACTCACTCTTTGAGTTCTCCTGCAAGGTGGTGTGTGTGTGTGTGTGTGTGTGTGTGTGTGTGTGTAACGTGACTTATAGATATTGATGTCCTATGTAGTGCCACCGTATTGACTGACATAGTAGTCATGGACGTACATCAACACAGCAACAGGCTGGCCAATGATGAGTGAGATCCACACAGCGGCGTTGCCATAGATTCCATTGAGGAAACGACCCACAAACCAAGCCAGGGGAACCTGGAGAGAAGTTCAGAGGTCAAAGTGTTTGTCTGTAGAAGAGGAGAGGAAGTGATGTGACAGGGGGGAAAGAGATCGATGTGTCTTACCTGCGCCATCATTCCCATGAAGGCCCACAGTCTGAACATCTTCAGAGGAAAGCTCACCAGGTACTGAAGAATGAAAGAGAAAGACAACCAATAAGACACAGAGCTTGAAAATATAATGGGAAAAGCTGCACGCTCACAACTGTAGACTTTATGTATTGTTTCATATCACACTGAATGTAGTCGGTTTACCTCATGGAAGAAGGCAGACACCAGGAAGACGCAAGTTTGAGCCAGAAACTTGTTGACTCCCTTCCTTAACATCGGCTTATAAAAGTGTCTGCAACATACGAAGACACACTTATTTCTTAAAATCTGTCAGAAAAATACCCACAAATAAATGCCAGTCCACCCATTGATTTGCATCTTTGATTTTATTTCATACAGACTACAAAGAGAATGTGAAGCTTTATCCTGAAAATAAATAAAAGTTTGGTGCTCACCTCAGACACCACTTGTGAACTGGGATATTCCAGTTGGCCCAGAAATATGTGACGGTCTCTGAGTTCCTGAAATTAAGTTTTGCAAGTTTGAGAATTTGATTTAAAAAGATAAATGGGTGTTCTGAATGATGACTAAATGTTCTAATAGATACAATTTTTATTCCTGTGTGATGTGTGACAGATGGTCTGCTTAGATTTAAAGGGATTTAGCCCACTTGTAGATGAAAAATAACTCTACTAAATGGCCCTCAAGATTCAAAAGGACTCACTCATGATATATGATTAAAATGTTGAGGTGTGTGTCTGTACGTGTGATCGATGCTTCTTCAACTCACCACCAGTCTTTGTAGAACTCTCTGTCTCCAAACTGCAGCAGCTCTGCCACGAAGTTCATAGAGGAGTGGAAAAACCAATAGAAGAATATTAACCATATCAGATGGTTAGGGACCTGAGAGAAAGACAAGAGGGTCATGGGACAAGTGTTGCTCATGGGTTGTGGTGTTGCTACCTCCCCTCTAGTATACATGTGAGACACTAATCACAAAAGGGAGACAACTTCATAGTTAAATATGCAAGATTACGTTTTTTTCACCCTCATTTACTTTATTTTTTATGATAAAAGTACAGCACCTCGTGATACTTACAGCTAACTTTAGGAGGCGCTCCACCATCCTAGAAAAGTCCATTTCCTGTGACAGACACAGGACAAAAAAATGATACCTTGCATCTTACTCACATTTATATTCACCTGCAATAGTACAGCAGTGTAGTGTGTGTGTGTGTGTGTGTGTAGACGCACCTGGAATGGTTTCATTGAGTTCTGTATGGTGGGAACCATCCACTGGAAGACACAAATGAACATTTCTTTGCATTGTTTGAGGAGTCAAAACAGATTCAAAGATGCATGACTTTGTGTTGAACATACCTGCTGTATCAATCCCACCAACAGCTGCATGAAGAAAAGCTACAAGAAAGAGGGAGTCAAAACGAAAACATGTTAACGTTGTTTTTGTTCGGTCTCATTTTACACCAAAACCACACACAATAAGCATTTATATACTGCATATATATAGCGTGTGTACTCCCTCTTACCATTTCAAAAAGTCTTCTCATCAGGAACCTTTTGCGTATTCGAGGTGACCGGGGGAAGTTGAGCTGGTAGCAGAGAGTTGGGGCAAAGACAAAGTAGTACATATCTAAAGACAAAAAAAAGAAACATAATTGTAGGATTATTCCTGATTATTTTATTTAAAATCTGAGGCCGTTAATCGCCATGCAGGAATCAGGGTCACCTCTGTGGGTGAGGTTGCCCGGGTAGGAGACATGAGCGTGGACCGCTGAACCGTTGGACTGCGCCACAGACGGACCTGAAACACAGACACAAATAGAGATGAGAATTCATTGGACCATCCCCATGTATTTTATGACAACCCACTACATTACATTATAAATACAACCGACAATCAGCATGTTGGATTTGTTTTCCTGTGTGTGTCATCAGTTGATCCCAGCGAGTGAGGAGATAAAGTCATCTAGTAGCCCTTAGATTAAAATAAAAATCACCACTAGATGGTAGTAGATGCCCAGTACTAAATAAAAAAACAACACAATCCTGTTAAGTGTGCAGTGACATTTGTGTGTGTGAGAATCTATTTTTTAAACTCTTATTATTTTTAAACCAAGTGAGCCTTAAGGGCCGTGTGATGTGTTAGCATGTGTTAGCAAAAGCACCAAATACCTCTACTGCTGTACTGTACACTACATGTGTGCCTACTCACAATGTAGGCAAATGTGTGGGTGTTGATATACTTACATGAGCACGATCGCGTTAGTGTCTTGGCTTTTGCTTTTCTGATTTCTCGACACCACCTGTTGGTGTCCTGGTAGGAGTACAGCTTGAGAAAAAGGACTGTGTAGATTCCTAAGGAGAGCACACCACCCACTGACACGCACACACACACACACACACACACACAACTCAGGGTTGATGACCAACACAAATAAATGATCAAATAGAATAGAAAGAGCACTAGAGAGGAGCACTGGTGTGTGTACATAGATAGCAACTAGGCTAAAAACTGTTTAGTGGCTCAATTTTTAAAATTCAAACTGTTGAAATCAATGACAACTCAATTTCTGATGCAGCAGACAACATTTTTTTTGTGCTAGCATCTAAATACACACATGCATTATTTCTGATTAAAAATACTCATAAATATAATTGAGTAAGTACCTGGGGTCATGGAGGTCACAGTCTGTACAGTGGCTGCAGGGAAGATCAACATGGACGTCAGGTTCAAAATATGAAGAATCAGTCCTGTCATTTTGGAAATGGTACCCTAGGAATGATGAGAGGAAAACAAAAGAGTCACTGTAAAACATTTGATATGCCTTTTTTTAACTCCTTTAACCAGACAAACAGCTTTTTCACCGTGCAACACTAGACGTAATGGGCTTTTTACAAATAAAATATTGAATCCGTCGGAAGCGTACGAGATAATATGTAATCTAATCTGAAACAGGATCGGCTACAAAGAGGGGAGGTGCTGTGACTCCGACTCCAGGATGTGTAAAGCACCTCAGGCAAACATCCGTCATGGGAGATGATAAATTCAAAACAAAACCTCTATTGTTCAGCTGACTGTGCAGAAATAGGTTTGACAAAATTCCTGCACAAAGATAGTGATTTAATCTTAGGTCTTTTGGCGTTAAATGTTTAAATGTGCACAGAAATTAAGAAAAATGTACTGCAACTAGGAAAGTGTATGCAAATCATTGTAATCCCTCACCACAGCCAGGCGCCGCTCTGTGTACAAGGCTGCTAAGATGAACACATTGGACACTGAAACACAGAGCAGAGAAGCAACAGATTGATCAGCTACAGCAGCACAGAGATGTGAACTGTGGGAGGAGGTTGACTTGCTTTCATTAGTCACCGTGACAGCATTTAACACAGGCACAGAGAGACGGACAAACGGGTTGTGAATTATTATTTACAAGCATGATCGTCCTCAGGCAAGATTCATCACAGGTGCCATGTTAGTCCAGTCTGTAAACAGCAGCATTTATTCAGATTGAATGTTCTGATAATACCCTGTAGGGAGGTTCCCATTCCTGCTGAGGACAACTGTGTTCACTCATGTCGTACCTGTTTTACTGCACTGATAAAGACGTGTTGTTGCCAGTAGGAGACAATGTCAGGAGTCAACGCCTTTGGGTAAATAATCAATAACAGCTGTGCTGTGGATTCAGGACAGGAACTAACAATGCTTCTATATGCTATCGCTGAGCATCTGGCTCATTAAATCCGCTGTAGCAAGCTGTAACAGGTCAGCCGTTTGGGACGTAGCAAGGCTATGAAACATGTTTTGTGACCGTCAACAACAACACGTTGCGTTGCAGTGTCAGAGACGAAGGTTTCCTGATTAAAGTACGGGGGAATTACAGGTGCCACTCTTGTTTACCGAGTTCAACCTGAACCTATATCCTGAGGTCGCAGGAGGACAAATGGCTGCGAGTCATTCCACGGCTGTTTGCACAACACTGAGGCACAGAAATAAACGCTCCGTACCAATGATGAGGCAAGCGGCTGGCCAGCTATAGGGGTCCTTCAAGAAGAGAGACACGACTTGGATAGGGTCCACCAAGATACCGTACCTAGATAAGAGAGGAGAGAAGGGACGTTATTGATCCCAGCGGTCACCATTTAGAAATGCTCTTGTTAAGATATAAGAGCTGAATGGGATTTGTGGGAGTTATTTTCAGATCAGTGCAGTCAGGGAATGGTTTCTTGTGGTTTAGGTTATGGCAAGAAACATACATTTGTTTATATGTTTGGACAAAAGTGAAGTAAAGTGATGCACCAATACAATAGAGGAGTGTTGAGGAGGAAGATGAGGGGAGACGGCCAGTTGTATAACCAAATGGGAGTGAGTTCTAACATAACTTGTGGATATGCATTACATAAATGTGAGCTTGTGTGTGTGTGTGTGTGTGTGTGTGTGTGTGTGTGTGTGTGTAGGTGCAGACTCACTTTATTATGTTCTCTAAGAAGAGGCGTGCATTACTCAGGACCTGAAAGAGAGGAACAGAAGCTAATGAGCATACCTCACAGCATAAACAAGAGTCAGTGTTGTTTCTGGCCGTTCATTGAATCTGGCCTTTGTTTACCCCCAAAAATGTTTAGCCCTCCGCTGTAAATCTGGCTCATTAGCTCTGCTTATGATTAGTCTGCAGATTCCAATGTGCTGATTTGTGCGAGTGAACAAATGAAAGAATCAAAACAGAATGTTTACCTTCTCAGAACAACTGTAATGAGTCACACAGACATACACATCTGTTCTGTGTTGAGTGTTTTTTTTTTATGCAGAGCAACTTACAGGAAGAGAAAAACAACATGTTCATATCTATGTGATCTGACTGCATAGATAAGACCCGTTTCCTACCCTAGATTAGCAACATGTTCCTGCTGCCATCACACCATGATAACTGTCACACCCTGCCTCTGCTGGGGAGAAAGTGTCAAGTAAAGTGAGTTTATCATTATATTATGTATTAAAGTTCAAGGTCCGAGTCCAGCTTCAACCCCGGCCGTCAGTTATCTGAGCTTTCCAAGATAAAAACCAACAACCCACCCTCAACACAGAGGGCTGACGCGGCATGATAGCAGGTATGCATGTTTTATTTTCATGGTGCATTCAGTGGGTGAGTTAGAGAGACAGTTGGGATAATGAGGGAAGTGAGGGTACGACACACTATAAAGGTCACGCAGCAGTGATTATGTGCCATGTTGCACCTGAGCCCGCTGGCCTGCCAACATCCTGCAGCAATGTGGTTTTGATCCAACAATGTCAACTAGTCACCTTTGCCTTAGTACCCTTCAGCGGGGACAAGAGAGGACCATCATGTAAGATTGTTGCAAGAGTGGCCCGTCTGGAGTATTGAAAGAGAACATTGCAACATCTGATTAAGCAATAATTCAAGTGTTCAAATACGTCCTCTCTTGTCCCTGTCCTGAGAGAGTTTGTTGTGTAAAGTTGGATAAAGAGCAACACCCTGGAGATGGCGGGATTTCAGTGCCTTGCTCAAAGTCACTTCAGCTGGGGGTATATCAACTGAATCCAGGCTGTCTGGTTAAAGGACAACTTTACCCAATCTCCCTTATCGTCGGTAATATCCATTGCATTGCGAAAACCCAGGAATGTAATCTTGTATGAGTAAATCAAACACAATCACACCTTTCAGCAACCAAATCTTTATATGCTGAGATGATCACATTTTCTTCTCTCCTTATCTTTATAATCATTTACAATTTCCTCAGTAATAAAACACTAATGATAAGATGAAGAAATTTTGCAAATTTGATAAACATAACTTCAAATAATACAAAATCTGCAGATGCCACTTATATTTCCTTTGAATAATCTGTAATATGTTTCTAAACAATTATGATGCGGTGTGAACCAGATGAAATCTAAGTCTCAGTAATGAACTTGTCTAATTAAATGGCATCTCATTGTCCTGTGGATAGCAGAGACGTATCAGATTTGGAAAGTTCAGAAATAGAAAGTGCTGCTGGGGTCGGCTGAACTTTAGAACATTGACATACAATTACCACACAACCTGTTTTTGTTGTTTCACAAGCACGGATATATTTTAACACTTATCTTCTTGTTGCTGAGAGCTTTAGACCATGAAATATTCATCCTCAAAACAACTTGAGAAAGTCATCTTCAACAACTGATATCAAAAACGATGTTATCACTTTGCCATCCACCCCTATTTTAAGGTTGTGCGTGCATTGAGTGAGTCATTTAAAAAAAAAAAACATTCAGAGTTGAAAAAACGAAGGATTTATAACAACACATCTAACTTGTAGAAACATGAACAGAACAGCACATGTGCTCCTGCAGCTGACATTTGAGGAATGTATCCGACGGTCCCGGTTATTGGGGATAAATTACACAACTAAGCTCTAAATGCACACAGACACACACACACACACACAGACACACACACCACTGTGGTTCCACTTCACACTCTTACAGCCTAATCCTGAAGGCTTCCTAAAAACGGTCTGAACCAAGCGGTGTCAACCGTCCCTGGTGACCAAAAAGTGGAAGACGTGGTCGTCACAGATAAAGTTTCAAAGATGGAATTAATCCTGTCACAGTCCTGCTAAATTAGGCCCGATTTGAAGAGAGAAAAAAATCAACACAGAAATACAGTACAAAACACACACAGTCACATATATAATGTACACAAACGCAGGGACAAATAACAACCCTTGTGTATGCGACCGAGCCAGTGTTGTCCTGAGGTGAACTCAGCCCAGGGCGACATATTTAACTGCTACAGGTCTGTGATCAGCATTAAAACTTCAACAGAAACTGCCAGATTCTGCATCTAACACAATATTTACTGTAAAAGAAGGTCGGGAAACTATATCTGGAACCGTAGCTACACATGTACAGTATAAGCATATATTTATATATTTCACAACCAGATCTATTGCTGCTTCAAGTTCTTCTTCTCAGTTTGTCTGAAGATTTGAAAGCATAAACTGTCGTGCAAACAGGGACTTTCTTTCAGAGCTTTAAATAAAAACATCCCTGATAGAAGATTAATCTTTTGGGTTGGATATGGGTCAAAGACGCTAAAAATCCAACACTTTTTATGTTTGTATGTTTTCACAGATGCTTCATACTTTGCACCTTCTAATCACCGCACTCCCGCAATTTAGGGATGATAAAAAAAAAAAATCCCTTCACTGCATTTATAGTCATAATTTTCCTCTGTGTGGGCTCAACGTATGAACTTCCGCTTCAATCATTAGGATGTCAGCTGCAGGTGTCCAAAAAAAACCCTTTAAATTCAACATATCACGTGAACTCACTGAGCTTAAACTGTAACTAATAAACCTCTTAATTAAGTACAGAAAATTACAAACCAGGCCATCTACATGTGGTGAATATGCTGAAGACAGACGACATAAAAGCAACTCATTAGACTTCAGAAGGATGTGTTCTGCACATGTGTGGGATTTGGTTGTAATTTCCGAGAACTTGTTGGACAACAGATGTACAAATTGCTAACGTGCATTTAAAGGCAACATCAAGGCATTAAAAGGAAAAATATAAATTGCATGTTGCGTTCTCATCCAGTGGTTAGGAGTCATTGTTTGTGGAAGTCACGGTGCATTTTTACGTCGTTCAACTCACCAGCATGACAACACACCAGTTGAGGATTCCCCTGTAGTTGCTGTAGCCACTGGCTGAACTTAAGAGGGACTCCTGGAGGACGTGACAGCTGCGTGGAAAACACAAAGTCAACGGTTTAATTGGGTTTTTTTTAGGGCTGATCAGGCCCTTTTACATTCCTTCCTGCCCGTTTCTCCACAAGCTCAGAGATGTAATCATTAGGTATAGTCCAATCGCTCTCAAACCTCTGTTAAAGAAGCATCGACTGCATCTTGACTTCATAAATGACTGGAAAGGTTTTTGTACAATTTTATTTGAAGGAGGCTTCACGATTCAAACTGACGACTCGTCATTACTCGTGGTTAGCACACAGGACTTTTCCAAATTGTGCCACATAGCGGTCCACATATGTGGCACAATTTCAATTTTGTATGAAATATAGCATTCCTGTATTAACTGCTTGTTTTTATCTTGCTTATTATTGCTGAAAAGCACTTTACTTTAATTTCGGAGTAACCTCCAACACATAGATGGCACATGGCCAGGCATTTTGTTGTTTGTTGTTCGGATATAAATTATTTCCTGGTCCTGCTGGCTTTTAAATAAATGAGTCCCATCAAGTACTCTGATGTCTAATCCTACAGCTGCACCAGGCAATGAAAGAGTTGTGAAAATACAGGTTAAAAAGATATCTAACCTGATTGTCCAAAGGGCATTGTGAAAAGAACAGAGAAGAAAGATAAGTGAGAGGAGAACAGGGAGAATAAAGTAAGGAGCATGTGGTGATAAAGGAGTGAAAATGTAAAAAAAGAGGAGAAAAGTGGATGGAGAAGCAGAGGAGCAGTGAACCAGGATAGAACAAAAATAAGGTGGCGGGATAATGCAGCATTAAAAAGAGAAGACTGGACAAGGAAGATGAGGCGAAGAGTCAGGGGGGCGGTTTGAGTGGAAATGAGTAAGAAATTCTCATAGAGAGAGGAAAGAGACCGGAGCAGGAGTACGTGCAGAAAGGCAGTCGGCAAGAGTAGGATTGCGAAAGCACATACTACTGTTGTTTCGAAGCTTTAATACAGGAATGTGACTCACTTACAATATTGCAATCACTTTATTACCATAAAATGTTTAGGGTAAGGGTCAGGCTATGGCGTCTAATCTGTTCTCACACATAGCAAGCACCTATTCTCTTCACATGCATCCAAAATCACAGCTACTCTCTCTTTCACAAAGTATAAGAGTCAGGTGAGGGAAAGTTGCTGAAACTATACCTTACTTGTGCTTGATTTATAATCATACAGCATTCTTATTTACACCAACTTGTCCTTTATTATTTCCAAGTGACCAAGAGACATAAACTATATTTACCAATCTTCTAGATGGGTTTGCAACTCGAGACAAAATTACTATTCTTACTCAAATAAGCCTCAAAATTCACAACTTCAACGCTTGTGGCAGTTTGTTTTGTTCTTTGCACCAAATGAACAGAAGTAGCATGTAACATTAGGTAAGACCGTTGTCTTTTTATTCAAATAAGTGTGTTTGACATGGAAGTTGACTTTTATTCCGAAGTATGAAGTCACAGGCGACGGTATCTTGTTTTTGTGAAAGTAAACCTGTCACAGGACGTTGGAGCGAAGCTTCTAGACGAATAAATACCACATGAGTGTCACATGAGGATACTTTATAAATGAAGACAGCCAAAAACCTTTACTGTTAATATGAAATGTGGCTTCTTCCTGTCATTTCGGTTGCCGTTAGTTTGCCTACGTGACGTCGGTGCGTATCGGTTACCTGAGTCTCTCGTTAAAATCCTCCACCACACTCTTCTGTTTCCTCGGGCTGCTTGGAGGCTGCTGCTGCCGGCCCGACACCCCCACATCTCTGTCCACTTTGCCGTTAGCACCCGCGTGTCCGGACACCTCGTCCGGTTTGGCTTTAGCGGGATACGGTGGAGGTTTCTCCCCGGCGTCGTGCCACTTGCTCCCATTGGCTTGCTTCACCGCGGCTGCTCCACCGCCGGCGCCGGAGATGGTCGTCCGCCTCCGGCGGGATACGGGCCCTCTCGCCTCGGCTCTGTCGCTCATTTCAGCGGCTTCAGCTTGTCATTTTAACAGCCGCTTAACCTGCTATCACCCGTGTCTTTGTGTCCATCCGTAGGCTTACATCAATCTCTAATACATGAAAGTCCCCGAGTCACGTCGGTGCTGGCGGTTATGAGGCGTATCATCACCTCGAGAAGCTCAGGTTGCGATTGTCCTTAAGGTTGCCAGATCTGTGTTTTTAACTGACATCCCCCCATCGAGACGATCGAGTCGATGTCTCAATGCACTTCCGGATGCGCTGTCCAACAAAAAAAAACAAATATGGGCATGCATCATTGTAAAATCTTAACGCTTTCCCATAATAAAGATATACAATATAAGATACATTATGCCATTAACATCCAGCACAGGCACCATGGTCCTTTGATAAGATAATATTGTATATCTGGTGTTATTTTGTTAGATTGTTTTCTGTTCATTAATACACTAATTAATCAACCATACGCTTTAAATATGTATACCGTTTATTTAAAGTAGATTTAGTGCAGTCTGCCTAGAGCTTAGACTCTCAGACATCACTTCCAACACAAACCCCATCAACCAACCAATCAATCAATCGATCAATCAATCAATCAATCAATGGGAATCTGAGATTGTTTTTTAGCTAATAGTATGAATAAATACATTTGTGTCCCACCCATTATGTACTTTACCCTATACCCTATATACTTTTGCAATATACGCTCCCTCTAGAATCACACCCGATCAGTCAATGCACCCATTTCAATGTTGACTTTCTTGCAGTCTGGAGGAGACCATAGGCAGGATTTGGATTGGATTTGCAAACTGTGAACAGTTTGATCAGCTTTACCACTTCTGTAAGTCTTAAAATAACCTTAAAAATCCAGGCTGACATTTTATTATTGTGAATATATACTTGTATTTTCAAGAGAGAAAGAAAAAGTAGTGCACATACATGCACTATTGTCCCCATACTATCATATTGACGTGGGATTGTCTTTATTGCCCCATAAAAGCTGCTATGGCGCTTTGCTGTCTCCTTGTGGAAAAGGTGAAAACATTCACAGGAGGAAAATGTCACGAACCACATTTCAATTGAGCGATAACAAACGCAGCTCACGTATCAGAACTACAAAACTACAGTCAAGTCAGCTTGCGGGTGCAAGTCGGAAGGGAGCCAATAGTATTCGTTCTCTGCGTCACGTGTCGTTTCTGCTCAATTAGAGCGTAGCGGAGGGAACTCAGGTTAGGTTGAGTCATTTGGGGACGGCAGTTGAGAGAAACGTCCACGGATATCCATATATCGTCAGTGTTTTTACCTGTTTAGAGGCATATTTTTTGCTTTTGTTCATTTGCCCATGGCACAACACCAACTTCGTCATTCGGTAATCAGCTTTTAAAGGGATGAAAAGGCTCAAGAAGAAGAAACACAGCGCCGGAGTTGAGGTGAATGGGAATGGATCCCTTGCGAAAGGTAAGTCTAGCTAGGTTAACTGTAACGTACACGAGACATAATACAGACTAGCTAGTTCTAACAACTCGTACACTCAAACCAGCCCGTATGTATGTAGTGAAAGTAGCTCACAGACAGAAACCTGACCTGTCCAGTCTAACGATATGTGGGCGAAATACCAGTGGACTTGATGCTTAATGCAATTGTCAGCCAGCTGACACAAATTACAGGACTCGAATCACGAGTTGGTCGTCTTTGTGTGGTGTCTGACCGTCGGTTGTCCGTTTCTTTCCACTTTTGTCAAAGTAAATGTCAAGCCTGGCAACTTATCTGCCACTGGGTTGCTTGCGTGGCAACCTGTCAGCCGACTTGGCCAACTTGAAAAGTTGCAGCTGTTTGCCAGACAGCTAAGGATGGACATGAATATGACGTTATTATTCACTGCTATAAAAACAGACAAACTGCCATCAATTATGTCATCACTGGATTATTTGGGGTTTAACCCTTTTTAGTCATCTAACACTTATTGGATTTAATCCAAACTCACTGCAAACCACTTACATGACTATGGCAATATTTGTGACTCATTATAAACAGTTACTATGATGCCTTTGTTTGCATGAAAGTGTTTGTCAGAAGTACTGTTCAATAAAGAAACACCTCATATCTTATTTGTCTGCAAAGCAGGCTGTGTTGAGAAGAACGCAACAAAGTTATACGTAAATTGTAAATATCCTTGTAATAGTCATACTTCAAATGTGACACTTGACTGTTAATGTATTGCAACACATCTATGAATGTCCCAACGCTGTGTGTGTTGTGTGTGTGTGTTAATGCATAATTACTATGCGCTGTTTATAACACCAACGTGATCGTTTTCCTTCCTTGATGTCTTTTTTCTCCTTTTATCTTTCTCCACATATTCTGTCCTTATATCTCTCATCCTTTCTTCTTTTCATCTCTGCATCTCCTTCATACTTTTTCTCTGTTCGCCCACTACTTTATTGCTGTGTTGTCTTTTCTTTTATTCCTCAAAAATGTATCCCCTGTCACACCACATCTTTCCTCACCCCGTCTTTCTTTTTACAGAACACGATTGGGGGAGGAAACAGAAGTTGGCTGAGATCCATCAGGCTTTGATCAGGTTAAAATAATACTTTTAATTATTTTCCTTCCTGATATTCAGTCAAGAATACCTCTTGCTATTATCTTTATATAAAGCATTCTGCATGTTAAACTTCAACAAATGAGCAATTCTGCCAGTTGCCACTAATGAGATTCTTTGATTTTTAATGAAGAATGGCTGAGAAACACTGAAGTACAAACACATGCGATTTAACAATTGTGGTCCAGTGATGGAATACAACATAATGTGTTCCAGCTATCTTTAAACACCAGAACGGTGAATGGACACAAGACATTGGGTGTTGTAATTGTTCCGAATACATACAAGGTTCTCACCCCAGAAAAGCTTTCCTTTAAAATCTACTTTGATATTCCTGTATTTCTAGAAATCTAGGAAGTTTTGAGTTTCCATTGTACAAAATGTCTCTATTAGCACAGGAGCTTTGGGCCACAGGATGTGTGTTCCCAAGTGGGAATGCCCCTCCCTTTGCTGCTTGCTGTTCCACAATTAGACGGCATGCATTTATACGACAGTGACCTTCATCACTCAATGCTAAGCTAATTTCACACATGAAGATTACTGGTGTGTTCCCAGAAGAATAGTGTGAGGAGGATCATGAAGACATTAGTAGGAGGCATGTGGGACCTGATGGGGAAATGGCACAGGAAAGCTCTGCACAAGAACCAAACGACAGTCTTCTTTTGTCCATTCAAGTTAGAGATGTGGACATACATCATGCTGTCACAGTGTTGGGCAGACGAGAAGTGAAAAGCAGTGAAAATGTGTGCAAAAGTGCATTAAAACATATATTTATTTTAGAGGACTGCGATTGTCATGTCTTTTTTTATTTTTAAATTTAACTAATATTTAAATGAATGCAGATAATGCATGTTTTGTGAGTAGACTCTTAAGTAGCTTATTACTCTGAACAACGTCTAATTCTGGCTTTTGAATGTGCAGTGATCCCGTGGACATTGAGACCCTGAGGAGAGCAGCAGCCAGCAAGGGAGGACTCCTCACTGATGAACTAAGGAGGAAAGTCTGGCCCAAACTACTGAACATCAATGTGTACGATCTACCACATAAACCTGGCAAGTGGTTGATTGATGCTAATATTTACTGGGTTATTGTATGCTACATAACACTACAAAATACAATTTATATAACTAATAATGACAACAATAATATTAACATGTTTTCTGTTGTAGGCCGAGACGTCAGGGAGAACCACAAGGACTACAACCAAGTAGTCCTGGATGTCAGGAGGTCCATGAAGCGCTTTCCTAAAGGTATGCCAGCCTCAGAGAGAGCCGTGCTTCAGGAGCAGCTGATAGACATCATACTGGAGGTTTTGAAATGCACCCCTCAGCTCCATTATTACCAAGGCTACCATGACGTGGCCGTCACTCTGCTGCTGGTCGTTGGGGAGCGGATGGCCATCGCCATGCTGGACACTCTGTCTAATCACCATCTCAGGTTTTTAAAAAAAAAATGTTCTTTTCCGAATTAATCCTTAAGGCATTATAATCAGCTTAAATGCACCTATCAACCACCTTTAATTACAAATGATTAAGTGGTAATAACACCGTCCATTTTTTCTGTCTGCAGGGATTTCATGGATCCTACCATGGACAGCACTAAACACATTTTAAACTTCTTGATGCCTATACTGGAACAGGTTGATGCAGAATTACATGACTTCATGATCAGGTAAACACACCCCTGCTCAGTTTTTAAAATGTGCAATCAATCCTAGCACGTATGTCTCATTGAGAAGCCCGAAGCACTTGAACTGCTATACTGAACACTCTTCTAGCTGTTTTTTTGTGGAAGGAAGGCCTGTGAAGTTGGAACGTACAAGAGTGCAATTCTATTATAAAACACTAGAGGGCATCAAAGTGTTGATTTTCACCTGTGAGATTCACTGAGAGACAAACAGCTGAGTTCTGGTTTTGAATTGGAACTCAACCAGTAGAGGTCTCATTGGGGAGTTCTTATGTCAGGTGGTCCAACAGATGTTTCAGAGGCGTTTCCGTCCCACCAAGGTGTGCACCACATTTACCCTTATTTGTGAGATGTAATTAGCCGAAAATGATTCATGATCTTTTTGCACTTTATTGAAGCAACAGCAACAAAAATCATTTTAAGATGCAACCAGCTACTGTAGGTTAATGCTGGGGTGTAGGTGTGTGTGTGTGTGTGTGTGTGTGTGTGTGTGTGTGTGTGTGTGTGTGTGTGTGTGTGTGTGTGTGTGTGTGTGTGTGTGTGTGTGTGTGTGTGTGTGTGTGTGTGTGTGTGTGTGTGTGTGTGTGTGTGTGTGTGTGTGTGTGTGTGTGTGTGTGTGTGTGTGTGTGTGTGTGTGTGTGTGTGTGTGTGTGTGTGTGTGTGTGTGTGTGTGTGTGCAGTCCCTTTGCTGTCTTGTTGTCTCTTCATAATTGATGCCGTGCTGGCAACCTCCATATTTGCAAATTACCTGTCTCTCCTCACATACAAGCTCACACCAACAGAAAAACACACAAAAACAAGACATTGCACTTGCAGGAAAACAGTAAAAAACCATAGTAGATAAACAACACCCAACTTCAAAGTTTGCAATGCTTTTTTTTTTTGTGAGCACTTCTCCTTCCCCTACCTTCTTATCTCTTGCCCCCTTTCTTCTCTCCCTTCATCGCCCTCCCTCCCACTTCTTCCCATCTCTTTTATGTCCCTCTCATCACACATGCTCTCTGCCCCTTGCTCCCTCTCTTTACCCCTCCTCCTGTCCATCTCTCCCACCCACTCCTTTCCGCTTGTCACTCCTCTCCCCTTCTGCTCGTTCTTCTTCCTCCCCGAATGTTCCTATCTAATATTTATCAACAACCTCTAAGAGTATCCAATTTTCTTGAGACTGTCAAAAATAACTACCTATGTATGTCTGCGCAAAACAAAGGAAGGCAGGGGAAGAGCATAGGGGAGTTAGGAACAGTATGTGACGGTAAAGAACATGTATATTTCTTTAAAGCGAGGCCAACTTTTTACAAATGGCTGTGGTCATGAGAAAACTCCAAAACCGATGTTTCATGGCCTGATAACCAAGATCAGTTTCTGAATCAAGGACACCACTACTCATGTTATATATGATGTCTCATGGAGATGCTTTGTCAAGTCTGAGATAATAACCTTAAAGACACGTTTGAAGTTTTAAAAAAAATGTAGGAGTTTGTCAAAGAAGGGGTGTCGTGGTGCCTTTGGGAATAATTGGATCCAGCATATGTGGAGTTTGGACCATATAAGGAATTAAAAATCAGGATATCTCAGCCTCTCTGTTTAGACTATTATTTTTTTAATTATTTCTCTTGCGAGAACCCTTAATTCGTAGCGGGATCGTACCAGTGGGTTTTTAATAGTTCATCCCACTGACTAAGAATTGCTTATACTGTACAGTACCCCATTAGTACTCACAGTATAACAATAGTTCTCAAAATAATTTCCTGCCTTCCATGCTGCCTTTTGTTTCATTAATTTCGATAACAATAAGAAAATCAACTCTGAAAATCTTGTGCTTTGTGATGTGATGAATCCACTAGCAGTATAATCAGCCGATATGTTTTCATATTATTCCTACTAGCAATTGAATTGGATTGTATAATTGCATTTTTTTATTCAATTCTACTCTGATACATATTTTGTGTTATCTATCTTACTAATCTTTAACTCACTTATCTTATCTTATCATATCTTATCCTTATCTTTACCAGGACACTTGAGAAAGAGATTTTTAAGAGAAGTTAGGCTTTCCTTGTTAACTAAAGGTTTTACTAATAAAAAAAACATTTAAAACATGGTCAGTGTGCTCCTATTTTGGTTTAAGTTTACATCTCTTTTTATATTTGCCTTTGCTTTTAGAGCGGAGGTGGGAACCATCTTCGCACTGTCCTGGCTCATCACATGGTACGGCCACGTGCTGTCAGATTTCAAACACACCATGAGACTCTACGACTTCTTCCTGGCCTCGCATCCACTGATGCCCATCTACCTTGCTGCTACGGTGAGGAGGGTTAAAAGTCAACAGGAAATGAATAAGAGGGCAGTGACTTTGTTGTGTCAGTAATCCAGGATGGTTACACGTGAATACATTCTGACACACACACACACACACACACATGCGCAGTGAGACAGAGTACTGTGAAGTCACTGGACGAGTTAATTAGATACCTCCTAATGAACAGATGAGGGAGAGTAAAAGAGGGAGGGATAAATGGGCAAAGAGAGGAAGTAGAGCTGACTGATGTTTTAGGTGAGAAACAGATTACAAAGAAAAAGATGGTTTTTATTTGTGACTTTTTTCACTTGTTCCTCTCTGACACTTGTTATTCTCTCTGTGTGTGTGTGTGTGTGTGTGTGTGTGTGTGTGTGTGTGTGTGTGTGTGTGTGTGTGTGTGTGTGTGTGTGTGTGTGTGTGTGTGTGTGTGTGTGTGTGTGTGTGTGTGTGTGTGTGTGTGTGTGTGTGTGTGTGTGTGTGTGTGTGTGTGTGTGTGTGTGTGTGTGTGTGTGTGTGTGTGTGTGTGTGTGTGTGTGTGTGTGTGTGTGTGTGTGTGTGTGTGTGTGTGTGTGTGTGTGTGTGTTTTATTGAGTGTGAATAGGCCCACAACAAGGGTGTTGTGCATGTTGATTAGTATGTACAATTGTGCACATTTACTTTGTTTGCTGTGTGTGTGTTTGCATGTGTGTGTGTGTGTGTGTGTGTGTGTAGGGGCTGGGCAGAGGGAGAGTTCTGTTTGAAGTGTGTGAAACAACAAAGCAGAATGTAGTTCATGTTTCCTCCAAGGCTGAGAACAGCGCACAGCATGGGGGGGTTTAACTCTTCATCTCCCCGCTTCTCTGCTCATTCTGTCTCGTTTTTATCACTGAAGCTCCCCCAATACAGTATGTAGAATCAAATTCATGTAAACCAGAGAGAGCACAACCCTCTTTTAACGTCTGCTCACCTTCTCAGATTGTGTTGTACAGAGAGAAGGAGGTGAAGAAGACCGAGTGTGACATGGCTATGGTCCACCACCTCCTTTCCCGCATCCCCCAGGACCTCCCATACGAACTGCTGATCTGCCAGGCCCAGGACCTGTTCGACCAGTACCCTCCGTCTCTACTGGCTAAGCGGGCAGCACTACAGCCTCGCAGGAGGTGAGGGGTCTAAACATTGTGTGTGTGTGGCTATTTCGCCGCAGTTTTTATTATTGATGAGGAAACATAACTACACTTTATCTCAGTGTTCCCATAGTCTCTCCATCAGTCTCCCTCTCTTAAACCTTTTATTGTTACTTAGTCATCGCTCAGTAGAGGAAGTGACATCATTGACACAAGGCCTTGACTGAAAGATATCCCATAATGCATTACCCCCGTATATTCCTGTGTATAAGAGCTACTGAGTTGGCAGATGTCTCAAATTCCCGTCACCTGTAAATATCCATCAGTTGAACCTTCAATTCATCATGTCATTGGAGTCGTCCATGCTTCACCTTAGACCTGCTCTCCATCACCTGCTAAGTCTCCCTCCCTCTTTCCAACCTTCTCTCCCTCTGTTTTCCTCCTCCAGTCTTTCCATCAGCACCTTCCAGGCGTTTCAGTCCTCCACCCTCCACCAGAGACCCGACGTTGTTCTTCAACGTCTCACCAAGGCCCAAGTCCCCACCGACCCCAGATATGGTAAAAAAAAGAAAAGAAAAGTTAGCAGCATTTTGACCTGAACATCAAAAATCGTTTGATGGATCTACAGTTCCTCACGTTTTTTGGTGCCTTGAACACAACGCCACAGAACAAGGCAATAAATATGTCATCGCCCACAAACGCTTTCACCCTTTGGGCCAATCAATAACAAGTAAACAAATGATGTAGTACCCCCATCACACAAATCAAGTGCACATTTAAATATGCCAGAACAAAACAAAGAGATGCATTATTCCCGTCGGTTTTTGTGAAAGTCTCATCAGTGGCGTCTGACATATTGTCTGTGATGTACAGGCAATCAAAAAAAACAAAGCTTTAACATTTCCCTCAGGCCAAACGGTGAAATATTAAAATGGATGCACATCATTCCCTACAGTTTCATCAAAATTCAATTAGCAGCATCCAAGATGAAGTGCGTAACGCACAGAAGGAGCACCTCTTAATTTCCATGTGGCAGACAATGAGCGGCAGTCAGTAAGAGACAACCTGCTGTCTAAATGTGAAACACGTGATGAATGATGGCTGACGAGTGAAGTGAAACTTTAAGTGGCCTTTACAACTATTTGTGCCTCAAGTTAATTAAAGTGAGAGCACTGTTGTTTAATACTTTTGCCCCCTCTTTGTTCCTACACCTTGTGTTTTGACATCCCTTGACCCCCAACAATCGCAAACAAAATGCAGCTTAATCCTCCTTTTGGTTCAGCCTCTGCTTATTATTATTATTAAGCAGATTGCTATTATGAATCCTCTTGACCCCTCCATGTCTCCGTTCCTCCCAGTCTGACCCCTCCTCCTTGTTCTGTGCTCCTAGCATCTCGACCCTTGGGTCAGGAAGCAGCTTTGCTCCGAGACCGAGGCCAGCTGTGGGGGAAGGGGAACAGGATGGTGAAGATGGCAGTGTGGGGGCTGTCCGCTACCCTCGGGGCGGCCGTGTTCGCTGTGGCTCAGACTGCTCTGGACTGTGGACCCGAAGTGTTACTACAACTGTTCTGACGTCGCGGTGGGGAGTTAGACCGTTGACTGATGACAGCAGGCACACATCTGCTCTTCAGATGGATTAACGGTAAACAAAGATGTTGGAGACTTGAAGATTGTCACTCCTACAGGAGTAGGTCAGTTATCTTTGTGCCAAACAGGTTGTTTCTACACAACCAGGATGAACATATGTTAGCCACTAGCCAGCCTCGGGATGTGTGTGTGTGCATGTGTGTGAGTGGGCATCCCAGACCTCATAAAACGAGCATGGATGGATAACTCAACGAGCCTACCAGTGCTTCTAACCTCTCGGGCTCCTGGGCCAGAGCCTTTCTGCGTAGTAGCTGTTGATATTTATTTTTGAAAAGTCAGTCAAAGAGATGCAAAACTACCACAAAGAGACAAAATATATGCTAAATGACCACAAAGCGATGTATGCAGTCGTTTTGCGCCTCTCAGTCTGGAGGTCTTGCTCCGACGTACGGCAGGAGGGGTGACATGTTTTTGCCCAGGGGCCCATTGTCTCATCATCCATCCATGCATGCGTGACATTAACACATCTTGCTTTTTCAGGCTGTTGCTCACACGGTACCACCGGTGTAACAGTTTACACGTGTCCCCGTGCGTTTGCTGTTCGCTGATTATTTTGCTGATTAGTCGTTTCGAGACTGTCATGCTTGTTTCCTTGCATTTCTGTTGACGGTGTTTTAGTGCGCCGGCTGGATCTGCAGCCATATCTGAGAGCTAAGAGCGCCTGTAGCCAGCGCGATGACACATGAATACAAATTATTAAAGAGCGGCATTTTTTCTGCTAAAAGCTTCCAGTTTTGAGCGAAGGAGGGGAGCTGGAGAGAAATGGCAACGATGGAGGGAGAGATCTTGCTTGTGAGCCACTTGTATTAATTGCTTTACTCCAGGTGTCAGCAACTTACATTTAATGTAGAGTTGTGTAAATGTTGAGCATTACACGCGGTTTGCACGCTGCACTCGGGTCTTTTGCAGATGCATTAAGCATTGACAGACATATAGTAGATATAGAAATATATACATAATTATTTAAAATTTTCTGCAGCAGTTTTGCGGATGTTGCGGCCTACAATGATTATTTTAACATGTGTCATAGAAGACATTCATTTTTTATTTCACACACCCTGTAGAAATGGTTGGGCCAAACATACGCTGAGTTTCAGCCCCTGAAAATTGAATATTAATAATACAGGTTGTTTCCAAGTGAGGTACATATATATTTATATATATATATATATATATATATATATATATATATATATATATATATATATATATATATATATATATATATATATATATATATTTATATTTATTTATATATATATATATATATATGTGCAGGACACGGGGGTTTCTCCAAACAGCAATGCATGCTCTGTGTGTCGACTTAGATTTTGAAATATTTATCAGCTTTTTACTAGCACATTGCGGAGTTGCATCTGTTAACACAGCTTCACCGGAGTCACAACACTCTCATCCCTCCTCCTCCCTCCGTCATCAAATATGAATCGGGCGTCTTTGCACAGTCAGATTGGATGTGAAGTTTATCCTGTTGATTTTAGTTGATCTGGAGCTCATGAATTCAACCGGTATGTGATTTGTTGTTTTCAAATTACATTAGCAAGAGAGAAGTCACCAGAAAGCGTGCGTGCTTGTGTGTATGAGAGATGTTAGCTTCACAGGTCAATTTCTTTCTCTTTTTTCCCTGTTTTAACTGGCTGGGCATTTTCTGTATTTTATTTCTTATAGTTTTTGTGCTCAAGGAGCCTCAGTATAAACTGTCAACAGTCTAATTATTTATTTTAAGAGGAACAGTTCCTTTGGCTATTTATGTAATGGTTCGATTTAATTGGATTTTCTGAATGTGTATTTAAAATCACCAGTCTGAGGGTTTATATTTTTAAAGGTGATCCAGTTGTTTTAGATATAAAATACTGTCATTATGAATCAAGTTAAGGGAAAAGTTTGACGTTTTGGGAAACATGCTTTATTGATGCCTTGCCAAGAGAAGAAGATTGTTGCTATACTAGTGTTGTAAATATGAGAGAATACATATATAGAGATGGGGAGAGACAGCTATCCTGACCCTATCCAAAGGGAACAAAGTCCACCTCCCAGCACCTCTAAAGTTTACTCATTAACACACGATATCTTGTGTTTTGTTCGTATAAAAAGTTGGTTTGAGTTGTAGCTTATGTGGCAGAATTGCAGCCACAGTTCTGTTGAACTGGTGTAAATCTTCTCGACGCTCAGCAAGAAAACGAATAAGCATGTTTCCCAAAATGACTATTCCTTTTAAATGTTTTGCTCATTTGCCAGCTCACTTCTTAGATTTAGATGATCAACAAATCAAAAAAAGGGAACATTTTTATGGTGCATGGTCAGCATTGATGTGCATCCTGCTCATATTACACTAGCTAGCTCATTCTTCACTGAGCAGCACTCATTTTAAAGTGATTGTACGTCATGTTACATGTATGGTGTTTTTTTTTTTTCCTTTGGAGGTGTTTTTGCATGTAATCTCTGCTAACACTTGGCTGCCTTAGACATGCATATGCAGGGGAAACCGCTTTGACTGGGGTCTGTGATATCCAAGCATACGTATAGGTGCTGGTGTGCAGTTGTAGTAATAGTGCCATGTTCACCTACATTCACACACACTCATACACGGAGAAAGTGGTAGTGGTGCCAGATCATAATGAGGATTTAATTCCTGCCCCTGGCTCTTGGCACGCTTAAGACACTTTCTCCTTGTTGTTGTTTTTTTTTACCCCTCACATTTAGACTCAAACACCTACAGCAACACCTGCACTCGTCTCAGTCCTGCAGAGGCCTTAGATGAGAAATGATCGCTTTGGTTTGGTTTTGATTTGGTTTGAATGAATCCAACGAAGATGTAAAAGGAAGTAAGCGATTCCATGTCCAAATATGACTGAAAAAAATGGTTTTATATTCAGGTTATGGGCCATAAAGTTAATTAAAACACTGTGGTTCTTCTTTTGAAACAGTACATTTAGAAATGTTGCTGTTGCATGACAATCTTGTGTGAAGTAAAACAAACCAACAACGCAAATAGAGGAATAGGAGGTTGGATGCGAGGTATTTTATTTGCCAAATTATGAATTCATATGTGATGAGGAGCCCAAAGATCAACTTGTGTCTAGCCTCTCATGACTGCTTTGTCCTCAGGTCTGAAAAATTCCCAAAACATCGCACCAAACGTTTTTGCAGATAAAAATGTAAGCCCATAATTTGTATGTATTTATAATTTCTGTGGGCATTTTAATGCACGTTTCTCAAATCTTGGGTAAACATTTGGTACAAACATATCAGGTTCTTTGCACCTTGTATTTGTGATGTCTTTGACAGTGAAATTATGCTGTTTTTGTCTTTGAGGTCAAAACGAAGAATAAATGATGAAGAAAACACTTCTGGTTACAGTGTGAGAGTTCATTTTTACCTTTGGAAACAACAACAAATCCACTTGCTAGTTTTCCCAGGAGCTCAAACTGCTACTCCGATAAGCCTGATTTCTCCAGTTTGGAGGAATTCCCAACTCCAGCTTTGCTCATGAGGATGCTCAGGTATGCACTTTAGAGCTAAAACAACTGGTTAATTAACAGAAACTCAGTTGACAGGTATTTTGATAATTATCTAAGTAAATATAGCATTCATTCCCTGGTCCTTTAATGTGATGATGGTGGGGTTTCCCCCCCCCCGCTTCTCTTAGATTTCTATCATAAATACACATAATATCTTTGGTTTAGATTGTTGGTAAGACATTTTAACATCTTGACCTATTTTCTGGCATTTTATTCAACTGCGTCTTTTAGCACTAAGCAGTCCTAAAGAAAAAAACAAGGGCATGCCTGTCTTCGTTTTTGTCTATTTGTACTGTAGGCCTACAGCTGCTGTCCTTTCATAGGCTCTGTTAAACTAGTCTCCTTGGAGGAATTGGGTCAGAAATGTGTTTTTGCGTGCGTGTGGAGGACAAGGCTGCACATCTGTCCGTCTGACCTCCAGGGAGACGACTAGAGATAGGAAGCAAATCAGAGGCATGAGGTGAGTCAGAGAGGCGAGGGTTAAAGAGGAGCGAGGGATGAGATGAGGCAAAGATTTATACTGAAGAAAAAGGGCATCTGGTGGACGTGTTGGAGTCAAGCGAGAGGTAGCCGGGGTCCTCGAGAACTTGTATTTAAGCGCAGTCCCTTGGGGATTTCTAATGAGCTGTAGTGGAGGTGAGTGTGGGCCGGACCGGAGTTGAGAGCAGATGTGGAGAGGGGTGGTTTAAATTTATGCACGGAGCTGTCTGGAGGTTTTGTGGCCCTAATTCAACACTAAATGATGGCCGTGATCCCTTAACACACACTATGAACCTCTGAACCTCCATGTCCCCGCTCAGCCTAAACATCACAGAAGGTTTTTGCATCTTTTGGTAAATGGGGACTGTGTGTGTGTGTGTGTGTGTGTGTGTGCGTTTGAAGCGTTGGGCACACAAGGGACAACAGCTGCTCCAGGGGTCTGTCTCATGTTTTTTTTCCCCTGACGACACACACACACACACACACACAACCAAGTGCCACCAATAACAACAACAGCAGCACCTCGACTTTCACCGCTGACTTTTATTTTTAATTCATTCATTGGACTCAGTTGTACAAACAAAATAAGCTCTACGTTGCCTGTCCTTTTAGTGTGTTTTTTTAATTGATTGAGTTGATCTTGTCCCTGTGGGTTGTAGCCCTGGAACTGTGCCAAACCTATAATTAATAGGCCGTATGGTAATGTTCTTAAAAATGCATGAAAATCAATGTTAATTATCTTGCAAAAAGTGACATTTGGGATGATCACAGTATGCACTAAAGCCAGACTCTGAACAAAAAAAACCCATAAATGTATCACATTAATATTCCTTTTGCTTCTCAAGAAAGAAGACAGGAAAAGGGAGCTTCCTGGGGACCCAAATCTGTGAGAAAATAATACTATGTTAATGATTTTATTACCAATTACCAGCATTCACATTAACACCCCAATTTGTAACTATAGCTCTGTTTTCTACAGGGTGTGTGAAAATAATCTCATGGAGGTTTCTTTTTTATGTCTAAACGCTCCACGTTGGCCTTGAGAGCGCGTCGTGCCTTCACCTCTCAGATCAACAAATCAAAGAGTGGCAGCCCACTGATACACTTGAACATTTTGACCACATCACATTTAATTTACAGTGAAGCTGCATCAATCACAAGGGCTTATGTGACTGGATTTGCCCGCGTGGAAGCACAGTCGGACACACGCATGCATACCACACACAAACTCTTTGTCTGCAGCCCTTTTTTTTTTTTTTTCTCCTCCCCTGCTCTAGTCCTCCCTCCCACTCAGCCCTTCACTCCGTCATGGATCAGAGAACATGTCCCAAAGTGCTTTACAGGCAACACACGTGCAGCATGTCCCTGCATGCTGATGTGACTTTACAGCTTTACGGCAACCTTGCACATGTGTGCGCAGACATCCGGCGGTGACTACACACACGGACTGCGTGAACGTCAGACACGGCGCGTGTGAATCTTTCAAATCGACCGACCCGCCGCGTTACCTTGAACGCCGGTGGGAATGGATGTATGACCCACTGCTTCAGACGATTCAGACGCTGACTGGTGGGTAAAAAAAAAAAAAAGGATGCTGAAAGTTAAAAGACACATAAATCTTTTACATAACATGGAGTAATGGCTCACCTGTCATAGAATGTGTTGACATCGTATTCTCTAAAAGGAATTCTCCTTTGCAGTTTATTATAACTTGTGTTTTGTAGTTTTGGCTTTGTAACTTTCTCTTCACCACGAACCAGAAGCATCTTGCAGGTGGTTACCACCATTTGATTGTGTGGAGTGGATTTTTAAAGTTGAATATATCGTATTTCTTTCACCGTGCAACAAAGCACAGAAAGCGTCATATTACTATGAATCTGTGATAACCCCGGGGCCTCATTAGCCTAAACCAGGCGTGGTCCATACAGCTCTATTAATTCCTAACACTCATTACTCTGTATGTGAGTCTGGTGGGTGTCGGCGTGGACACTTGGGACTGACCTCTTGTGCCTTTCACACATGACCTCTGGTCCTCTTGGTCCCAAGGCTCCCATTGGTCCCAACCTCTGCTGACCTCACCACTGTTCCCATGAACACAGGAAGGGATCAGGAAGAGCCCCGCCCACTCTTGTATCTCTCTGAGCAGGTAGAGATAGTTTAAGTTCCTGCACATGCTCCTTTTATATGTCGCTGTTCAAACTGTTGGAAAGTGGTGGAAAGACCCTTTCAGAAAGTCTGATAATGGGCCTCTATATCACCCAACTTTCATTTCATGTCGCCCTTTTCACAGCAGCTAACCCGAGTGCACATATTTTCCTCCCCCATTTTTCACATTTGTTTTTGTAGCCTGTTTATTGATCTCTTCCACCAATGAATGCTTTCACGTTCTAATTCAATCCCTCACTACAATGAGCCGAGTCGCTGCCTTTGAGGACACTTACACATGGTGGGTATTTCGAAAACTTTACTAGAACATTTTTGAAAGATTTGAAACAGCATTTAATTTTCTTAGACATAAAAAGTTACTCCCCAAAACACATCGTGTGGATCCTTGAGGTCTAACAAAAATGCATTTCCCTCCTCAAACCTTCAAAAAGTGACGTTTTTAGGTCATGCAAATACAGCATTATTTACATCCATGTTTGCTGGGTGGTCTTCTTCTCCCTGCATGCCATATATCTTACCACCATCACCATGCATTGACCAATGGAGTAGTGTTCAACCATAGATGTATCGCTCACCTGTGTGTGTGTGTGTGTGTGTGTGTGTGTGTGTGTGTGTGTGTGTGCATGAGATGAACAAATCACTCGCAGAAAATCGTCCAACTGATGTTTTGAGGGAATATATCTTCACTTTAGGCTGAGAAGATTCATCTTTATTCATTTGAGGATGAAATGCGGTGTATTTTCTGTATACAATGCAATTCAATACGCTCAGCACTGCAACAGCAGTTGCAGGGTTTTAGGCTTCGATTGTCTTATTCCCTTGCCCTCCTATGCTTTTAGCGTTTTCATGGAATTTGTGGAGAGTATTGCCTGCCTTATTGTTTAACAGCCACGCTGGGTGCAGTCCATCACTGTGCTGCCTTTTGTGCAGAACAATGAACGTCATACAAAGGTTTACGACAGTTTCCCCCAGTGAAATATTCACACCATCCCCGCCGTTGTGTTCAAGAAACGCTAGGTCCACGCATCACTCTTCAGCGTATTTCTCAATTTAATGCTTGTCGTATGAAAAAAGTTGTTTTTCCAACTGGTTTCATGGTCCTTAACAAATGCCGCCCGTTGCTGACTGATTTCACAGTTTGGCATTTGGTTAAAAGTTTCTTCTCTTTTTTCGCCAACGACTAATTTAAGATGTGTCACAACTAACATGTGATGTCTTTTTAATCCCTCAAACTAGCTCTCAGTGGTTTTGGGTCCCCAGCTCAGCCTTCAACCATTCGATCAACCTCACATAATCTAATTTACACACACACGCGCCGCAGAGAAGAGGCTAACGGCGAGTAAATTTTACGCCCAAATTGGATCTGTCCATGTCAAGTGTGTGTGCACGGCGCTGCTGTGGAACAAGTTTTATGGCAGGAACGTATCAATCAGTCTTAAGTTGCGGGGATCCATCTCATGTCCTTCATTTTGAAAACGCCTGGCGGAAAAAATGTGTGGAGCTAGCAAACGTCAACAAGCGTTCGATGTCTGTGTGGGTGTTGGTGGGTGTACTTCTACCACAGTGAGGACCAACAGGGTGACTGAGTGTCTTTTTTTACCCGTGTGTGTGTGTGTGTCTGTGCGTGTGTGTTCACACACAAGTGTGGGTGTGTTGTGAGAAATATGAATTTGTTGGTAAATGTCAAGAAGTTGGCAGTCTAATGGCTGAGCTGACAGATGATCCATAAAGCTATGAAGTGATTGGTTTGGAGATTCTCATTCATTCTAATGCAACTGTCATAGTGGAGGAGTGTGTGTGTGTCTGTGTGTCTGTGTGTCTGTGTGTCTGTGTGTCTGTGTGTGTGTGTGTGTGTGTGTGTGTGTGTGTGTGTGTGTGTGTGTGTGTGTGTGTGTTAGAGTGCATAGACAGTGCAGTAGTGTAGTTGCAGTTCAATTACACCAAGAACGCACTTGTTTATTATCTTATCTTTTACATGTTTGTGACTGGAAATATGTCCACGTTTAAGTTAAGACCTTCCCACGACGGGGACATTCTCTGGGTTACAGCAGCAAAGGGGATCATGCAATAAGGAGAAACATCAGTTAAAAAAAGCCAGATATAGATTATTAAACGGTAAAAAAAAAAAGGAAGCTACAACTGAACGGTTGAAATCAGGATATTTCACATAGGAAATATTATTACTGCACATGAGTGAATTGTCGGTTGTGTTCTGTGCAGCCCTCTGGCAGCAGGGTTGATTGTAAAGTGTGACAGAAACAGGAAGGAGGACCTGCAGTAAACCTCCTTCACCCCCCCGCCGGTGAAGCAGCCTGTCGCTGAAGGAGCTGGTTATATAACCTGCATGAAACAACGCAGGGCGAGGTGAAAGATGTGCTTTTCCTAGTCTGCAGACCCAAGAGCTTCCATTTTTTTTTTTTTTTTAACTTTTAGCTTGCAGCCTGACGGCATAATCCCCAAACACTTTTTACTGTCCTCTGGAAACAGTTTTGTTGTGACCCTCCAAATGCTGCACATGAATTGTCAAATTGGTGTTTTTAGAGTGCCGTCATGTTGGTTAAAGTTTTTTTCATGTGTGTGTGTTTTCTTAATTTGTGATGTGCTGAGCTCTCAGGGCCACTCAACAGTTGCATTCTATAAATGTTAATTTATTGTTGCCAATAATGTTAAATAATTGACCTCCTGTGTCCCTGAAGGTAGTTTTGATTTGCCCAGATTTCCAGATATCTGTCTCTGAGATGTCTGTCTCCTTCTAGTAAAATTGAGGCAAATTCAATTTAATTTTTGTGCTCACAGCAAAAAAAAACTACATTGGCAAACTCCAACAACAATGTGCCTTTACAGAAACCCCTTTAATCCATTCTGTATAAACCACAGACTTTACTGTGAACAATTTCCAGTCCAACTCTCTACAGAAGAAATAGTGCCTATAAACCTGTTTGCTTGCGGTTGGTGGATTATCCAGAGAACACTATTTCTGGAAGGAGAGATGCTGCTGAACTTTTAAAAATGTCACTTTTATGTGCTGGGAGCTCAACAAGCAAAATTGCTTCCGCTTCCATTGTATTGGCAAAGTCTCAGAGGTGGATATCTCAAAACCTGGGCGAGTAAAACCCAAACTATCTGCATGAGATAACAGGAGAGGAAGGTGATGTAATGTTACATTCACACACATCTTTTGGACTATATTCCACACCAAACCTCACACTGTGAACGTCTGCGTATGCTCAATATTTTGCACGTTCCTCGATAAACTGCACTTTCAAACAGATATATTGTACATATTGTTTAATAAAGTGCCACCGGTGCTGCAGCTGCAAACGTGCATGGAGGAGACTCTGCTGTGGCGACTGTTGACTGAAGCGCCCTCGGCTTCCGGCGGCTCTCTGAGGGATTTAGCCTCTTTTTAAGGACAGCTCTGCTTAGTTAACATGGAAATAGCCCCCAGAAAAAGGTGAACAACTTACACCTTCACAGCCAACGCGGAGATAACGGCTGCGACCTACTTCCTCAACTTTTGAAATGAAGTCCACGCTCCATTAGACTTCTAATGGCTGACCACAGTGGGGCACTTTAGGACGCAGGACTCATAATCACTAAATATTCACCCATCAAAAGAGGCATAGAGAGGACACATGTCAGGGCTAGGAGCTGAACGTTATTAACTGCTCATCCCGAACAAGGAAAGGGGTTGTCGTCTTTTATACGCGGCCCAGAAAAGCCTTTCGGCTGCTTGGCTGCTTACGGCTCGGAGACTTTCACTCCTTTATAAACCACACTCAGCCAGACCACAGAACAAATAATGTGTTTTGTGAAAGAGCAGCTCCAAATCTAATCTCGTGGTTCAGTAGTTATGCTACACTGGCCATGTAGCTGCATTACACGTAACGCTTCGAGCCTCCTTCTTTATTCTCGTCCGGGGCAGAGCTGAAATGCTGCTGCAAAAGCTCCAGATGTTGACGTCGGCTCCGTCAACAAAACAGACAAGAGATGGAAGATAACAGGGCATTAAACCACTTCAATATATCCCTGGATATCTATCAAAGTTGGTCTTTTTACTAGCAGCAGGCTGGACGCCAAGAGGGGAAAAATGCAAATCGTTCCTTGGAAAAAGAAACTGTTGTCATTGAAGTAACAGGATTGTGTGTCTACGTGTATGTGTGTGTGTGTGTGTGTGTGTGTGTGTGTGTGTAATCCAAAGCCACAAACCCATATCCATGACCACAGATTATGTTATAAATAAGTGTGTCTGAGCGCGTGCAAGTGGATGTTTGATTACGCTGTCACAACCCTGGACATGGCAGTACATTTCAATCTCATTCCTCCGCAGATCTGCTCGGAGCCGGAATTGACTATCAGCTTAAGTTGCCTTCCACCGTATATTTGAAGTTTCTGTTTATGGCGGCTCTGGAAATGAAAACTGACAAAATATCCTTGTGCTGGAGGACACAGAAACTCAAGAACACACTTGCATACACAGAGTAATTCCCTCTCTTTGTCCTCCCACCGTGGAGATGGATCTACAGTATCTGACTATTTATATGGATCTTTGTCTCTTTCTCTAAACACTGTCAAAATAAGATGATGCACAAAAAATCTAACCCATAGTTATATACTTAAGTAAATCATCATAACATACCGATAGCGATGAACACATAAAAAAAAGTTAATATAAAGGCAGGCCTTATAATATATAAAATGATGTTTCTTTTCAAATAATTATGCTTCACATGTTTGTTAATTCAGTATAAACAAACGCATTTAAGCAAGATTTCTGCATTAGCAAGAATCCACTTTATATGTTCCACCTTTGAAAATATGATCATATTCAAATGCTGTGGTGGGATTCTTTTGATGTCTTTTTCTCAATTATACATATTCACTCTCCCACTCACTCACTCACTCACTCACTCACTCACACCTCCTCTCCCTCATTCCCTTTCATCTGTGTCTCAGCTTTTCCTCTCTGACCCACCACTCTATCATCACCACATCACGCTGAGGAAACCAGCAGCCATTTAGCCCTGCCTATAAGCCGACTCCAACATGCTGGTTTTACCAGGTAAACACATAAAGATCATAGTGGACTGGATGCCGCGTCTTGAAAGGAAGCAGATCCGATTACATACGACCCCTGATCCTCTACGACTCTCCCGGCCGGCTGCCTCACATTTCGACATTCACTCGCCTCATCGACCCTCACAGAGGGCCCGGGATTCGTTTGGTGTTAGTTTAGTCCGAGGAATCAGCAAACAGCACTGAGAGATCAATTCAACTCTGAGTGTAATGACTATTGATTCTGTAGGAGCGGAGAGACATTTAGAGAGATTTAGATAAAATAATGCTTTTTTCGTTCTCGTGCTACGTTGAGCTTCGATGCTGCTGTCGGGCGAGCCGGGAAAGAGGGCTTGATGTGCATCTCAAGTACACGTGCACATTACATGCACATGCATGGGAATTAGGACGGGTGAAAAAAAAAAAAACATACGTATAAAAAAGTGAGAAATATATTTGTTTCAGCAACTTTCTGTTATACACACACCTTGCTCCTTCTACTTTCGACAAAGCATTCTGCCACGCACCTTTACTCCACCCGAACCCCTGTGGGTCCTCCTCTGTGTGCACCCCCTGGAGTGTATCTGGGTCTCTTGTATTTGTGTATCGACCTTGTTTTTGTTTCAGCTCTGAAATCTGAATATCGGGCAGCAACAAGTCCCACTATTAACATCCTTCTTCCTCTGTGGTGCATCGGGCCACAGCACCCACAGGACCACCGCCGGTCTCTTGAGCTCTGTGACCTTGCAGGAGCTCTTCATCTGTTTACTCTGGCTCAAATGAATGCGAGCAGCCAACGAATTAAAAGACCTAATCAACATTGTCAAAATAATCTAAATAATCAGCTGTGACATTCAACATAAAAATAAATAAATTTGACAAACATTTCAAAAAGGTCAACTGTGGTAAGTGGTGCTGTCATTTAATCATTTAATGTGAGATGGGGGAAGATTTTCCTCTTACTAGAACATCAGATAAGGTGAATACGAGAGTGCTGAAGAAAAAGAAAAATGCTGCCTGTTTGTTGTTGAAAGTCCTTTGTTGCGTGCCAGCCTTGCCCTTGACTGATTCTGTTGATGGTATTAAATTAACCTGGGATTTCCCAAATTTGACCAGTTGAAAGCACAGCGCGGAGTCGTGGTTTGAAAGGCGAGTCGGACTTTTTCTGCTGCGGTGCTTCCATCCCCGTTCTTCTCTGTATATTTCCTCTGATGTGTCATCACAGCCAAGAAATCCCTCATGTATTTAACGGTTGAAAGACCTTTCAGCTTCATGAGCTGTCCTCTTTCCCTCTGTGTCTCTTCTTTTTTACTATTTTCTTTTCACCCAGGTCTCTCGTTTTGTGTCTCCTACCTTTTTCTTACGAGTTTCTCACATTTTCTTAAAACCTTTCTCTGTATTTGTCTCACCCCAAGAGCAAAATCTGCAGATTTACCTGCTCTCAGAATTGTGTGTGTGTGTGTGTGTGTGTGTGTGTGTGTGTGTGTGTGTGTGTGTTGCCCTGACAAGCTTTGTTAGGTCATGAATCTTTTACCCTTACCAGTCAGCACAAATCCCTCTGACACACACACACACACACACACACCTGGCAAGACAAACAGCTCCTGGCGCTGTGTTGCGCTTTAGTGATCCGCTATATGTTAACTTTGTTAGAGAGGCTCGTAAAAAATACAAAAAGAGAATGAATGAGCTGGAAGGGTAAAATATAAAAAAAAAGAGATGCAAAGACAGAGATGGGGATGGAGAGCCCAAAATGTGGAGGAGAGAGAGAGAAATTGTGTGCACTGAAGGAGAGAGGAGGAGGGAAGAACGAGAGGAGGAGGAGGAGGAGGAGAGCAGGACAGGAAAGAAAGGTGTGAGCTTATCTCACTGGCCAGGCTTCAGCGAGGTCACTCTGCAGACTGACTGAGGAAGGAGGACGTACACAGGAAGGAGGTGTAGTCACTCAGAATGACTCAGAGGAGAGAGTGAGGGTTTAAAAAAAATGACACAAATTCACTACAGAATATGATGAACGTCTCATGGAAAAAGGACTAAAATACAAACTGTGCTACAAAGGTTGAATGCTAAGTTGTGACTTTCAATCTTTTGGTTGCTGAGTTTTCAGTTATGTTTAACATGATGCGGAGTCATAAAACAGAATAAAGCATGATTCATGTGTTTATGGTTTTTATGTTTAGGGAATGACAGCACTATGTTAAGGTGAGGGAAATATTGCGGTCTTGGTTTAATGCTGAAAAAGTCCACGAGGAATTGAAGCTAGAGAAAATTTATCAGAGACAGAGTTGCAGAACAAGAATTATGACAATAAACTGCGTGCCAAACAGAGGAAAACAGTGTAGCCTTTGTGGCTGATGAATACTGGCATTCAATCTAAAACAATTCATTTTTTTCGAAGGTGTTTGTAAAGGCAATGTAATGTATTTACTTCAAAGTGTTTTCATTAAGGGTTTACATTATGTTGTCAGACCCTGAAAGCAGCCTCGCCTGAATGATACCGATGGAGTTTTTCTTAAAAACCCTCCAGGGGGGAAAAAAGTGTATTTAACTGAATACCTCCACTTCTGTTTGAGCCCCAAATAATAATGTAAAATAATCCCACCTTTTCCACTTGTGCAGTTTCCTGTCTTTCCACAAAGAAGTGGAATCGTTCTAGTTGAGGGAATAATGAACAAGGAATAATAAATAATGAGAAAGTGATGCCATCTGCCTTCCCCGGCTGTACGTACTGTAGCTGTTGCTGCTCTGCATTGTTGTCTATTCAGGTAACATGTTGGTGAAGAAAGGGTTACATGTGCTGGTTCTGCAACAGATTTCTCCCTGTAATTGGTGAAATCTTGACTTCAGAAAGAAGTCTTTCTTCTTTCAGTCAGAAGGACTGAAACAAACGTGGCTGGTGATTTAGTGGGAAAAGGGAATTTTTCGACCGTTAAAGTCATTGTGCTGGAGATGCCTCCAAGTTATGTCCCGTCAAATCATCAGTTTGAGGCAGAAAAAAGCTACTTCTCATCCGTGGTAAAATGCCCCGAGTAGGAGTTTCCTCACATTATTCGTATGTTATGAATTCAAGTCTTTCTTTGTGATTTGTTTTCCCGTGCGTCATTACCCCCCTCCCATGTTACCTGTCACTGTACGCCGTCAAAACCTGAGGAAATACCACAAACAATAACAACTCGCCTCCCACTTTTATTTTAGATACAGCTGAGAGAGATTAAAAACATCCAAATGATCCTAATGCCAAATAGTTTGGGCCCGAAGAATAAAAAAAAATGGCAAAAAGACACTCTGACAGCTTCACATGGGGGAGTCCTGAGTAAACAAACGCTGATCCAGAAAACGCTGATCCAGCCTTTGCCAGGTTCCCTCGGTGCAATTGCTCCCCTCCTCTCTTCATCTGTTCATTAAGGTCAACCTGATTTTTCGGTGAGACTGGGGAGAGACTGTGAGTAAGAGGAGGGAGATGAGATGTAAGAGGATTTGGAGCTAATTAGGGGAGTAGGAGGCGAGTGAAGAAACAGATGAGAGCGGGAGAAGGAGAAGGGAACCATGAGGAAATGGGGGGGAAAAGGGAAGAGAGATAGTCACCGAAAAAGAAAGAGTGGGCAGGTGAATTTGCTCAGTTAGCTCCCTGGTGTTTAATATCGCTCTCCCACTCTTCCCCCCACCTTTGCCGTCATCCTCACCCTTACTTCCACCTCCCCCGTCCATTTATCCTCCTCTCCATCTCTCTTTCATATCACCTCTTTCTTCCCACTTTCTTCTACCCCTCCATCCCTCTGCTCCTCCTCCTTACCCTCACTGTTTCTCTCAGTCGACTGATTTTCTCTGTTTCACACCTCTGCTATCAGAGGGGACTGGCCAGATGGATGCAGGTGTGTGTGTGTGTGTGTGTGTGTGTGTGTGTGTGTGTGTGTGTGTGTGAGGCTGTAAGAAGGCAGTGCTGCAGAGGCAGAAGAGCATGACTAATCCTCATGACACACACACACACACGCACACACACACCAAAGTTGGCACTCGCATAAACACCATTTTCCCGGTTGTGCTGACCTGCCAGTGTACTTAGCTCATGCCCAGGTAATTTTTCATTCAAATTGACCAGGTGCATAAAGATGGCAGCCTCTTGAAAAGGCAGTTTTCAGTCCTGCCGGCACATCCGCACAATACATTTCCAGCATTTTTCTCCAAATGTGCGAAGTAGACGTGAACACATGGCACTTTGAAGGATTCCAGTTTTGAGTTTTATGAAATTTCCCCCTAATTACCAGCTTGTCGTTATATTTCATTTTTGCTGACATAATAGATACCTCTGGGCTATATTAGAAAGAAAATAAAGGGTGAGTAAAACCTTAGTCATACTGCATCGTGGGTGCAGTCAGTAAAACTGCGCAAGATACACACAGCATACCTTCCAACCTACATACAGTGTCGTACAAGACGTCAGACTGGCTTCTCCTCCACACCTCTTACGAGGCTGGAAACTGGTCTGCAGTAAGTAGCCTACAGTACATCCCTAAGTAATCCATAATGGACAGCATATTTACATTTTTCTCATTTCAGGGACTATATGGTCTTTAAATCCAAACATCCTTGTTGTCACAACCTTTACTTTGGTTTCTGGCTTAGACAGAGTTTCTTCTAAGGAAATAACATGTTTCAAATTCCTACTTTTGGGTCTAAAGCTTATTGATGCCCAATAATGAACATGTATCAATTTCCTGATGAGCAATCTTACGTCAACCCAGGAAAATGTATTGTTCAGCTGACTGTTGCGATGGCCAGGTGGGTCGGCAGGTTGTTCTTGTTTCTGCCGTTCTCAGACATTGTCAGACAGCAGGCAGCCAGACCCCCCCAGATCTCGTTAAATTCAGAGTATTTCAAATCAAAAGTTTTCGCTCAAAAGTTTATTTCTTTCAAAGTTGCTGGATTTTAAAGGCCTTCGGTGCAGCAGAGGTACGTGTGCCCACATCGACGCCGCGGAGCAAAGAGGACGAGGCAACAAGAGAAGTGACTTCAAGAGATCAGAATTATCTGTAAAAATGTAGCGTTGCAGTCACTGATACACCCTACATCTGTCACTGAGGTGAGCTCAATTCAGCTCGGTTCAGTTCAGCTTGATTCAGCTCAGTTTGGTTAACTGTAGTTCTGTTCATCAGTGTGAATCCGTGTTGTTGATGTCGCTAAACTCATCTAGTTGTGAAGTGTAGCAGAATCAATTACATGGCTAGATGCTCCCAATTAGACTAGGCTGATCAATGTCAGCCAAGATCACTGCATAATCTCTCTCTCTCTCACACACACACACACACACACACACACACACAAACATAGACTGCATAGATGATTTGATAATTAAATCAATCTGAACAACTAGAGCTGCACTAATGAAGCAATGAACTCAGATGAATTTCATCTGAGATCATTGAGGGAGAGAAGAAATGTGTGTGTGTGTGTGTGTTTGTAAGACGTGTGTATGTGTGTGACAGATTGTTTTTTTGATTATCAGGTCGCATTTAGATGACATAGCACTTTTCCCCATGCAGTGTAATAGTGGGAGTCGTACAGTCAGACTGGTCGACTGGGATATATCTTTGATAGGAGAAATCAACCACCACCTTGAATGTTCCGGCCAGCTCTCGTTTATGAGTTCACCCCAGAAAACCTCATTAAGCCAAAGGCTCGAGAGACATAATTTTGTCTCTCATTGTCCAGCCCAATGTCTTTGTTCAACTTGATCAGAGTGACAATTCAGGTTGTTCGTCTGGTCACAGTGGAGGGCCACTGATGAAAACATAAAACATGTCTTCTAACAGAAGGGACATCTCTGATGAGTTCAGGGGCAATTAAAACCAGGTGTGACGACTGACTCACAGCAGGAGGACAACAATGTTCTTAATGACTCTGCTGACATGTACATTTATAAAAATAAGCCATCTCCTAAGCCATCACTTGTCGTGACTCAAATGCGTCTGGTGAGACTTACCTTTCCACCCTGATGTAGACCCAACCCATAGTGTCTTTGTCTATTTATGCCAATCTTGAACACTTCCATGCTTTTGACCCTTCAATATGAGGGTGCATGTCCATGAGCAGTTGAATCAATTTTCCCTTCATAGACTGTTTTAATCATTTTAGAGTCCTGAAAATAGTAAAACCATGCAGTATTTCACAAGCACAGACAAAATACGTTTCTACTTTTTGAGAAAAGTATGGGGTCAGTTCAGTCTCATTAATAATGAATGCACAGAGAAGGATTCACAAATGTATTTTGTTATTTATATATAAATGACTCTCTTCTCACAAATACATTTCGTTTGAAATAAATGTCATATAAATCCATAAATATATGAATTAAAAAAATATTTGCAATTTTCATCAAAAATGTATGTTGTTACATTTATATACAAACTGTTAAACTTTAATTAACAAGACGCTTTTCATTTGTGAACTTGTTTGCATTTGCTCTCTGTAGCCAATCAGATGCCTCCCTCGTTTTCAGCCAATCACATGACTGCATTCCCACCCCACGAGGGGCACTTCACCATGGCCACAGCACAGTTTTTTCTCTGCGCATTTTGCGTTGCTTTTCGGTAAAAGAAATAAGAACAAAAAGTATTTCATAAAGTGATTTTATTCTCTCTCTAGCCAATGTTAGTTTATTTGTAGCTAGCTAAATCCATTAGCTAGCTAACGTTAGCTAGCTCTTATAGTCAGCACTTTGAAACCAATGTAGTAAGCAATTTACCTATTAGTTATTATGGTTTGCTTGTAACTTATTTTTGCAGCCATTAACAACAGGTAAGCTTTAGCAAGCAAATTACCGATATGGTTATGTTTTCTGATGTTAGTAGGATCATATTATGCTAGCTAAGTTAGCTTATGATCCGTTGTCTAAAAGCATTATGGCTAACTAGTTAGCTAACGCAAATGCGCCAAATGCGCAGAGAAAAAGCTGTGCTCTTGCCATGGTGAGGTACCCCTCGTGGGAATGCATTTATATTACATTTATTTAAAACGAAATGTATTTGTGAGAAGAGAGTCATTTATATATAAATCACAAAATACATTTGTGAATCCGTCTCTGTGCATTCATTATTAATGAGACTGAACTGACCCCATAGAAAAGAGCCATTTATAACCACATTTATAAAGGTAGTAGTCCATTCTAATAGATATGCGTGTATCTGTCACCGAACCTCGTCGTCCGTGTCTATATCACGGAACCTCGCCGTCCGTGTCTATATCACGGAATCTCGCCGTCCGTGTCTATATCACGGAACCTCGCCGTCCGTGTCTATATCAGGGAACCTCGCAGTCCGTGTCTATAACCTCGCCGTCCGTGTCTATATCACGGAACCTCGCTGTCCGTGTGTATGTCACAGAATCTCGCTAAGGGAACAGAATTGAACTGACGTTTTATGATGACAGGACAACAAGCTGAGCCTTCAACAACTGTGAGGGTCAGGGTGATATATTTGGTGTTGAAAATGAACTAAATATTGCTTCAAATGTGGCGTTTCCAAGTCAGAAAGCACGTCCATCGAGTGACATCTGTACGGGGCATTCCGTGTGTAGACCACGGGAGGTCAGTGGCATTGTTTTGCGTTACCGTGATTTGCTTCGTCATTTCACAGAATTTTGGGTGTTTCCGTAATATTGTCACGGCCTTTGAGTTAAGGGGCCGTGGCCATTTCGCGGATATCTGTGAGACCAGGTTGGCTATTTTGTGTATGGACTTCTGTACATGTGTGTATACTCTGATCTTACTCTGGTGACAGTTTGATGAAGCCAACAGTGATGAAGTCACTTGCCTGGCTATGCTCCAACTCCGTGGGATGCCTCCGGTGTGTGTGTGTGTGTGTGTGTGTGTGTGAGAAAGAGAGAGAGAGAGGTTGTGTTAATTGCTAATCACCAATGTGGGTTTGCTTTCTTTAACATGCTGCTTCAGACCAGAAAAAAAATAAAAATCCTGATTAATGACATGATCCGTCACCCCGGCGATATAATGATTAACGACATGATTCATCACCATGGCAATACGATGGAAATAAAGCCATTAATTCTACTGATCAGATGACAGAGGGGTGGTGATGGGGGCGAACGAGACAGACAGGAAGGGTGTAACTTAGGAAAATGTAAAGAGGGACAAGTGGAGAGTAAGAAATCTTGTATGTGATGAATGGAATAGAAGGGAAAAGAAACATGGAGAACATGTGAAGACGTGATGAAATAAAGAAGTAAATTCAGTTTGAGGAGACGATAAAATAAAAGGAAAGACAGATAAATAGAGGACTGGAGGTTTTTAATTGCAAATGTCAGTCTCTCTCTCTCTCTCTCTCTCTCTACTCAGACTCGAGACAGGACGTCACATTACCAACTGTGTCGTCTCTGCAGACATGAAGGGGAAGAGAAACGGTGGGAATGTCATTGTTAACGGCAGACTGATTCAGTCAGCCCTCTCAGACTCAAGTCAACTGCTTTTATCTTGGTTGGTGTGCTCTTTAACTGTCTGCAGGGGCTAATAATAATAATCTACACAGATTGTGAAAGAAAGTGTTTTAGTAAAAAAAAGTTTGGATTACACCATTAACATTACTAATACAAGATAACGGACAAGATAATGAGTAGTGAGCATGTAATGGACTGAAGCCTGTGCCTTTTCAGTTCCTTCGGTTACTTATTCAGCTGTGCCAGTGGATAAATCTAAAGTTCAGATGAAATACACAACATTATGTGTTTAAATTGTGTCATTCAACACTGTTATTTGAGGAAAATATCAGAGAGTCTCTCCGTGTTTGTCTTGGATTGACAGCAGTCTGAGAGCTGTGTTATGTGAATGAGAGATGACCTAAATCAACTGGTTCTGTATCTTTATCTCCGGGCAGACAGTGAGCTGTTAGCTCCATTGAAGAGTGAGGACCATGCAAGACCAAAGTGTTATATGCAGGTACGTTTGTATGCCGTTCATTAGTTGTTAAGCTTTAATCTGCTGGAATGAACAAAATCTCCTTTTTTACATCAAGGTTGGATTTTGACATGGACTTGTTTTGTTTTTTTTTCATTCAGGGACACAAAACACAGACACAAAAACAGAAAAAAAAATTATATCTGCATGAGCAGTAAGCCCTCCCTCCATTATTTAAAGTGAACAGGCATGACCTGCATTTTGAAAATTCTGACACTGAATCCATAATAAATAAACGTACCATACAGTATAGTGTCTGCGACTCGCTGTGTGCAGCCTGAAGGGAGTTTCACCGGATTCAGTGGATAGATGTTGTATATCACAGACTTAATACAATCGTATTAAAACATCAAAGAGTTTCAAAGAGTTTCATCAGTGCCGTTTTCAATGGAAACATTCTCTCGGCCTAAATAAGGAATCGCAGTTTTCATTATTATTGGTTTTAGTGGGTTTTCTAGTGTGTGTGTGTGTGTGTGTGTGTGTGTGTTCATGAGTGTGCACACATTTTGTGATTGATATGAAACCAGATCGTTTTGTTGTTTGCTGACAGGTGGCTCTGAAGGACAAGGGACGCGTGTGTGTGTGTGTGTGTGTGTGTGTGTGTGTGTGTGTGTGTGTGTGTGTGTGTGTGTGTGTGGTGTCATCACACCTACCTCTGTACATCCTCAGTTATGTCTTTCAGGAGGGCAGCTGGTGTATTAGTTGTTATTCTTTCTCCTCCTGGACCTCAGAGACATACAGCGACTTATTCCTGACACATACACTTTGATCACCAAACAAGTGTGTGTGTCTGTGTGTGTGTGTGTGTGTGTGTGTGTGTGTGTGTTTAGTTTTCTGATATGATGCAACACTAGTTTTTATGGTCCAATAAACACTCTTAGGGTGCTAAAGCTTTAGCAGGCATCTTTGCGATCTAATTAAATACTGGACGCACAGCGCTGAAACTGCCATCAGCCCTTTTTGTTACACAACGGTAAGTTAATCAAGAGGCTCATTTGGCAAGTAATCAGTGTTTGCCTTTGAATACACAGAAGATTGTGGAAAGAGAATCGGTTGTATTTGTCTTGTTTTCTCCCTCTCTCTCTCTCTGTTGTTATTCTTTTATCCTCCTGTGTTTCATGTTCTCCCCTCCTCTTTTCTTTGTAATTTCCTTTCTTTTCAAATTTTCTTCTCTACTCGTGTCTCACCCACCCCATCCCCTTCCCTTTATTCTCTAACCTATTATTGTCTTGTTTCTCCCAAAAAAGTGGACGTAGTCATCGTCACCCATTGGCCCTTTAGGATCCTGTATTGAAGCCTCGAGCTCGGCATTTCGCCCGTTGTCATCTTGAATTCTGGCTCTCGCCATCTTGGAATCTTTTCAACCAGGGAACTGAATAGGCTATATTTGGAATGCAGAGGAGCGACAGGTGGATCTGACCAACACACATTACTGCATCTGGCTCTGTCCGGCTTATGACTCAAAGCTGTTAACAAAGCCAGCTTCAATAATTCTAAGTTACCTTTATGGCTAAGGGTTGAAGTAATCTTAGTAGCTAATTGCATTGGTAGTGTGTTAGTGTGGTAACGTTGTAGCGTCGTAGCCTGCTAACATGCTAACATGGCAGCATGGTAATGTGGTAGCATGGTAGTATGGTAGCATAGTTATGTGGTAGCATGGTAGTGTTGTAGCATGGTAGTGTGGTAGCATGGTTACGTGGTAGCATGGTAGTGTGGTAGCATAGTTATGTGGTAGCATGGTAGTGTGGTAGCATAGTTATGTGGTAGCATGGTAGTGTGGTAGTTATGTGGTAGCATGGTAGTGTGGTACCATAGTTATGTGGTAGCATGGTAGTGTGGTAGTTATGTGGTAGCATGGTAGTGTGTGAGCAAAGTTATGTGGTAACGTTGTAGCGTGATAACTTTGTCATTGACTTATCAGACTTCTTTTTTCCAACCAGAGGTGTCACCCCCTGATGGCCAGTAGAGAGAATGCAAGTTAAAGGCACTTCAGCGTTGCACTTTTCAGAACCAGAGGTTGCAGTCTGGTTTCTCTTTTTCATTTCCTGTCTACTCGGCTCTCCCCTCCTCACTTTCCTTTCACTTCTCTCCTCTTTTCGTTGCCATTTATTTCCTTTGTTTAACTTCCCTATCCTATTTGTTCCTCTCCTTTTTTCCTCTTCCCCTTTCATTGTCATCATCTCTGCTATTGTTTCCTTGCAGGACTTACTTAGGTCTTCTCCCCTCTCATATAATCTTCACCACCACAGGTTCTGAGTGCAGTAACAGCTGGAGCAAATATTGCCAACACAAGCGAAACACTCTTATTGGGGCGTTTCTGAGTGTGTTTGTGAACGAGAGAGTGAAAGAAAGAGAGAGAGACATTAAGAGCGAACATATGAATGTGAGTCTGCCAATGTCCCTTGTGTGTGTGTGTGTGTGTGTGTGTGTGTGCGTGTGTCTGTGTGTGTGTGTGTGTGTGTGTGTGTCTGTGTGTGTGTGTGTGTGTGTGTGTGTGTGTGTGTGTGTGTGTGTGTGTGTGTGTGTGTGTGTGCGCGTGTCTGTCTGTGTGTGTGTGTGTGTGTGTGTGTGTGTGTGTGTGAGTACTGACCCACTTTGTCTGCCATGCAGCAGCAGCTTGTGCAACAGAGCAGGATGTGCATTTTTTAACAGCAACAGTCTCCTGTGCTCTGAACAGACGCACCATGACAAAAAAAGATGTTTCACATACATGCAAAAAATACCTGCACATTAACATATACCATTTGAGCATGTACAAAATTTGACTGTACAGTTTGCTTTCCCCTACACTTTTATATCTTTCTATGTTTAATTTTTGAATGCATTTTCTTCCAAATCTTATTTGTAGTCATATTCCTATATTTGTATATACTATATACTTTGTTACACCCCAGCCTTTTAGTCCATGCATTCTTACCATGAATATAGTTTGACAAGAAGTATCCGACTGTATAAAGCATCTGTAATTGTTTTGTAAATAGTTTATGAATGCTTGATAACCCAACTTGGGTGTAATCATATAATGATCAGCATGTTGTGGTACTTTTCAGGCTGGTTTTAGTGTCGTTTCTGAGGCAGGCAGAGAGGCATGACACAGAACGCTGCAGCAGCACTTAAGTGGATTAAATGAAAAACTGAATGACTTTAATATTTAAAGCCGCTGCTACAGTTTGTAAAAATAAATACTTTAACACTCAGTGCCATCTTGTACGTGATCACACTTTCTTCATGCTCCCATCACTGTGTTAGTCTTCCAATCTGCATTTTTCTCTCCGGTGCTTTTTTAGCGTGATGCGTGCCAAAGTAAAGTACATGAAAGCAACCATTCACTCCTAGCGCTACAGAAGCCCATGTCTAACCCTGGGGAAAAGAACAAGGAACAAAAATGAAAATACCCATGGATGTATCGCACTGGACATCTGATCTTTTAATATTTTACGTAAACTTTGTTTATACAATGTCTTGAGAAGCAAAAGGACAAATGCTTTACAACAGAAAAACTAAATAAAAAAAACAAGTAAGAACAGGGAATAACATATATTTAATAATATAATATGATATAACTTTTAACAAAAACATTTTAATACATTTTAAGGCCTTGTTTTTCACTGTTTGTTTTCCAGGTGGAAGATATTGCATAGCAATAGTACAATAAACGCATGCAGATAAATTAACAAAGATGCATCCACAATATACCATAATACATGCACATTTACATACATGCATATATATATATATATATATATACATATTTGTGCTGTATGAACATACATGCACACACACACACACACACACACACACACACACACACACACACACACACACACACACACACACACACACACACACACACACACACACACAGACACACACAGCAATCGAACACACACACATGCTCGAGGAAATGAGCTAATCACACAGTGAGTCATCAAATGAGGATTACTCTGCTGCTCTCTTCTCCTCCTCCACCCCAGTAATGGTAGTATCATGTATATTCTATGAGAGATAAAAACAATAGGCCAATTGGGGTGACTTTTTACGTGTGTGTGTGTGTGTGTGTGTCTGTGTGTATGTGTGTGTGTGTGTGTGGGTGTGTGTGTAGGGGAGAGAGAGAAGGCATGGAGGCAAACAGAAGGCTAATGGTTTTCCTTTAATAAACCACTGTACCGCTCTCAGTCGATTCGCCTTCACACGCAAACAGACAGCCATGACTAAGATTAGCCTGAGGATGAACACAACAATAAACACAGAGGAGAGGAGAGGAAGGAGAGAGGAGGAGACGAGAGAGGAGGAGAGGAGGAGGAGAGGATAGTGTGGACAGACCATCAGATACCCTGTAATTTCATATCCTTGCATCATTCATCTCTCCTGTCCAGGGAGCTCTATGTATGTTTGTGTGTGTGTGTGTGTGTGTGTGTGTGTGTGTGTGTGTGTGTGTGTTACATTTTTGCTCACGTCTAATCATATTATTGCATGCATGCATGTGTGCACCCCATCATTATTTCCTAGGTTTTCTCATCCCCCTTGTCTCCATCACACCTTCTGAAAAATGTGAAACATGTTATTTGTTTCTGTGTACAGGATCTGTTGCACTTTTGCTCTGTTTCTGGCACACAGACACACATGTTGTCCACTTATCATAACTGATAGGAATATGTATTGAATAGGATAGGAATAGCTACATATAACCAGCTGTTTGCAGTGGATGTTTTCAGCATTTAGTTCATCTCATACCTGATTCTAAAGGCTGTCAGCTAACCACTGGATGAAAAGATCAAGCTGCTTCGGTTTTCCTTTTATTCTTCCATGACATGCGCTTTAACTGGTAGTGCTGTGGTGTTGTCTAAGGCTAATGGTTTTCATAATATTCATACTTATATCAGTGATGAGAGATAACTGGGCACATCAATGGGAAAGTAACCATTTTATTAGAGGCTGTAGGCTAAACAGCTGTCCAAAACATTCATTTAAATAGAAAACGATTCGATAGGTTGAATATTTTTAAGGTTCCTCCTTGAATTTAACGTTACAAGAAGCTCTTGAACCCAAGTATACAAGTCACAGTGATTAAATAATGAAATTGGGTTTCTTCTAGTTATTTCCTCTCGTGCTGAGATTTTTTTGGGAGGAATGTCCGTGTTACTGAAGATAGCTTGGGTCTGGTTGGGAACCATTGCTTTTGAGGGCCTGTAAAGCCCAGTGAGACAGTCCTTTTTTTTTTAAATATAGCAAAGTAGTGTCAGTTACATCTGAAGTCGTGCAAAAATGCATTGAAACATTAACATACTACATTTCATCCACAGAAGGGCTCAACGTTTAGTGTCATTATATCAAGATTTTAAACTGAAACGTTTTTTCTTAAACTCAGCTTAATTATATCCTTATGTCAAGATATTGCTCTATCTATAATCTATTATCCTAACAACAGTGTGCACACTGTGTGTGTTGATGTATGAGATGTTAGGAAAGGAAGCACTTCTGAATTGTGCTGTTCAGGTAAATTAGACACCAGTTTCTCATATCTGTTCTCCAGAGACGGCTGCAATACTGTCACAGCAGCGTAGCTGGCTTATTACAGCTATGGCTTTATCGATCCACACACACACACACACACACACACACACACACACACACACACACACACACACACACACACACACACACACACACACACACACACACACACACACACAGGAATATGCTTGCATCTTGCACTCAGAGAGACAACACCTGCATGCCACAAAGTTATGCTCAGGAGCAGAAAGACACACACACACACACACACACACGCTGTGTGCGACACGTGGAAATGCAGATATAAAAGTTGATTGGGTCCACACATTTTTGCCACACACACACACACACACACACACACACACACACACACACACACACACACACACACACACACACACACACACACACACATACACACACACACACACCTTAGGTCATTAAGGACTCCTACTACTGTGTCCTGTAAGCAATTTAGTTCCCTGGTGGACTGGTAATATACCGCTGTGTGTGTGTGCGTGTAGATGTGTGTGTCAGCGTGTCAGCTGTTTTGTGCCTGTTAAGCCAGAGTTACAGTTTCTCAGCTGGCTTGGGAACAGTTTGTTAGCTAGCTTAGGGACGAGGATGTGCTGAAAAATCATTACACAGGAAATTGGTTAAAGGGAGGTTTCAGGTTTGGGTTTTTTCCCCCCTCCTTTACTTCCCATTTTAGTTCTGTATTAGTCATTTCTTAATACTGCTTTGAATTATTCTCCTGATTCCTTTATCAGGTTTTAATATTTTTTTATTATGGGCTATTTATAGTCTTTTCTATCTTGTTATATGTTTTCAGAGATGTAATCTATTCTACTGCTTATGTCTCTTTCTAGTTGTTCACTCGAGGTTACTAAATGCTGATTTAACTAAAATGCAGTTGCATTATCTCTTGATGCTGTAAAATTGATTTGAACTCTCTTTTCACGTAAGCAAACAAGCTAACTTTATTGAAATAGCAATTTACAAACTGGGGGTTACAGGGTGCTTTTTAAAAATAAGAAAGATAAAAGAGACAGAAGAAAATATTTTCAGACAAGGAGAAATAAGTGCACAGCCTCCAAACTAAACATTTAGAAAATAAAGTGAAAAAACAACAACATAAGAAAACGTTTTAGGAGCAATAAGCAGCCCTGACCCTGAAACAGCCAGAAGTCCCCATTAAGCCTAATTGTCACCTCAGTTTGGCAGCAATGGCTGACTTAATATTGTGTCACCACCATTGTCAGTTGACATGTTATTTTACATGACTGGTGTTGAGGCTGCATGAAAGCTTAGAAATCTGTACTGTATTTTTCTCATAAAATGAGAAAGTTTTAATTTTCCCTCAAAATTCGGCCTTTTTTTCTGGATAAGATGTGAATTAACAAATACACAAAGTATATATTTTATATAAAAGATTACATAAATGTGGGGTCTCTTAAGTGGTGTCCCGATTTTGTGACTTCATTTAATTGATAGTGACCTGAAAGTGCACCTAAAAGACAAACAGTGACACACATTTTCACTTTCTATGAGTTTCGCTCTACTTAGAGCCGTTTTACATGCTTCTTAACGACTGGTGCAATATGCAGGAGAGGAGAGGAAAAGTAGGTCTGTGGTGCTGCAATGCTTCTTAAAAAAAAAAAAAAAAAAAAAAATAGCTGACGGGGCAGAAAAGGTAGAACTCTGATCCATATTCATATTTCTGTTCATTTAACTAAGAACTCTCTACAACTGTGTATTCACACTGAAGAATCACTCGTTTTCAGGAGGATGTGAAGTCGGATTGCTTTTGCATAATTATAACGTGTGGTTAGCACACACACACACACAAACACACACACACACACACACACACACACACACACACACACACACACACACACACACACACACACACACCGGTGAGGTGTTTCTCGGTTGTACCACACACACACTCTCTACAGCCTTCTGCAGAAATTACACATTCAGTTTAAGGGCTCGTTTTTCATTAACCTTTATTTGTCTGGGTTAAGCTGGTTGAGCAAACGTGCTGTTTTTCATTACTTTCCGTTCACACACATTCACGCCGGTGAGCCTCGCTAAAAGAGAACCTGAGACATATTTATTTCAAGCAACAGTTCATTAATTTTGCTTATACCTTGAGGAAGTCTAAAACCCACAAGAGGATGAATTTGGTGATTTGAACAGATGAATTGCATCTCTGCTTTTTTATTTTAAAATTCTGAAAGCATCCACCCTTCCACTTCACAGCAGAAGGAAATGTGAGGAGCTCCGACCCTTAAAGCTTTCAGACCAATTATTGAGGCATTAGGTGGTGATTTTTCCTGCTTTCTCCTGAGTTTAATTACTTATGTGTGCATTCTTTTAAAGAAACCGCCGCACAGACAGTCCTAATGTGTTGAACCAAACCATGTTTTACTCTTAGCTGTGTCACTGTCCTGCATAATCACAGAAAAGCTTTTTTGGGCATCCCCTTAGTTACTGTTGCTACGCCCGTGAAGCTTTCTGTCCTTGCACGACATATGAAGTTTAAAACAATAACGGTGGCAGATGAACATATTTCTTAACAGTTTTTGGAGCAACGGGTCCTTGAATTCAGGCAGAGGTAGAAAAAAAAGACTAGCCCTTGACGGGTTAACTTTGTACGATGAAATGACGACTGTCACTGAAAGATTAGGTGGTTAGGTTAAGTGTAAATATGTGCTTAATATATTTAATATATATTATGCAAATCTCATGTCTAAAAAGACATGATATCACTTTGTCAACATAATATTCGTGTTGAGAATCCATGACAAAAACAACAGTTCTAAGTAATATTTTGGTGTAAATTATTTTCACAAAATATAAAAGATATGCAATTGGAGTAAACGTCGCACCTATGTAATGATACGTGACTCATATCCATATTTTTCTTTTACTTTTACTTTTTTATCTTTAACATACAAAACAAAGCGGCGCTTATTCTTTTCTGAAGCTCATAGCCAAGTAAACTCTTGCTGACTCATCATAAATCAAAGCGCTGCTGTGGCCTCTGAAGGAAACGGTAGCAGCGGTAGCCGCAGAGAGTTTTTGCCTCCGAGCAGATCAATAACATTGTAATGAATTGTACTCAAACACACGGAGGTATTTTTCATTATTTACGTTCCGAGTTGCCTTTTGAAGTGTAACGGAGTCTAGCGGAGAGCTAATTTCTCTGGTGGGAAGAGAAAGGCAACAAAGAAACGTTTCCAATGCTCTTCACTTATTTGAGTCTGGGTTAAAAGGAGAGAGGCAGAGAGGCAGAGGTTAGAGAGAGAGAGTGTCATGTGCAGAATCAGCAAAGTGTGTATGTGCAGGTGTGTTCTCACAGGTGTGTGTGTTTGTGTGTGTGTGTGTGTGTGTGTCAGAGGAGGCTCGAGGGGAAGTAGCACCAGTTTCCTGCTTCTTTCCGTCGCTTCCTAAAAAATCAATTCCAGCTGCAGCAGAGCGTCTTTCTCCTCCTCCTGTCCTTTCTCTTACTGTTCCTCCTCCTCTCTCTCTCTCTCTACCTTCATCCACACTCATCCTCTCTCTACATGTGGACCTTTTCACAGTTTTGATGCTTAACTTGAGTCTTTTTATGTAAACTTTCTGCTGCTGCAGTTCCTGATTTTGCTGTGAATCCTCTATTTACATAAACATCAACATAACAACAATACAAATATGTGGCAACGTGTTTGACTGTGTTTCTATTTAGGTCTGACTTTGCTGCAGACAGACCTCCTCAGCATCAAGTCCTGCTGTGGGCTGTTTCTTGAACACAGGTCAGAGGTCACGGGGGCTTTTGTGACAGGCAGCAGGGATTGAACCGAGGCAGGAATATGGAGTTTGCTGCAAAAAACATACACGTGTGGGTGGACTATGTAATATTTGTAAACTTAATTCCAACATGCTTTAATACTACAGCAGCACAGCGAGGTGGTGCGCACAAAAAAAAAAGGGTCAGATAATTTATGTATCGGTAGGATGTGGTAATGGCAGGTAGATTCACAGACATGATATGGATGATAGAGCAATAGACGTTTTACTATGTGAATAAATTGTAACTGACAAGTGTAATTTTTTTTCTACTTGCATTTATCAAACTCTTTTAGAAGCAATTTAGATCCCAACCAAGTCCATTCTTCCTCAATTGACACGCGCACACACATGAGCAGCACACACACACACACACACACACACACACACACACACACACACACACACACACACACACACACACACACGGTGAGGTGTATTGGCAACATACATCTTCATTAGTGTCCAGTCATATCTCTGTTCTGCTCACACTTTGTGGCTCCAGTTTCTTTGTTTCTCCCTCATGAATGTTAAAATCTCAGAGTATTAACACTCTGTCATATTTGGGCATAATGACTGAGAGATGCTCAGAGGATTGTTAAGTTATATTTCCAGTTAATCATAGTTATGCTCAGACAGAGAGAGAGAGAGACAGAGAGAGAGAGAGAGAGAGAGAGAGAGAGAGAGAGAGAGAGAGAGAGAGAGAGAGAGAGAGAGAGAGAGAGAGAGGGGAATAATGAAAAATAAGACTGTATTTCCATTAAATTGCAATGAGTGAAATTGATGGCAACAATATTTCCTGACTGATGTCGAGTTTGAAGGCAGATAGCTTCAGCCCCAAACAAAAGATGATCTTTGTAAATATGATCTTCCAAATCTTTTCAGCTCGATAAAAAATGATAGAAAGTTAACATAATTCCATATTTTCATATCTTGACATCATAATAAATCTATAGCTGTTTGGGTCCCTGGTGTTTTCTTCCTGAAATGGTTGTTGGCCTGGTGGATGGTGACCGTGAGTGGCCACGTCCTGTGCGTGTGATGTCACTCCTGAGATTAGCGGTTAGCCAGCTATTTGAACACCACCACAACGACCCGGGCCAATAAATTCAAGCAATTTGATGTAATCTGTGTGATTCCAGTCATTCTTCTCCACCGCCTCGTCGTTTTCTATGAACACTTCCTCGGATTCTGTTTAATCAGAAGCCGCTGTATTTAGCAGCCATTTATCAACTCAATGCTCTCTCCTACTGTTCACTGCTGCACACATTTCCTCTTTAACACAGCACAATGTCGTGAACTGAGCTCAGGCTCCTCTTGGATGGAGTCTTTACTCAGTCAACCGCAGGCTAACTAGCTAATTAGTTCCCGGGCTACCTGCTGTGTTTGCCCTTGAGGTACGGCAGCGGTGTAATACCAGGGAGTGGGTGCAGATTTTGGGCAATGAATGTGTGTTTTACTATACGTAAGTGCCTGTCAATGTGTGCACGGTTGAGTGTATAGCAATGCAAACTTCAGCCGAAAGAAGAAACTTATAGTTGAATTAACACCTCTCTGAAAAGTAAAAAAATAAATGGAACATCTGTTGTCGTAGTTAATAAAGTGGCCCAAGAGTTTAAACAAATTATACAGTGTGAGTTCATGTTTCTGCCACTTTAGTGGAACTTCACCTCCTGTCTGACTTATGTAAGCTGCAGTTAAACACATACAAACTAAATTTGAGCAATAACATCCAATCACAGTGATGGGATCAGCATCTATTCTAGAATGGAAATCTGTGAATGCACAATGTGTCGATGCAGCCTCTACTTCGAGAGAGTACATTATCCGATATAAGGGGGGACACTTATTAATTTATATCCTTCAAATGAGCAGAAATTAATAGCAAATTGATGTATTAGTGATCTGAAGTCTGAGAGAACAGCCACAACACGTAACAAGCTCATAGAGCATTTGTGATTAAAAAAAACAAGTGTCGTCAAGAGAGGACATTAAACACCTGATAGACAGCCACAAGAATATTTATAACATATTTGAAAGGATAATTCAAAATTCTACACATAGTCGGTATAGTTTTTATAAATATAATGACTTGACTTGATCATTTTAAATAAGGTTTCTTGTTTCCATTCATCTTATATCAACTTCCAAGATGGGAAATTTGTACATTGATCGTAGATGTCAACACAAGTTGGATTTATGATGTTTGCCAAATGTGTTATTGTTTTGTTGTTTTTTAAAAAAATGTGATTCATGTGAAATAGAATTTGAACTGCTGGTCTCTCAGTTCCATACTACTGTACTTTAAAGCAGATTTGGAGAATGTAGTGCATTCAGAAAAGTTACAAATGTGTCACAAAATGCATATAATTCACTATTTTCATTCCAGATGTCATTTATTCAATAGATTTCATGTGTAATTCAGTGTATTGGGTTTGTCAGTGATGTGGTTTAAAGCTACACGTAAACTGGGAGGATCCTATCAGTCATATTTCACTCTGCTGCTGTTTTGAAAAGCGCCACACTATATTTCTTATCATAGTTATAAGTGTTAAGCAAAGAAGGAACAGCTGACGTCAGTTTCTCATCCTCTTCTTTGTGTTTTCATCCTGACCCACAGAGCTTGTCAGACTCCAGACAAAAAGGTCTACAACATCCCCGGCCTGACTCCCGACATGATGCAGCTCATCATACAGTTTGCATACACCGGCTCTGTTTCAGTGACAGAGGACAACGTACAGGAGCTGCTTCTAGCAGCCGATCAGTTCAACGTCATGGGCGTTGTGCAAATGTGCTGCGACTTCCTGGAGGGCCAGCTCTCCAGTTCACCGCCGTCTGCTTCTGCCCCGAACTGCAGCGCAAGGCCTACAGCTTCATCGTCGATCACTTTGAGGAGCTTGTTTTCTCTGAAGAGTTCCCGCAGCTCTCTGTGCAGCAACTCACCGCCATCCTTAACAGAGACGACCTCAGAGTGAGTAAGGAGAGCACTGTGTATGAGGCCGTCCTCCGCTGGGTCGCCCACGCACCCGAAGAAAGGAAAGACCACATCGCTGTACTCTTTCTTCTCCGTGGTTTCATCCTGATTGCAACAGTAGTCTGTAGGGCCACCTCTAGAGTCAAATCATTTGTCCTGCCCTGAAATGTTGCTTTCATGCTCCATATTGCTCTCACTGTCAACAAATACCATGAAGAGACCAAAACCGACACTAAATTAATCCTCAAGTCAAGTCTGTGTATCCAAAGCCGAATATAGCTTATTCCTCAGAGTCACAGACCTCCATTGCTCCATGAAAACATTATTAAAAAGACATCAGGTAGCCACACTGTTGCACTGGGTGTTGCACCAGTTGCACTCAATCCCACATACTGGTGGTGCTGTATGCTAACACTAACACTAAGACAGCAACTGATAAAGGTCTGCAACATATGCACACATATAAACATTTTGAATAGATTTTGTTAGGTAGGATAAAAGGACCGGTCTAAAGTACTGCCGTCCATTAACTTCAAATCAAACATTCTGTCCTGTTTTCTCTGTTCAGGTGCGGCTGGCCTCGATGGGTACAGAGTATGTGAGGATCAATGTGATGTCTAATGAACGGGTGCATCTATGCCATGGGAGGTTATGACGGGCACGCACGACACTCCACTGCAGAGCGCTTCAGCCCTGAGACAAACCAGTGGAGTCTCATTTCATCCATGCAGGAGAGACGACGTGACGCCAGCTCCGCGAGGCTCCACAACAAGGTGGCTCTCATAATTCTCAAATTATTATTATGTAGTGATATTTCAGATGAGTTATTACGAGTAGAAGCCAAGAAAAGTATTATTCTTAAATCATTTAATTGTTAAATCCTATTAAAGTACTTTCCTGTTTTTCCCAGGTTTACGTTTGCGGTGGTTTCAATGGGAACGAGTGCCTGCAGACGGCTGAATGTTACAGAACCAGAGACCAACCAGTGGACGACCATCAGGCTCATGACCTGCGTCCGCAGTGGCATCATTATGTAGCCCTGTGGCTATTAGTTTCATTCAGTCATTCAGATATTAACATGTTGTGTTAATACATAATGGTTTATGAAGTGTAAATATGTTAAAAAATGTTGGATTATAAAATGCTAAGAAACAGTGATTTCATGTTGTTACAATTCAGAGATAAAAAGGTGGTATTGACTTAAAAATCATTCATATGGCAATGGCAGCACAAGGAGACCTCGATTGTTGTGGAGTAGTGAAGCATCCTTTTTTTTTTATTCTCCCATCTTTGTATGTCTGTAAAGCCAATCCTGTCCTCACCTTGCTCAGGTGGGCGGGACTTAGCGTCACCTCGAGGTCGCAGCAAAGTTAGCGGTAGCAGAGCCTGCTTTATCGGCGTCCGAGTTGGATAGCTGTAAACTGTAAAAGTATAAACACTCCTAACTCCCAAGACTGACGAAGAGTCGTCCATGGTCGATGTGTGTGAACTCTGTGAAGCTGCCAGAGGACCGGACATTTGCCATAAGAGGGAGAGAGTGAGGACCGGGAGAGCCCTGGACCGTGGAGAGAGACTGTAGCTGCTGTACTTCAGCGTGGTTTCCCCTGCACAGTGTTGCTGCACGCTCGCCCCCTTGCCGCTGAAACTGCACCTTGCCTTTGCCCTTTCCCCCCATCTCCATCTCTGACTGTGAGGATTCGTGAGTACACTAACCCATTGCACGTGCTTTTTTGTTTATGCTGGTTAGAGTCCAGTGAAGCGGCCATTCGTTTTAGGCCTCCACGCTCACAAGCATCGAACGGGCCTGCAACGTTTGTTATTTTCATTTTCATTTTATAGCCCGGTGTGAATGTGTGAGTGAGTGTGGGCTTTGGACACGTGCGTTGACCTGGTCATTTTGATTTTGCATTCTCTCAGTGAGTCTAACAGTGGTCATTTGTGTCTAAAATCTTCCAGTGCATTATCTGAGGTTTTGAACTGTTATCCATGCATACTTAAAGGTCAACTGTGAACTAGTTAACTAATCCAAAATCCAATTCATGACTGTGTAATAAATATTTTGGTTATTTCAACTAAATCCTGTGTTCTAATTACATAAGAAAGTACTGTTTTGATAAATATAATTTAAGTTACAGAGAACTTTTATTTTAAAGGGGAAGTACCGAATTTTGTGTTTACTTCTTAAAACTTATTGGAGGCACCGCCATTTATTTTATTTCATTATCACAGTTAGCACAGGTAGCGCCAACCCTAGACGAACTCAGGCCCCGTCCCACTGTACTACAACACCCCAATCAGTCAGTAATTCTTAGCTACATGGGACTGGGGTTACATAAATGGAGGCACCGCTGGGATCAGTTCACTGTATGACCAACTAAATTTAAGTACTGTAGTCAAGATCAAACTCACATGCAATAATGACTCACTCACCCAACCCCGAGCTACGAGCTGAGCTACTGAAATGGTGTGATGATGTTAAAGTAGATACAGCCAATGCTTTGATACTGAGTAACGTACCTACAGACGCAGTTGTAGCTGATATAATCGAGTCATTGGAGGCCGTAAAAGCGCTCGGCCGAATTCGCTATAGAGCTCAAACATCAGTCTCACAGCTACAACAGAACGTGATACTATGTGAGTGTCAAAACCCAGTTGACCCTAAAACAGTTCCCCCTGAGATCTACCCCCTTAATGGAGGAACCCCATGGAAAGTGACCCTTCTCACACGTGCCACTGCCCAACCTGCTGACTTCACCCTGAAGTTGATGAACTTGCTGCAAAGTGAAGGTAAATCACTGGCTGATCTCCAACCATTATTCGAGCAAAGCGCACCCACACAGTCAGACCCAACCTCCATCATTCGTGCTGTGGGAGAGTTGCTGGAAAAAACAATGCGACCCCCACCAGAAAACAATGCTTTCCGCAGGTTACGTGTTTTTTCAGGAGTGATCCCCACACCTGCAGGAGAGGAGACCCTGGAAAACTGGCTTGAGCAGGCACAGGTAATGCTGGATGAGTGTGACGGTTCTGTAAAAGAGAAAAAGAAAAGGATTGTTGAAAGTGTAAAAGGTCCAGCATTTGAGATAATCCAAGCTGTGCGATACAATAATGCAGATGCGCGTCCAGAAGATTATTTAGCAGCCTTGGAAAATGCATTTGGGATCACAAAGTCTGGTGAAGATTTTTATTTTGTGTTCAGATCCTTGCAACAAAAATCAGGTGAGAGGCTATCCGATTACCTCAGGAGATTAGAGAAGGCGTTGTCAAAAGCTGTTCAGAAAGGAGGCCTTCCTCCTACGTCCCGAGACCGTGCACGCGCGGAGCAGCTATTAAGAGGTGCAGCATCAGAATCAGACATCCTGTTACTCCAGTTGCGTCTTAAAGAGAGGTTGAGGAACCCTCCCTCTTTCATGGAGTTACTGAGTGAGATCAGAGTAGAGGAAGATCAGAAGGTCACTAGACGAAATCTCACCACAAGTGCGCACACAGTACGTGCTGCAGAGGACAGTACAGTTCACTCTGCTGAAGTAGATGTTCTAAAGAGCCAAGTGAAAGCTTTAGAAGCCAAAGTACAGCAGCTATCAGTCAAAGAAAAAAACCCAGTGTTACATGTTGATCCTGAAGTGCAGTCACTGAAGGAACAGGTAGCTAGTTTGCAGCTGTTAAATCAGCTCAGAGAGCAATCAGCTATGCAAGAGACCCCCAGAGAAAGGGACCCCCATAGGTTTAGAGCAAAGCAGCCCTTTAAACCTAGGAAAAGCAGTAACACTACCGATGTCCAGAGTGTGTTTTGTTACCGTTGTGGAGAGGATGGCCACATCACCAAAAACTGCAGTGGCCCTGACAACCCCTCCAAAGTGATAAGTAAGCTAATCAGAAACAACCAAAAGCTAAGACAAAACCAAAAGGGCCCCCCAACCAGTTCCCTAGGGCTCAGTACGCCAGCAGACATCCCTAAAGGTTTAGTAGGTGAGTCTAGCATCGGGAAAGTCATAATTGAGGGCCGCACATGTGACGCTTTAATGGATGGTGGCTCTAACGTGTCAATTGTTTTTGAAGACTACTACAACAAGCACTTGTCCCATCTACCGCTTCACTCCATTTCAAGCCTGGAGCTATGGGGCCTAAGTCAGGCTAGTTACCCATATAAAGGCTACATCGCAGCTGAGATACAGTTTCTCGAAGATGGTGATCAGTGTGAGCCTAAGGTGGTGCTTGTTTTAGTCTGCCCAGAAGGTAATGGCCCTGAAAAGCTGCCACTCATCGTTGGCTCCAATGCCAGAGCATTCAGTCATGCCCCGCGGTCCAGTGAGGTTCAAGGTGACCCCAAGCTAGCTCGAACCATGCGTGTAAGTACACAGCTACCTGCCCAGTCTGCATCACACCTCCCTCGTAGTGATCCTCTGGCCGTAGTTAAGTGGAGTGGACCTGGACCTCTTACTGTACCTCCCGGTAGTGAGCGTTCAGCTATTTGTAAAGTATTGTGTAACGAAAATATCGAAGACAGCATCCTCGTGGTAGAGACTCCTTCCAACGGAGCTCTCCCAGCTGGAGTGTTAATGCCCCCCTGCGTCCTACTCTCCACCGAGATGGATTGCAACAGGTTTTCAGTGTTGTTACAAAATGAGTCTGCCAAACCAAAAGCCATCCCCAAAGGCACAGTGATCGCTTATGTGCACAAAGCAGAAGTTGTCACCCAGCTGCAGCAGGTAGAGACCCCAGCTAGCACACTTGACCCTGCTATCTTTAATTTTGGTGACTCTCCCATTCCAGAGAACTGGAAAAACCGACTGGCTCAAAAATTGGTTGATCGGCCTGAGGTTTTCTCCTTGTCAGAGTGGGATGTGGGTTTGGCGAAAGGGGTGGAGCACTGTATTAGGCTGAAAGACCCTAGCCCCTTTCGAGAGAGAGTCAGGCGTCTCGCTCCCGCAGAAATCGATGATGTCCGCAAACATCTACAGGAGCTCCTCGCCGCAGGGATTATCAAAGAATCCCGCAGCCCGTACGCTTCTCCCATAGTGATAGCTAGGAAGAAAAATGGTAAGATAAGGATGTGCATTGACTATCGTACTCTTAACCTGAAAACCATACCTGACCAATACACTCTTCCTCGGATCGATGATGCTTTGGCCAGCCTCACCGGGAGCCGTTGGTTTTCCGTGCTCGACCTTCGCGCTGGCTATTATCAAATCGCAATGTCCGAGGAGGACAAGGAAAAAACAGCATTCATCTGCCCGCTTGGGTTTTACCAATTTGAGCGGATGCCCCAAGGCATCACCGGGGCCCCTGCCACGTTCCAACGATTGATGGAAAAGGCAGTGGGAGATATGAACCTGCTTCAGTGTCTCGTTTACCTCGACGACCTCATCGTGTTTGGTCGCACCCTGGAAGAACACGAAGAACGTCTTCTGCGTGTACTTGACCGACTGGCAGAGGTCGGTTTAAAACTCTCACTGGACAAGTGCCAGTTCTGCCAGCCGGAAGTAAAGTACGTGGGACACATAGTGTCCGCAGCCGGTATTGCGACCGACCCCGACAAAATCAAGGCTGTAGCCCAGTGGCAGCCACCTACCCACTTAAAGTCGCTGCAGTCATTTCTGGGGTTCTGCGGTTATTATCGCAAGTTCATTAAGAACTATTCAGCCATAGTTCGCCCCCTTACTGATTTAACCAAGGGATACCCTCCTGTGAGGAAGGGGAAGAAGCCCGTCAAGTCCGATGTTAATGACTATTTTCGACCCGCTGAGCCCTTTGGCGAGCGCTGGACCCCAGCCTGTACCGATGCTTTTCGCCAAATCATCCAATGCCTTACCAGCGCGCCAGTGTTAGCTTTTGCAGACGCAACAAAGCCTTACATCCTACACGTGGATGCCAGCATGGACGGGCTTGGGGCGGTCCTCAATCAAGAATACCCCGAGGGGTTGCGACCTGTGGCATTTGCTAGCCGTAAGCTATGCCAATCAGAGAAAAACTACCCGATCCACCAACTTGAGTTTCTGGCTTTGAAGTGGGCCGTGGTGGATAAGTTCCACGATTACCTCTATGGTGCCAGGTTCACGGTGAGAACCGACAACAACCCGCTCACCTATGTTCTCACCACGGCGAAGTTGAGCGCTACTGGCCATAGATGGTTGGCGAACTTAACTACCTACGACTTTGACATTAAGTATAAGCCCGGCCGAGAAAATGTGGATGCCGACTGGTTGTCGCGGAACGCCATGGAAGAGGACGACGGATGGAGACACATCCCTCAATCAGGTGTTAAGGCTCTCTGTCGCCCCTTTAGTGTCACTCAGTCAACTAAACTGCCCAATCGCCTCATAGACCAATTGGGAGTTCCCCCAACTGTCATTCCCCCTGCTTATGCTTTATCCACTCACCTTGGAGTGAGTTCCTTGGAACAGCTCAGCAATGAGGAGCTGCGCAAAGCACAGGCAAAAGATCCTGCCATCGGTATCGCCAAACAAGCAGTTCAAAGTGGAGTCTGGCCTGCGACCTCCCAAAGCCACACAGATGTTGCTTTGCTGCAACGAGAAAGCAGCAGGCTTCTGATAAAGTCAGGCCTGTTGTACAGGAAAACCACCAGACCGGTGGGCAGCCAGATTTTCCAGCTGGTCCTCCCCAGTGAACACCGTCTTAAAGTGCTCAAGTCTGTTCATGATGATTCTGGCCATCTCGGAGTTGACCGCATCACAGACCTTGTGAAAGATAGATTTTATTGGCCCAAAATGGCCTCTGACATTTCCCAGTACATCAAAAACTGTGGCCGGTGTGTTGCTCGTAAAACGTTACCTCATAGGGCCGCACTTTTGAAACAGATAACCAGCAGTGGGCCCCTCGACTTAGTGTGTATAGACTTTCTGTCTATAGAGCCTGATTCAAAGGGTTTGACCAACGTTCTTGTGGTAACAGACCACTTCACCCGATATGCACAGGCTTATGTGACAAAAGATCAAAAAGCAACCACCGTCGCCAAGGTGCTGGTCGAGAAATTTTTCGTGCATTATGGTCTGCCATCCAGAATTCATTCTGACCAAGGGCGCGACTTTGAGAGCCGTCTCATCAAAGAGCTCTTGGGAATGTTAGGCATCAAAAAATCCAGAACGAGTCCATATCACCCTCAAGGTGACCCGCAGCCAGAACGTTTTAACAGAACGCTCTTGTCCATGCTTGGCACTCTTCAACCAAGTCAGAAACAAAAATGGAGCCAATATGTCAGTTCGCTCGTCCACGCCTACAACTGTACCCGTAACGATGCGACGGGTTACTCTCCATACTGCTTGATGTTTGGGCGTGAGGCTCGCCTGCCCATTGATCTGTGTTTTGGAACTTCTCCGGACGGAGGTGGTTTTAGCGACTACTTACAGTATGTTGACAAGCTAAAAAGTGATCTGAAAAGGGCATACGAGTTAGCAGTGACAGTTGCTAATAAGTCACATGACAAAAACAAGAGGTACTATGACAACAGAGTGAGAGACCAAGTGTTGGAGAAAGGAGATCGTGTGCTCGTACGAGCTCTGGGCTTGCCTGGAAAGCACAAGCTCGGCGACAAATGGCGTTCTGACCCTTATGTTGTTGTCGAAAAACTACCAGACTTACCTGTGTACAGAGTAAAACCTGAAAAGGGAAGAGGTGTGGTCAAGACCCTGCACAGGGACCACCTTTTACCCATAGGGTATCTGGTCAGGTTTCCCTCAGATGTGGAGATGAAGCGTCTACCACAAAGGCCTGAGACACGACATCAAAAGAAACAGTCAATTGAAAACTCAAACGAGGAAGGACACTCGGAGGATGAAGAGGAAAACTGGAACCTACCTGCTGACCGGAGGGAGGACATCTTACTGGCCCTTGATCTGCTGGCGGATCACCTGAGCGGAGATGTTCCCCTGGAAAATGCACCAACTCAGCCCAACATTGTTGAAGAGGACATTGATGTGGATATGGAGGAGGATTTGGATGAAATCTCGGAAGGACAAGATACTGGGCAAATTCAGCAAATACCAAAAGATACTGTGGTGCACACAGGTCTAGAAGGGGGAGAGCTCTCCTCTTCTAGTCAGTCCCAAAGTAGTGCCGAGCCTAGTTGTAACCGTCCTGCCCGCAGACAAGTTAAGCCAGTCGTGCGGTTAAGCTATGATAGACCTGGCCATTCCACCAATGAACCTATTGTAGTTGTACATAGGGGATTGAGAATCACTATTAAAAGAGACTCCCCAGTACTTTGTCAAAGTTGGGATAATGTATGACAAAAAACACCTATTTATGACCTAGTCTGTAGCATAAATGCCATACGTTGATATTGACATACCGGACGTGACAGATGTAACATTAGTGTGATGAGGACATCAACACCCTTTAGAAAGGGGAGATTGTAGCCCTGTGGCTATTAGTTTCATTCAGTCATTCAGATATTAACATGTTGTGTTAATACATAATGGTTTATGAAGTGTAAATATGTTAAAAAATGTTGGATTATAAAATGCTAAGAAACAGTGATTTCATGTTGTTACAATTCAGAGATAAAAAGGTGGTATTGACTTAAAAATCATTCATATGGCAATGGCAGCACAAGGAGACCTCGATTGTTGTGGAGTAGTGAAGCATCCTTTTTTTTTTATTCTCCCATCTTTGTATGTCTGTAAAGCCAATCCTGTCCTCACCTTGCTCAGGTGGGCGGGACTTAGCGTCACCTCGAGGTCGCAGCAAAGTTAGCGGTAGCAGAGCCTGCTTTATCGGCGTCCGAGTTGGATAGCTGTAAACTGTAAAAGTATAAACACTCCTAACTCCCAAGACTGACGAAGAGTCGTCCATGGTCGATGTGTGTGAACTCTGTGAAGCTGCCAGAGGACCGGACATTTGCCATAAGAGGGAGAGAGTGAGGACCGGGAGAGCCCTGGACCGTGGAGAGAGACTGTAGCTGCTGTACTTCAGCGTGGTTTCCCCTGCACAGTGTTGCTGCACGCTCGCCCCCTTGCCGCTGAAACTGCACCTTGCCTTTGCCCTTTCCCCCCATCTCCATCTCTGACTGTGAGGATTCGTGAGTACACTAACCCATTGCACGTGCTTTTTTGTTTATGCTGGTTAGAGTCCAGTGAAGCGGCCATTCGTTTTAGGCCTCCACGCTCACAAGCATCGAACGGGCCTGCAACGTTTGTTATTTTCATTTTCATTTTATAGCCCGGTGTGAATGTGTGAGTGAGTGTGGGCTTTGGACACGTGCGTTGACCTGGTCATTTTGATTTTGCATTCTCTCAGTGAGTCTAACAGTGGTCATTTGTGTCTAAAATCTTCCAGTGCATTATCTGAGGTTTTGAACTGTTATCCATGCATACTTAAAGGTCAACTGTGAACTAGTTAACTAATCCAAAATCCAATTCATGACTGTGTAATAAATATTTTGGTTATTTCAACTAAATCCTGTGTTCTAATTACATAAGAAAGTACTGTTTTGATAAATATAATTTAAGTTACAGAGAACTTTTATTTTAAAGGGGAAGTACCGAATTTTGTGTTTACTTCTTAAAACTTATTGGAGGCACCGCCATTTATTTTATTTCATTATCACAGTTAGCACAGGTAGCGCCAACCCTAGACGAACTCAGGCCCCGTCCCACTGTACTACAACACCCCAATCAGTCAGTAATTCTTAGCTACATGGGACTGGGGTTACAATTACATATGCAGACTGCCTCTATGCTGTAAGTCCAGGAAACACTGCTGACCCTCACATAACATATAAACTGTTTGAAGTGTGAGGAGATTTGATCAGCAGTGTTTTTTTGTAGATTCAGGTTCAATCTCCGTTTGACCTTTTAATTTCCTCTTCCTCCCAAAGGTCGGCGGCTTTGATGGCACCAGCCGTTTTCGCAGCGCTGAGGTTTACAACCCTCAGAGCGACACCTGGAAGGAAGTGTCCCACATGTTGACTTTTTATTTATTGTTTGTCTATCTATTTAATTATTTGTATTACATTTTCTTGGTTTTGTGTCTCATTAATGGGAGCAACAGTGATGAAGGCTGTTGTATATAAGTTGTATATAATTGACAATCAGCTGTACAGGTTTCAAAGTGCTGTAAATGGTATTTATTATTGGTTCGGACATCATTTTACCTGAACTTCTGAGCGTGCAGAATCAGCGTCCCTTTGGAACATCGATTCATCAACCAGGTAGATTCTCGCCCCACTTTTTACCCGTAAATTCATAATATCTCGGTAAAAAATAGCATTTCATGTGTTATTGAAACTCAAATGTGTGTCATGTGTAATGTGATATTCTTAATATCAGTTGTCATTTAATTTCAATACTCTCTTACTCTACTTTCAACGTGTATACAGCATTCACAGTACTGTTTATTGTCCTCCCTGAATGGAGCAGTGACCGCCTAAATGTACTAATGGGTCAAAGACAATCCTGGCTCAAACACTGACATGTACATAATATTGTATCAATGACCGACAGGGAATAATAACAGATAAGAGGAATTATAGAAACAGGAAAGGAAAATAGAAAATAGAGAGAAGCATGAGAGGTTTAGTCAGAATATAAGTTGGTGCTGTAACATGACTTTCTGGCTTATGTCAAGGACTGGGTGTTCCACAATCTCCTCCAACTAAATTTGGACAAAACTAGGATTATTCAGGGGGAAGAAAAGCTTGAATGACTTCAGTCTGTCCTTCTCTGTTTTGCCGCATGCACCAGCCCTCTCTCTCTCTCTCTCTCTCTCTCTCTCTCTCTCCCTCTCTTAATCTCCCTCTTCCTCTCTTTCCCTCCTCTCTACGCCCTCTTTTTTTTTGTCTTTCTCTTTATCTCACAGACAAAGCATTGGTTGCTCGTTTTTTGGGCAGGGTCACCTTGAGTGATTTGTCTGTGGGGTTTTTTGGACATCCGCATAGGAGAGGACTCTATGCATGCTGGACATGCCTTTACACTGTGTTTGTTTTCATATCAGAGGAGGGAAATAAATGGTTTTCACTTCAAGCATGACTGGACATTTGGGCTTCTTTTTTTTGGTTCTGGCCTCTAAATACATTTTAAAGTTAAAGTTAGAGTTAAATTTAATAACATAACTTGAGCGGACTGTGATTTGCTGTAATCCATTGCTGATAAAATTGTTTAGTCTTGCATGATTTATGTACAGGTTTGAGTTTATTCATGTGTCGAGCATTTGTGGTCATTTATCTCAAACACCATCATGTCATGTCTTCATGAATTGGCAGGAGCCATCATGTCAAGCCTCACGGGGCAAAGCTTAGGGACGGCACACACTTTGAAATGTTTATCAGTTTTAATGCTCTAATGACTTTCTAATGGAACAGAGAAAAACCTATTTAATGTGGAATTTGACACATATCAACAGATAAACTCACATTTTTCTGTTTCTCTTTTGTCGACTCCTCTTCTCCTTCCTCCCGGCACCATGTCCTTCATCTCTCCAGTTTAATATCTTTATGTGTGCGTGTGTGTGTGTATTTGTGTGTCGGTGTGTGTGTGTGCGTGCCTCCCTGCTGCACCTTAAAAAAGAAAGTGTAACATTTCTTGGTTTATCTCTCTGTTAAATGGCTTTTTCAGCTTTCACTCTTTCATATTTTTTTTTTCAATTACAGTTCCATTTTCAACTTGCTTTTTTTTGCCGTACCATTCATAAAGAAGTCTGTGTCAAAGTGTATTAAAGAAAATAGTGGGCAAAGAAAAAAAAAACAACACAAATGCAACTAGATGCTACAGGGGAATGTGAACGTTTTAATCTTGTGCATGCCTTTAATGAAACATAGCATTAGGTAAGGTTACTCACTGCCACTGTGCTTCCTTATGTGCTATAGTTCTGGTATTATCTGTAATGTCTGGTTGATTTTGTTCATAAAAAAAGTTCATGTATGTGTTCAGGGGAAATTAGCTCTTCCAGGCATCTCCTCATTGCTACTCTGTGGCATAAATGCTCAGCTCTTTGACTTAGTTAAACTTGACTCGATAATATATATATATATAAAAACGTAAGGCCCCCTCGAACAATGCTCATTAAATATGTATAAAAAAGAAGAGTGTACAAAATGTGAATATAAAACCTGTGATACAAAGGTCTTACAAACACAGGCTGACAATCCCAACTGTTACACCATAGACACATACATGCACACACACATGCAGGCACACACACATAAACATTGGTAAGTAACCCTGACGTGCACAAAGCACTGAGGTTTTAAAAAAATGATTAGCTAAAGTTTCTTGGCTGATGGTCGATGTTCTAAAAGCTCTGTGCAATACAACTTTAATAGCACTGGCAACAGGGTACACACACACACACACACACACACACACACACACACACACATTTTCTCCTCCCTTATTTGCAATGTCTGATTTCTCTGTCTCCATCACTTTCTGTCTCTGTTTTTCCTGCGTCTGTCTGCCTGCGCTGTAGCCGGGGGCTAACAGTAAAATGCAGCTTCTCGCTCATAAAACCGGTGAGAAACACACAACCAGTTATTGTTCTGTGTGAACAACTGTCAGCGAACTGACAAACGACACAGAGTTAGTGCACATTTAGATCATGACATCAACTGTGTGCATATTTATGCTCGTGTATGTGAGGAGATGTATGTTTGAGTGAGTGTGTGTGTGTGTGTCTTGTGTGATCGGTTTATATTAAGCCAAACACACTCCACTGTGCTGCGTTTCATGTGTTTATATATGTGCGAGGTAGAAAGAGGGAGTGTGTGTGTGCAGCGCCTGAGGGCTTTGTTCTGTACTGGTGCAATAAAAGACACATTAGAGAAAGAGCGGGATTACAGAAAAAAAAACATTATCACCCATAAATGTTGTTTTTTTTTTTTTCTGTGAGAGAAAAAAAAAACAATAATTCTGTGTGGGTGTGAGAAGCAACAGAGCAGAGTTTCACATGATGCATCTGCCTGTCTGGAAATCCTGGAAACGCAACGATTTACAGTAACGTACATTTTTAAGGGGTTTTGTTGTAACATACTGAGGCAGAAAAAAAAAATACTTTTTACAGCCACTGTGTCCTGTGAGAGCTGTGACACGCTGTCAGTCGCATCACACGGAAATAATATATATCAGAGGAAGTCTGTGAAGACGAATCTGGAGGATGAAGAAAGAGGGAAGAAGGGGAGGATGGTGGCTTAGAGATAAGGAAGTACAGAGTGGAGGAGAGAAACAGAGGGTTTGTAGTGTGTGTGTGTGTGTGTGTGTGTATTGAGTAGAGAGTGGAATCAATTTCATGCTTTACATCTGTCTCACCCTCACTCTGTGTGTGTGTGTGTGTGTGTGTGAGAGAGAGACAGTGAGAGTTAGGTGTGTATGCTTTAGAAGGGATGAACAGACAATAGTTTCCCAATTGAAAGGATTCCGTTTATATCCAATCCATCCTCCACCTCTCTCTGTATCTCTCTCACTCTGGCACACACACACACACACACACACACAGTAAGACAGGTCTTACACTCCCTCTTGACCTCTGCATGACCTCCGTCAGTATCCTCTTACCTGCGTGTCAGTCATATTGCATCTGACTGCTCTGCTCACAGTTACTGCCTTGTTCACTTCCACTGAAGGAGAACCTCCTCCCTTCTAAGTTCCCTTCATAGGTTAGCTGGGCTCCTCACCCTCAGAGATCGGGTGAGGAGCTCCAACATCTGGAGGGGGAGTTGCTGCTACTTCATGTTGAAAGGGGGCCAGGGGTTTGGTTTTATCTGACCAGGATGCGTCCTGGACACCTGCTTTTAGTGGGTTTCCAAGCTATTTCAACTGGTAATATGCCCCAGAACACACCAGAGGGATTATACCTCATCTGGTCTTGGAGGGCCTTGGGATTCCCCAGGAGGAGGTAGAAAATGTTGCTGGGAAGCCCTTAAACCCTAAATAAACAGAAGTAAATGGACGGATGGAATATATTCATACTATGCATCTTTAGAGAGAAATTATCTTGCATAGACGCACTCACTGTGGTGTTAGTATTATGTGTACACTGGGAGTCTGGTAGGAGAGGTGGCTGCAGGATTTCCTCATCCTCCAACCCTCAGCAGACTTGCACCCAGGGAAAGATTCCTCCATTCAGGCCGTCTGTGCAACAGCCTCCCCTGACAACCCGGGAGGTCAAACCACTGTCACTCACAGTGATATAGAGAGAAAGACAGAGGAAGAGAGAGGGGAGAATGAGAGGGAGAGAGTGAATATACAGAGGGGAGATAAGTAGAGAAAGAGGGAGAGTGAAAAGAAAGGGCATATACGGAAGGGAAGTGATAGGAGAAGAGATGAGAATCCAAATGAATCTTCTTCACCCAACGGACAGACTGTCAAGCTCTGTGTGTGTGCGTCTGTGTGTGTGTGTGTGTGTGTGTCTTACCTACTAATTGAAATGCAATGAGGTGTGAAACACCCCTTTAAAAGACCTATCATCGTGTGTGAAGCTAAATGTGTGTTTGTGGGTTACATGCGTGTGTGTGTGCAATGCATATCAACTCTTTTTGACCATAGCTACAATGAAGTGTGTGTGTGTGTGTGTTAAATGCAAATGTGTGCCATACTCTTGTAGGTATGTACCTGTTTGCATGCAACCTGTTTGTATCCATTAAATTCATACATGAGAGAAATGATCAAATGTGTGTTTGTGTGAGTCCAACAAAATACGTGTCACACTCGGACACGACAATAAAGCATGAAAGCTCGATACTCCCGTGTGTGTGTGTGTGTGTGTGTGTGTGTGTGTGTGACTCTGAGAGTGTATAATTTCATTTTGCTGTCTCAGCCCCTTGTTAAGGAGCCATTTAGAGCTCAGGTTGAGTTTCATCAGCCCCTCCTGACACTTCTTTCCTCCTCACCGCCTTCTTGACTTCCACCATATTTCCTCCGTCTCTGTCTCATTATCTCTGTCTTTCTCCTCTCTCCTCCTCTCCTCTCTGTATGTGGTTGGTGCACCACGCAAGCACTTTCACATGCTTTATTGGTAATGAGGGTTTAAGTTGGTAAACGGACACAAACACTGATCACTGATTTTACGAGTTTCAGGCTAAATTATGCAGGGTATTTATACAACAGGAATAACAGCAGTCGGTGCATTTTTTTTATTATGCCTGTATGAATTTTTCACTAAACAGTGGGAATATTTTTGGCTAATTACTAAAACAGACTTTGCTCTGGTAATTGATGATATTCAGTTGCAGCACGGCCCTCTCGGAAAACATGTGTGTTCACGAGTGTGTGTTTGTGTTCTATTTCACAACACTACGCTCACAATAACTCACTGTGTGTTTGTGTGTGTGAATGTGACTGCACTGCTTAAGTGTAATTTCATCTGTATGCCTGTGAGTATGGCCTTTGTGCTGCAGGTGTTTGCATATAGATATTCATGGATGTGTGTGTGTATGTTCCCTATCAGATTGGTGAACCGTGATATTACACTCTAAGCTTATATACATATTCATCCATTTGCTGAAAGTCACTTGCCCTCTATGGCCCTATTAAAATGACACTGTGATATTATCAGGCATAAATATCCATATTTTTGAAAATATACATACAGCCCCCCCCTCTCGAAAGGTAAACATGTCCAAGGGCTGGAGGTATTACAACCACCTCAGGCATACTGTACGTTTTTAAATCATTTTAACCTTTGCCCTTTGGATTGAAAAATGATCAAAAGGTTTTAACCGAAGATCTTGAATTATGCACATACTTACCTGCAGCCATGTCATTCGTTGTCATGTCATAGTTACAACAAATCCGTACTCAGTTGTTACTATTGCATGTGAATGTGATACTAATTGTTTTCTCAAACCACTTAATTGACAATTAGATAGAACTCATTTGTGCCCAACCTGAAAATATTCAATCAAATTAAAACAAAACAACATCATTTGTAATTGCCTTCTAGAATGATCCTCATCTGCTTGACAGCTGGTTTTGTCAGTGCCATCAAAAACCAAATCACTGTTACAAAAAGTATTTTTAAAAAATGATCTCATACCATGTTTAGGTTAGGTTTAGAGAGAAAAGTTAAGAAAAGAAAAATAAAAACAGATCAAATGAAATGGGACAAAGACAACATATCTGTGAATTTGCTAAAGAAAGAAGGTCTGAACAGATGAGTTTTGAGGGAGGTTTTAAAGGTGTGGAGAGACTCTGTGATGCAGATTGATAGTGGAAAGAGTTCCAGAGACGAGGGGCAGAGCAGCTGAAGGCTCTGAATCCCATCGTGGACAGGCAGGCAGATGGAGTGGAGAGCTCGGAGGAAGAAGAAGATCGATTTTTTGTGTTGTTGCAACATACAAAAGTAAGATTAAGTTATTATTAAAGACATTGTTGTCATTTGATTATGTTTATCTTATGATAAGCTACTTTAAATCCAGCAGGCTGTGGAACCGTTTGAGACTTCAAGGTATCCCCATGAACTGTATTCAAAGCTTCAAAGGCAGAGCAGGGCGTGCCCTTTTCTCACGCTTTTACACCTCAGCATGTGATATGAGACAAATCACCTGAGAGCATCTGAACCCTTTCAGTTTTCAACCAGACGGGATCTTACAGGTGAGAAGGCACGTCTTAGTTAGAAGAAGTTAGATCACAGGACAATGACACTAAAATAGTTCAATCAAGGAGACTTTGGGACAAGATACTACCTCGTTAAAAGTAAAGGGAAGAATCTTTTTCAGGCAAAAGATGAAGCAATGAATTATCTTCAATAGCCTCGGTCTCGGTTTTATGTCGTCATAATTTTCAAAAGCAAAACTCATCTAGATTATTTTCTATAACAGTTCCAAAATATAGGACTCACTGTGCTTTATGAATGATTTAAGATGAAAACTACATAGGGGACAATGTATGAACTATTTATACCTGTCAGTTGCAGAAGGCTAGAAGGTCAGGCATCATGGGGAACAGGAATTTGCATATTTAAATGCTTCTGAGCAATAAATAAAATATTCTTTATCTGTGAATCTCTTTTTCTTTCTTCAGTCTGTCTTATGCATACTGATACATTCTATATTATTTGGAAAGGTGATAATTTTGTCTGTTTCTATTGTGTTACAGCAACTCCTGTTGACTGGGGTCAAATCAGTTAATCATGTAAGAATCACCTTACATTGACATGACAACACATTCATTCAACCTGGACCATGTTTACATGACAACAAGATCGCAAAAGCTCTGGACACATAGCCTACTGCAGGGGTGTGAGTTGAATTAAATGTATTCAACATCTATTAATTTTACAATGGATTCCTCCAATGTGTTTTGTTAAATAGTCATTGTACCATTATGTTGAAAAAAGTAAAAAAAAAAAAAAAAAGGCATAGTATAGTATGTCGAAAAAAGTTTAAAAAAAGTCATAGTATAGTATGTCGAAAATAGTTATTGTATGTCGAAATAAGTAATAGTATGGTATGTTGAAAAAAGTTTTGAAAAAGGTCATAGTATAGTATTTTGAGAAAAGTAATAGTACAGTGTATGTACGTAGTAGTATGTCAAAAATAGTTATTGTACCGGTATGTCGAAATATGTAATAGTATAGTATTTTTAAAAAAGTAGTTTGAGAAAAGTAATAGTATAGTATATCGAAAAAAGTCACAGTATAGTATGTCGAAAAAAAGTACGAAAATAGTCATAGTATATAAAATTTCGAAAAAAGTTTTAAAAAGTCATAATATATATAATAACATGTTGAAAAAAGTAAAAAAAAAACAGTCACAGTATATTATGTCGAAAAAAGACATTGTATAGTATTTTGTAGAAAGTAAAAAAAAAAAGGTCAGTATAGTTTGTTGAAAAAAGTAATAAAAATGTCATAGTTTTGTAAAAAGTGAGATAATAGTCATAATATAGTATGTCGAAAAAAGTTTAAAAAAAAATCGTAGTATAGTATGTCGAGAAAAGTAATATAGTATGTAAAAAAAAAAGTCTGATGTCATCTGATATCAAGATTTTACAATTCAAAGATGGGCTTTAGATTGTACAGCTCTGTGTTTACACCATTTGTAATTTATTTAATGAATTTTCTTTTGGATCAGCCAGCTGCCAACTGTGGATCCATACTAGTCCAGGAGACTAGTGTAATGTAGAGTTTAACAGAAAGTGAAATAATGCTAGTATGGATTTCATAGATGTTGGTATAAAACACACACACACACACACACACGCACACACACACACACACACACACACACACACACACACACTGACAGTGGCTATTATATCTAGGAAACCTTTTTTCAGGTCCAGTGAATATTAGAATTAGTATCATCAGTGGACCAAAGGCAATATGAGAAAATCAATAGCTTTATTAGCGATAGGAGAAAATCAATCACCTTTTAATGGAAGGTCATTTGTCTTTAGAGGTGAAGCACTGGCAGATGGTAGCCAATCGCAGTCAATGAGATCCTACATCTGGGCGATAGTGGTCTAACTTACTATGTTGTATTGACCCTCTTTTATACTAATTGTTGGTGAGAGCATGTCATGGTTAGTCACGCTAAAGCTAATGTGCTGTTGTAGTGAAGCCAGCTGGGTGGGTTAAAGATGGTAAACTGGATTTAAGAGATTTAAGATTTTTATCTGACAAAAAATTATACTTTTACCATTGTCTGTTATTGTATGTTTTACCATGTATGCTAGCGTGCTAAACTAACATAACATGGTATAAATTATACCTGCTAAAAATCAGCTTGTTAACATCCTTTCTCAGTCTCAGTAACACACTTGCAAGATCTGGGAACTAACGTTCATGAAGAAAATATCAGAGACATTATACAAATATAACAATAACTAAATCTGCCTTTATTCATCCACATGATGTTCTTGATGGGGGATGGGTGGAGGGACATACAGGTCATGACCACACCCACTTAGAAGACAGGAAGTGTATACTATTTCAATCAATTGGCGGAGCTTAGAGTGCTGCTTCTTTGCTATTGAGTGTCTTTGAAGCTGTGGAGTCTTCAATATTTTAATGACAATTCAAGGTGAATCAGGAGTTTAAAACGCTTCTTTCCACACATACAGCAGTTCACGTTCACGTACCTACGAACAAGAAGAAACTCTAATAAATGTACAGCAACACTGTGTGGCAGAAAACAAACCTAAATATATCTCGTTCTGTATTTAAAAACGTTGAATGTTTGCCAATTTTTTTCTGGGAAAACAAGCTGTTCAGTGACAATGAATCAAGACACGCTGTGCCTTGGAACGGCTGTAGTCTCTGGTGTCTTACTGTTCTCCTTTTCTTGTCGACAGTCTAATTGATTAAAGTCCCACTTGCACTTCAAGAAAACATGAACACGCTTAATTAAATTGAAATTCTCCTTAATTGATTTGTGCACACGTAGCGACAGCAACGCATCTTTTGTAACTCATGTACATTTTGTGCTCACGAGTCAAAAAAAATAATCATTTTGTTTTGCTCTTGTGGTGCTTATTAAGAAAGCCTGTTATGTTACAATGGATTTAACTCACATGTTTTTAGAGGTTATGTATTGTACATTATAAGAGATCATTAATCGACCCATTAAAAAGGGAGTGCAGCTATATAATCGACGGTAGCAACATGCCATTACGTTTATTACATCGATAAAATAGCATAATGTTGTACGTCATTACATTCAGTTTAATATAAATGATCCAAAATGGCTTTCATGTACATATTAACTACCTGGATACAGTTTACCAAATCACTGAACTGCATGATACAACAAATTCAAGTATTACTATTTAATAGAACTATATATTCACATTCACACATTGTACATACGTACACATTCACACATTGTGTCGCAAGGTTAAAGACATTGCACTGACATCAGCTTCCCTGTTCATGTATGACACCAGCATTTAAAATCACTCAACCATACACACACACACACACACACACACACACACTCACTTGACCTCTGCACAGTCGCCACAGGGTAGAGAGAGAGAGAGAGAGAGAGAGAGAGAGAGAGAGAGAGAGAGAGAGAGAGAGAGAGAGAGAGAGAGAGAGAGAGAGAGAGAGCATTGCAAATAATAATTGCAGTTTTTTTATGCTGGAGGCCAATCATCTTAATGAACCTTTTACAAAACACTCAGTAAGCGTTTACTGAGTAATGAACATGCATGGGCCAAAAACAACAGTTAACACACTTTTACAAATTATTTTACTATAACTGTTAAAGTTGCAAGTAGATTTCCAAGCGGTATTATTGTTGGTGCCAATGGTTGTTCCACCATCCACCATTTCCATTACCTTGGATTGCAACTAATAGCTGCCACAGAAAGCAACAGCGGCTTCCTCTTCGGTTGCATCGTGAAAGTTAAGCTGAAAGAGAACCAAGCTATAGCCATGACATTATGCTTTCAACATTTACTTACTTGTAAGCTCATGTGTAGAAGCCGTAAACATCCCCCTGAAGGACTTTATGGCATTTGTATAGCAGCTGCTAACATACACGGTTGTAAATGCACTCTTTAAAGGGTGACACCATTGATTTTAAAGGTCAGTTTACTCATCCTCAAGAGTACCACCCTGCCAGTGAAAGCAGCTGTAGGCTATAATGTCTTCAGTGGATGGGAGGAGCTTCTAGTCTGAGAAAATAACCCTGATGATGTCATGGAGTCGCCATCATCAGGTCCAAAATGTTGTTTTGTGACTAAATACCTGCCAAATTAATGACATTCTCACCAGCCTCAGCTGTTAATTAGAAAATGTTTGCAGTCAAATCTTAACAAGGTGAACGCTGTAAAAAATGACACTCACTAAACAAAAACACAAAGGAAAAATATCAATAAAAAGATCTATAAAAAAAGTGATGGGGATTAAACTTTTGAAGGATTCAATGAAGAAAAATACTTTTTTTTTTTGGAACAATTTTTTTTATTTAGGAAGTGAAAACAAAATGCCCAGTGTTGTCTTTGTGCTTTACATTGTTTCAAACCGCCACTGGAGGTCCCAAAAAAACCCTCAGAGGAAGAACTCAAAACAAAGCAGGAAGCTCCAGAAAAATTCATCACCATCATCATCATCACCATCATCATCATCATCATAATCATCATCATCATCATCATCATCGTCTCTGTCACTCTATACAGATAGAAATAATCGGACTCCAAAGTCACATCAGTGCTTATTTACAAGGCCTCTTGCCAGAAAATAGTCGAGTTTTCATTCACTCTTAGAAAAAGTGTGGTGAAGATACTCCCACATAAATATGTTTTAAAAATGACAACACGTCACGAAGATGTCCATTTATACCATGTGTCATTCTTAAGCATATTTCCACGTGTTCCTTAAGGACAACACAGCGTGTTATTTCAGCATCTTTGTCGTCGACTTTACCTTTGATTCATCATAGTAGAAAAAGGAGAAAGAGGTTGTTATTTCTACATACAAGGCATTGTCTACCTGAATCTAAACTCTTTCATTGTGCTACTATCTTTGAACAAAAAAAAGAAAAGTTGAAAGATATAATTCGTAACAGGAAGTGCTTTTATATAAGAATAGGTAAACTAGCTTGTGGCTATAGTAGGCTACAGTAGTTCATAGTAGAATCTAAGTGTTTGTTGATGCACTCTGGTGCTGAAATATTGACCAAATGTCTTCTCTTCTTTCTCAACGATGCTCATAATTGCATTGGGAATCGCCACAACGACCTCACAACAGCCAGATGATGGAAAGAACAAACAAACGGAAGTTGTGCAGGCGGATGAGTGTTCTTAAAGAGTCCTCACATTTGTATGTGAATTAATATCTCATGTTGTGCCAAGTAGCAAAAACAAAATCAGTGATTAAATCCTCACAAGGGAAAAACGTGGCCCGCTGAGTTCACCACCAGAGCTGTTGTGAAGTTGCGTTTCACCTATTCAACAATTAATACCAGGAACACACAAATTACCTAAATGTTTTTCTTGTCCTGGGTTTGTGTTTTCATCCATGTTTCAGCACCAGAGGCCTACGGTAGTACCTTCTACGTTCTACAATATTTTAGAATAATAATACGAGGCAGGCAGTGCATAAACCATGTACAAAAAGACCCATCCCGACCCAACCCAGAGCCCTCCATCTCAAGGAGTTGTGCCATCTGTGTGCATCCCCGGAAGCATCAACAGCTCCTAATGCTTATGCAGACATAATTGTCAACAAGCTAATGATGCCAAGATAGAAGTATATCTAGGAGGCAATTGTTTTAGATAATATGACATACTAAATCAGCGGAGATTGGAAAACTGACTCCCTGCTCTCGCTAACTTGATCCGTTCAAACACTTTCACAATCAGAGAAGTCACTGGAGAAAGCCTCAAAGAATCACAACAGTGTCACAATCCCTCTAAATGCAGAGCTCTTAAGCCCACCCTCCATATTTAACACTAAGGTGGTTTGCTAACTCCCTGAAATTCCATTTCTCATAACTACATAGAATAGTGATACTTGAAAAAATCAAGATGTTACAAGCAGTTATGACTCACGTCTCTTCAAAAATATCATGCATTATTGCTCTATTGGATATGAATGAAATATTGCCCAAGACAGAAATTTGCTTTAATTTGCCTGTTATCTAAGAGGTTTGGCAAAATATCCCAAAGATTCAGAAAATTGGCATAGATTCCATTATTAGGCTATTGTTATTTATTTTATTTATTTTTTTGCATGCAGTAGTCTTCGTGATAAAAGTGGCGGACAAAAAGTAAAAAGGTATTCGGCAATTCGAAAGTGTCAAATGCTTTGGCATATTTGTAACAAAGGCAAAATATAATAAAGTAAAGTGCGAAAATCAATGCATCTACAAAAACATATGAATAAATAAATAAATTAGGCAATAAATAACACATAAAAAAAGACCTCAAAGCTGAATAAGGTGTGGCCCACTGGCAACAAGAAGACAAGATTGAACACTTGAGAAAGGTTTGACCTTTTGAGGAAAATCGGGACATTTTTAATGTCTGTATCCTCGCCTGACACTGAAAAGTAAAAAATAAATAACACTGGATTTAGGTTGTAGGAAAAGACTGTTTGTTAAGGAATACCCTGGTGGCTCAGTGGAAGTTTTCAGCCATGAAAGTCCAGTCTCCCTAATTTCCTCTCACCTTCCACTGTTTACTGTCAAGTAAAGCACAAATGCCAGAAATAATAAGGTTGTATGTCTATCCCCCCTCCCCCCCCCCAAAAAAAAGATAAATTCCCCAACTACAAAGGTGTTCTTCGCCATACCTGCCATGTGATGGAAGGTTTGTGTATGATACTTCCCCCACAGTTCAGTAGCTGGCACAGTATACAGCCGGCAAAGCATGTCACTAGTGTGAAGGGAAAAAAACGATACAAGGTTTTCTTGTTTACTTGCCGAGAACAAATGCAGTGTGCTTTCTTTGTTTTGATGCTTTACCTTCTCATAAGTTCAGTCCAAGGTCAGCTTAATTGTAAATGTTTGTTTTAAAAAACAGTAAATATGAAAGTGTGATTCATGCTTTAAACTCCTGTGATATTCTTGTCAGAAAGTCATAGAGATGGGAGAGAAAATTGTGCTTCAGTGTTGTTTTGTCATGAGTTGAAAAAAAAAATAATAATAAAAGAGGGATGAGGATAGATGTGGACATAAATAGATCTGGGTATCTTCAAAAAGTGATGAGCTAGATATGCTGTGCTTTATTTATCTTCACAGATACTCGAACCTCAGAAGGCGACGTATCTCATTGAAGCAGGTGGCAATCTAAATCAAGCATCGGAAAACTTTTCACTCCGCTCCCGGATGAGGAGATGAAGGAGGGATTGGAGGGTCCTGATAAAAATGGACATGTCCTCAATCTGTTTCTTTTTTTTTTCTTGTCATTTGCCTCATGATCCTTGCAGAGAAAGCACTTCTTCCTCGCTTTGAAGGGCTCGGGCGTACTGGTCTTCTTGTTGGAGGGAAAGCAGAAAGAGTAGGGAGTGAGACAGTGCCAGTAAATTTGATTTCAATAAATAAAAAACAAGTAAACCTCCATCATTCTCCCAGTGAGCTCAAAGGAGAGAAAGCCCCCTTGAAGCACGCCGACTCGTAGTGCTTGTTCAGGTAGCTCTTGAGTGCAAACGTCTTGTCACACCGTTTACACTTGTAGTGCTTGAAGGCCGAGTGCGTCTGCATGTGAGCGCGCAGGTTCGACCGGTCGGCGAACGCTTTGCCACAGTGCGCGCACCCGAACGGCTTCTCGCCCGTGTGCGACCGCATGTGGCCCTGGAGCAGCCACGGCCGACTGAACGCCTTGCTGCACACGTCGCACTTGTGCTTGAGGTCATGGGTCAGCAGGTGCATGGCCATCGCCGGCATGGAAACGTAGACTTTCCCGCACGTGGGGCACTTCTTGGCCATCTTGCTGTCTATGCTCCTGTGCGTCTGCTTGTGCCGGCTCAGGTTGGAGGACGTGGCGTAGGTTTTGCCGCACTCGCTGCAGGTGTGCCTCTGGATGGCACCTTTGGGGCTTTCCGCGGATTTCCTCCGCGACCGCCCGTCCATGATGAAAAACGCATCCACCGTGTAACCCTCGCTCACGGCCGCGTCCCCGTTGATGTATCCACCGGCCGACGACGACACCTCGGACCGCGGGCTGTCCGGCTGGTCCGAGTCGCCGTGGATATCGCCATGGATGCCAGAGTAGGTGTCGTCGATGCGGCTGTAGATGATGGATGGATGGTCAGGGGAGGGTACTTTGGAGATGACAGATGAGTCGCTTCCCACCACATCATCATACGGAGATGGACTGAGATAATCGCTGACGTAGCCTGGAGAGAGAGAAGAAGTGGTTAAGCCTTTGACCATGACATGATGATTGATTGAGGGTTAGAATTTGATTGGTTTAAAAGTCTTTACAGCGCTCCAGACACCTGAAAGGGAAGACACAACCGGTAAGTGGGGCTGTTACAGAAAGTATGAGAGGAAACTGGTTTGAATATCTTTATAGGGAGGCTACATATCCACTACAACCTAACCAATTAAAAAGATTTCATATAATTGTAAAAACACAGGCCACAATTCAGACTCACTCGCCGAAGTTCATTCATTATTCAGAGAGCTTCACATGTTGTCTCCTGATAATCTCACTGATTACATCCTGCCGTCTCTGGTTTCTAAATATCAGTTGGACCCCCCCGGGTCACAATAACAACATGTGCATTATGCTTTAGGATTAACTTTTCAAGTCAACCCTCACACTCGCATCCATATGAGACAACACGGGGGACACGAGTCCCTCCTTAAGATACACCCACACGCTGAGAGGTTTTGACTAAAACACAACCATTTGGAGGTGGTACAAAGCAGAAGAAGAAGTTCGAAAGAAGCAGGGGAAGTTGAGGTATTTATAGTGGTAGTAAAGTGCTTTTATGTCTTTGCCAGCAAGGAGGAGACTCTTTCCTCGCAGTGGGAAATCTTTATTTCATATTTCAGGGGAGGGTTCAGTGAGCATACTGTCTCCTCAACAACGGCAGCTTTCCTGACAGGTCTGCAGCTGCACACAGTCACACCTCTGAGCTGTCAAAACATCAACTGTTGTACACAGATCGTCTCTATTACGGCAGCCCGGAGTGCGGCGCTTTGCTCAAGGGCACCCTGACACTGATAAGCGTGTAGCGGGCGTGACCTTTCAGTCTGCTCGAGTATTTCATTCCGACGCAACCTGCATATCTCTGCACAGCTCCTGACCAATCTGATCGATTATTTGTTGCCATGTTATGATGTCGGCTGCATCATTATTTCTATTATTGGTTCCTACAGTCAACAGGCTGAAGTCTAACAGACACGAGGAGAGACTGGTAGCTAATACCTCCACAGCCACGACTACTGTGGATCCATGCGATCAATAGCTCTCCATTTCAATTAGCACTCTGTGAGCATTTAGACACAGGCAGCCGAGGAGATACTATTGCTGGTAATATAATTTCATGATGCAGTTCTGAGAAAAGCTTGGAAGTCGGTCGATAATATGATAAGAACAAGGGACACAGACAGATAGTTGGTGAGAGGAAAGAGAAAAAAGCCAATGTGAGAAGGAAATGGGTCAGGGAGAGTTGTGGCAGAGCGAGAGTGGTGTTACCTACAATGTGGTGGTGGTTGTGGTGGGTTTTGGCGATGCTGTTTAGAGCGTTCACGCCGATTTAACGATTTGAATTAAATTAACAAGAGGAGTAAGAGAGGAGAACAGAAAATATAGAGAGGGTAGGAGAGGCAAGAGAGTCAGAAAGAGGTGGCGAGAGAGAG